>NC_134077.1:16039933-16356822 GCF_965140245.1 Athene noctua | reverse complement strand
TGTGCCAGGTCAAAAGTCTGCAAAGAATATGTGGACGACATTTTCAAGCTGAAATGGATGCTATCTCTGTAACTGCACATATCAGTTGTACTGAAGGAGTCGTCTTTCTTAATTTTACTGTGATGCTGCTTTTGAAGTGAAAGTTTTACATCTGTAGACCCAAGAAAATAAGACACAGGAATCTTGTTTAGTAAGACTCATTAGAAGTAAAAAAATTTGTCAAAGTGTGGAATACAGAGGTAGAATTAAAACTTTTGGCAGTGAAATGGGCACTAGCTTTGGAGGCTTTAGACAAACCCCATGTCCTTTTTTCTGCAGTTAGATGCTTGTCATCGTCCTCAGCTTTGCTCTGGTTGTTCTGTGGAATGCTGCTGGATGTGCGCTAAAGACATTCTCCACTGAATGGAACCTAAAAGGGCTTTGAAATATTGATGAATAAAAGGTTAATTTTTAATTCCCCGTAAATCTGAACTAATTGAAATTCAACATTTTCTCTTTTCAGCTTTTCTCCAAGAGACTTTCTGACATTATAAGGTTTAATGCATCTGCACACTTAAATAAACATGGAGCTACAGGATTTTACTTTCCTGGAGGCCAAGGTGTTAGGTTTAATAGAAGAAAATTGTTTTGTGTGCTTCTATTTATAGTTATGCCAAAGGCCCAAATTCTGCTCTTGCATATTCTTTGGCTGTCATCACATAATGCCACTGCCATTGAGCTAAATCGAGACGTAAGGTCTTCAAGAGTTCATGCCACAGATCATATACTAGTAAATTATTGTTAAGCCCATCTGAACAATGATATCCTGCAAACACCGATATAAAACTTGTTGCTGTGTATTAATGTGTTCCTTCCTTCACTGATCTGCTGTGGCTTCACTCTTGAATGCCTGCATTTGTGCTTGTGGCTTGGAAGACCTGATTCAGCTGGAGTGATGGTTGTCTCATTTCTGTCCTCATTCATGTTTTGGTTGTCCGATGGTTTTGCCTTATTAAAATTAACTTCTATTATGTCTGTGTTTGGAGATATAGAACGGTAGTCACAAATCCCGAGTTTCATTAGGGGGATAGAACATAACATTAAGTGCAATGGAAAAGAAATGTTAATTCCTGTTTTTCATAGTCAAATGTTTCATTTGAAATGTATGAAATACAACTAACATGTTATAGTCTCTTTATGCTGCCAGGATAAAGAAGCTTAATAACCTACAAGAAATAGTGGCAAACAACTGAAGAAGATGGGGGAAATGTTTCCTTCTGACCCAGGAGAACACATTCAATGACTGCCACAGTGATATGTACCTGACTGAGCCAAAACCCAACATAGTTGGTGCTCAGATTGTATTTCTGTTTGAGTGAGCATGAACTACATTTGCATAAGCAACAGACACTCAGTAGGTATGGCCACAAGGAGAAGCTGCTAATGGTAGGTCACCAAAATATCTGCTTCACTTATGGTTGTCCAAAAGATTGGTTCCATTTGTGTATTTGCCATCAATTGCCATTCTGTGAGGCCATTTCTGGCATTACAAGTTTAGCCACTCTACTGCCAGAGAAGATAAACTTGGACTCTTTTGCTCTTGCCTCCTTAATGGTTTTTTCCCTGCAAAACTGGGGAGATGATTGCTGTTATATGCATGGTAATAAAGCTTGTCAGACACAGCCAGCCAGAATTCTTCTGAATTCACATTTAATTTATTCACAGCACAGCATGCAGCAGAGCTGATGGCTGCAAGTTAATGTGCTGCACTTTAATGAGATAACTGTTTGCCTCCCAGTTTTTGAGGTTTATGCTAGTTTTGTCAACCTGGGCAAAGCCAGAGCTATAAGGAATCACAGCTCTACACTGAAATATTTTATTTACTTAGCTGATGCTTTTGCCAGAAGATAAATCGGTGAAGTAATTAAATAGTGCTGCTCCTATTTTAGAACAGGAATTGTTTTTTGGAGCCTGCAGTTTACAGTATGTCCTTGTCAGTGTTCTGGCTCCAAAGTATTACCTAGATAAAAATATTCTATTCACAATTTCTCTGTACTTGTGGAATTCAATTTCCACCTGTCTTTGAAAACTGATCCCATCTTCTTGTTTCTTTTAGACGTGTGTATTACTGGGAGGAGGGGCAGGGGGGAAATGTAGGAACTCTGTAATATCAAATGCAAATGCAGAAATTTCAGTTTGACAAAGAGCTGCAAAGTCTCCTGTTAAACAACAGATTATAGGGCTCCACTCAGGAACTGAATCCAGTTCATGCCAATTGAGCCCTTGCATTACAACTCAGTCTTTTAATAGTGGCAGTTCCTCCTCATGAACTAATTACTGCATCCATAATGAAAAGAAGATTAACTCTAGTCAAGAAAAATGAGGTTATGATGCACCACTAATGAGACCGTTTCTCTTGCATGGTGGGAACACGCTGGGGTCAGGAGACCCCTGAGAGCATCACCCCTGCAGACGGCTGTCAAGTGCCAGCACTTGCAGCTCTTCTGTCTGAGCCAGACCCCCCCACCCAAGGTGAGTGGAGAGGAGCACAGGGTGTGGACACTTACACCAATCTTGCAGTCTAAACTGCTTAAATCAATGTAAGTGTCCTCTGAGAGGCTTGCATTAATTTATCTAAAGCCAGTTAAAATATAATTTGAAGTCTCAGTTGTACTCATGCCAGTCTTTGGTGGACTTGACAGTGTTAGGTTAATGGTTGGACCTGATGATCTTAAAGGTCTTTTCCAACCTAAATGATTCTATGATCAATGCAGAAATGTTGTTTCTGTACACAGAAGAGTGCTTGGAAAGGAGTCTTTGAGATGGAGCTAACATTTTTTGTGTGTTAACCTTTAATGTCTCAAGTCTGTCAAAGTGAAGGTCAGACTGACCTTTCACTTCAACATTGTACCCTTGCATTATGTTTTCTGCAAAACCAAAGCCTGTTAGATTTGCCACCTTTTGCAGCAGGAATACAACCAAATTAAAAAAAAAAAAAAAAGTTGATTTCCAATGCTATCCAGGTGGAAGGAAGCACATAGGCAAATTATCAGCAGATTTGATTATGTGTAATGCTTTTTATTTATAGGCATCTTTCCTTTCTCTTGGACCACGAACTGCCTGTCAACATGTGTGTCTTCCCCAGATGCCAATAGCATGTCAAAATGAAAATTCGTGCATATGTGCAGGGAGGGGTTGTGGAGGTGGCTAGGGAAGAGGGGGCTTTGCTTCTCTGAGCAAGAGCTACCTCTGTAACAAGGTGGCTCACACAGCTTCTGGGCTTTCTCTCTCATCTTAATGATGGAGCCTTAGATATTAGAGCAGTCTGAGATTAATAGTTATTTACTTGGGAGAGGAAGAGGTAAATTACTTCCATGGATTGCCAAGTGCCTCTTCCTGTATCGTTAAGGACTGGAAGCTGATTTTGTAACCTGTTGATCAGGAGTTAATGGGATTAGTTTAATGAAGAAACTGAAGGTTAGTAAAAATATTAAAAGTTTAAGAGGTTTGGGTTTTTACTTGCCTCCTGGTGTTCAATAAATAGTCTTTTTAAGGACTTCTCTCCAAATTTTTGTCCAAGGGTGTCCAATCTAATGTTATTGGTATTCTACTTGATGCTTTCGTAGGGTTTCCAGGTCAATTGTTGCTGGCAGTGGGTGTTTTCATCAGGATAATGAGACTTTTTTTTTTTCTTGTTTTGTCTGTTACCAAATTATTTTGTCAGCAGTTTAGGGTTTGCCTTATAATGATTGGTTTTGTTTAGGGAATGTTTTTTTTAGTGCATTGGAGCACATTTCTTGTTTCAGTTACTTTTGTGGAGTTGAGTAGCTGAGTGAAAGAGATGATTTCTTGGTGTTTGAAATTCTCTGACTACTTGTATGTAGTAATTAATACTTAGAGATTTGGGGATATAGGTCTTTGGGGTATGGTGTGTAAAATTGAGAACGAAATGGTAATGTGGCTTCATTTTTCTTCATTTAATTTTCTTAATTCTTCAATCTCCACTCTGACACCAAATTCAGTATCTTCCCTTATTGTAATACTTTCCTTACAGCTGTGATAATCCCAGGTTAGAAGAAGCACCTTTGAAAAGAAAAGACAGCACCTTTGGAGGACCAGTAGCTATAATTGGAAAAAAATGGATAAACTTTTAGGTGTAGAAACCTTTCTCCAGGCCTGAAATGGAAGCAGCAGACTTCAAGCTAAGTACAAAAATACCACCTGACACTAATGCTAGTGCCATCTAACACTGTCGGAGTAGCTCAGTCTGTGAAACATGAAAGTGTTACTGTCTGGATATCAAATGGAGTCCAGCCTGGGTTTTGCTGAGTGTATCCTGAAAGATGCTTTCCCTTGGACTGCCAAGGACTGAACATCTGGGCACTGTTTTCATGTCACAGTAAGAGAAATACCAGGATAGCTTGTGTAACATCAGTTTGTCCAACACAAAGTGTTACAGGGTGATATGCTGTTTCTCCCTGGAGGATATCTGTCTCGTAGCTTACAGACAGCACTCAGGTAGGGTTTGTGGTGGTTCTCTCTGGGCTGTGTATGGTTACGTATCTTCCTCTCTACACAGGTCATATAGAGCAAATGCATAAAGAGAACCGTACATTTCACTACAGATGTTTCTGGAGGACTCATAAGAGCAATTCTGGTCTTGCAGGCTCTCCTTCCTTTTTTTCTTGTCCACCACTCCCTCTCCCTACCCATCACATTAAACACAGGGTGCTCATCTCTGGTTTCAGAGCCCAGCTTGCCTCAGCCCAATTGGAGAGTCCTGGGAGCCATGGAGGGTTGGTTCTTGCCTGCATTCCTGTAGTAATGACCCCTTCTCTTGAACCTGAGTCAGCATTTCCCACAAGCACTATCACCTTTTCTCTTATGCTTTTTTCTGTACTTCTGTGGGAGAGAAACACTGATTCAAAATGGGAATCTTATTCCAGTCTTTCCCTAAATTTGAGCTCTACCATGATGTAAAAACTTGAAGCACTTAGTAAGCAGTTGATGAGTTCTGACTTTGTTTTATGCTGTTATTTATTATCTTGGTGTTTCTTTGAGCTTTTCTCTTTTGATTTTTATTTCTAATTTATGCATTTCTTTTTATCCTTAGATGGTTAGATCCTTGCAAAGATGCAGGCTGTCTGTGATGTGCCTCTGTAGGAATTTCTCCAACTTCTCCACAGCAAAACAAACTGAATATTTCTGGTGCTCAGTCTGAAACACCGTGGGCCTGAATTTTGCAGAATTCTTGCACTCTCAACTGTTTACACCCCCCCCCCCCCCTCTTATCTCTTAACCATACTCCTTCCTCTGGACCATGTGACTGATGTCTGGAGTTACTGAGCACCTTCAGGTCTTTCTGATTGTGTCTTGCATATGCTCACAGTTCAGTTCCTAAATAGGGATTTAGAGCAAGGACACTTTTAAATTTGTGTATCCAAACAGGGATTATATGCTACTGGGACATTGAGCTGTTCATCCATGAAACTGACTCATTTCTTGGCAACTCTTAATTGCTTGGGAAATGCTGTGGTAAGAAGTAAGACTTTTTACTCTTTGCCTGTCTGCCACAGAAGGGTTTTCAGGGTCACAGTTTTAGACTTTAAACTTCTAAATTCCATGCAGATGGACTTAAAATTCTTTTAGGGTATGACTTTCAGACTTTCAAGACCCTAGGAATACAGGGAAAATATTTTCCTCCCCTTGAAGATGTATTCATTAATAGCAGAGGTGTGTATGCTGGGATTCATCTCACCTAATTTTAGCTGCCTGAAGTGAGCTGTTTGTCTCATTTAAGGAGTGGAGAAAAAGAATAACCTCCACTGATGAATTATCCTAACATATTAGACACCTATATCTGGACAAGGTAAGTACACACCAGAAGTCTGTCTCTTTCTGTCTTACCTCTACAGGAATTTAGATGACCGTATCAGTTCAGATGAGAGGCTTAACTTTAAGCAGCTACAATTGGGTGAAGTGTTCGGGGTGATAAACATGGATCAGCTAAGGGGATGTTAATCTCTGTGATGAAATTAAATACCCAACACATTGCTGCTCCTGCAAACAGCATTTGTTCAGCTGGGGGTGATTTTAATCCTAGATTTTGTAGTTTTTCTCAAATTTTTAATTTTTGATGCTGAGGTTCAAATCCACATATACTGATATCCTGCAAATCTCTTATGTCTAAATACCACTGTACAGTTGCAGGAGTGAGATCATAAAAACATTTCTTTCCTTTGGTTTGGTTTCAAACAGGGTGACATCATCTTTATCAAACTGCTTCTATTAGTGCTTTAATTCAGCAAATGGAGATTGCTAAGTAAGGTTCCTTTTCCAGCCAAAACGTCAATCAACACTGCACGCTCTGCAGAGTACTGTACAAATTAACATTTTAACATCGCGATTGTAGTAATTATTCTGAGCATCTTTCTTCTATGACACTCACAAGAAAAGGGATGGCTTGTTGCTGAGTTCCCAGACTCTTAATTTTCTCCCTATATAAGTGTGCTCTGCCGGCATCTCTTTCTCCTCTGGCAGTGCAGTGTTTCTCCGCCACTCATACCCAGCTGGGAGCTCCCTGTCGTAGTTATTGAGCTGCCACAATAGAGGGCAGGAAGGATCCAAACAGCCTTTGTGCATGTGAACAGGTGCTTTGAATGTTCAGAGGATCTGATGAATAGACAAACATATGATTTGACTGCTAGGGAGATGATTTGATGGCAAACAAAAGGTCACACACCAGCAAAACTGTTACTGGTGGCATGAGGGTGGGGACTGCTGTTCTCACTATTCATTTTCCTCCTACACTGAAGGGCAGATTCTGTCTCCATTGCAGCTGCTTTTGCTGCACAGGATGAGCGAGCTTTTTGGGCGACATGCCTGGGTGCAACCACTAAATAGAGCATGCAGTGGACAGGGATGGTTTTCAGCACAGATTGGTTGCCATATGTCTCCTATTCCTCTTTATGGGTCATTTGTGTGTGGCACATGCACCAACTCATGCCTGGCACCTGAATTCATACTTGCCTTGTCATCCTTGAACACTTCATTTACTGTCCATAGTGCAATGCCCTTGCATGCCTCTTCGTTGATGCTTGACTGGTGAAAATCAATCGGTGCCATGAAATCTGGCTTTCTGTATGCAAATAATTGAACTATTTTGTTTCTGGAGTTCTTCAAATGAGGCTTACTTGTGGAAGAAAGAAACAATCAGTGTTTAATGTAGATTTGTACCTCTGCTCAGAGAGAGGTATGTTAGTGAAATAAGGCAAAATAGATCTTTTGCTTGGTGAATGGGTGCAATTCTGGCTTTGCTTTATTTTTTTTTTTTGACAGCTAAGCACCTGGAGTGAGACCTACCTGTGCTTAAAGTGCACTGCAGCAGATAAAGCCATTGGATTGCCAGTCTCTGCTGAGACAAAATAGCTTGCAATTCAAAAGCTTTTCTTCTCAAGGTTTTGTGCTGATTATTCCTTTTGCTTTCATTCACCTGTACAAGGTTTGCTTTTTATTCTTGCTACTTAGGAGAAAATACAGTCCACCTAACAGATACAGCAAATTTGTAAAACTCCACACTTGATAACTGAGCTGCATTAAACCTGCCTGGAACAATGCTCAGAAATCAACTGTGGATGCTGAAGAACTGTATAGTAATAAGAGCTGAACTCTAGTAACACCGACAGCTACATCACATATAATATAAAAGGTAGAAATGTTTAATTTAATTTTTAAATTCCCACCCCTTCAGTAGCAATGATACTGCATGTTGTAGTTTAAGCACTGCCAGGCTTAAAACTGTCTCACTTGGAAGAGCTTGGATGTCACTGACTCCCAGCAATAGACTCCTGCAAGTCAGAGTTTCAAAGGTCTTTGGGAGCAGAAAGAGAGAGGTATATGCTCAGAGAGTTTTTCAGAAGCACTGGAGAAGATTAGTTCCTGTGTCCTGTTGAAATGTATTGGAAAAAAACCCATTAGTCCCTGTAGCAAATGAATGATTCCTTCCTTTTTTTCCTTATTGTGTTCAATGTGGAGAGATTTTACTGCTTTTAGCTATTATTTACAAGTGGCTTTCAAAAAGCAGTACTTAATTGGAAGGCAGATATGTCATAATTCATGATGTGAAAAGAAGTCTTTTTTGTTGCATTAGTGACTTGTGTAAGATTAAAGAAACTGAGTGTTGATAAAGATGCAAAACTGCTTCATAACAAGTGCATCACAAATCTTCTAGACAGTGATTATAATGTGTGAATTAGAGCTAATTAAAGTATGTCAGTAACATAATGTACAAAATGGCTGATTGCTAGTTGCAGGAACAGATTTAGGAGCTTCCTGCAAATTTCAGTTTTTGATGAATATGTTGAGATTTCAAAACATGCCCTCTGATAAGAGGTATTTATTCTTTGTTTGTATGTCAGTGCTGTTGCTAGTAACAGAAGATTACAGGCTAGGTGTTTGTCATAGGTGAGAAATAATTTGCCATGCAATTATTTTGATACTTTCTTTTTAAAATAGTGAACATTTTCACCATATGCAAGGGTGAATGTTTTATGGTCATGAGTGCAACACAAAACTAAACTTCTGCAAAAAGGCCTCTTGTGTTGTATGTGGGATCTGTCCAATCAGTGATGATGACACTGGTGTGGGAGGGGAGGATGAAGTCTTCCTCGTATCACCATCTGGAGCACTGTGTGCCTCCACGGACAAAGTACAGGCGCTCTGGCTGCTGAACTGTCTGCCTGTCTCTGTGGTGTGTGGGCTTGCAGGGTGGAGGGTGGCAGTGCAGCAAGGCGGCTCTCGTGGGTGAGAGCGATATCCATATGGTCCGTGATGGGCATTAACAAGGATACTGTTAACTGTCTACTTGCACCAGGTACTGTCTCAACTAAAAATTGAGCAATGCTTAGTTCCTATGTAGCATTTTTTACTAGGAGACTTTTAATGGGAGTGAGTGTATTAATATCTTTAGTTTTGCAGAAATGACAATTAAGTGATGAAGAGATTTTCACCAAAGCTAAGGGCTGAATCTGTCTTCCACACCACTCTCTGGATCACAACTGTGTGTGGGGGTCCTGGAACCTATGGCTCTGTGTGCTCCACAGCTTCGGTGATGTTGTGACACGAGAGTCGCTCTGCATCCAACAGAGAGGTTCAGGTTGTGAAAAAGCTTTTTAAACAAAGTTAAAAGTTACGATCTATTCTCTATCCAACTCAATCTGCTTTTAGATAATTACAAGTGATTTGCTGGATTGGTTTTTTTTCCCAGTACAGATGTTCCTTAAGAAGTAACAAGGATTTTATTTTTTGAAAGATCTCAGTTACTCAAAATTTGTCAAATTTCTGGGTTAATATATATGTCTTTAACTGGAAGAAAAACAGAGAGAAAAAAAAGAAGACACTGACTGATAAAGACTCAGCTTTGATAGTCTCCTTGAAAAATGGCAATAGCAATATGGAACAGCTGACATTGTGTTTGGCTGTGGAGTGGGACTGTCAAACTGAGTCGCTGTCTGCCAGTGCCTTTTTATTAAAGAATTACTTAATGATTTAAACCAAAGGGTCTCCTTTCTCACAAGCCATTCACATCCTCTCACAACTGGATCAGAAATGGGCCATCTTGAGCAAGTCCTTGCAAATGTCTTGGAACGATAAATATTCAGAATGGAGTAGAGAGTGGAGGGGAAGAGGATGTTAAGGCAGTTTGATCTGTGATATTCCTGCCTGAGTAATAAGGGCAACCTCTACCCTGAAGAAAGGGGTGACACAGAAGTTTCTAAAGAATTCAAAAGTAGCATGAAAGAATTTGTGCTGGCATCATCACTGCACTGTGTCCGCTTCACCAATATCATCAGTTTTACCAGTATAACCAACTGTAGGATTATTGCAGATAACAATATTTTGACTTTTAAGCTGAGGAAGTGTCATGTTAAAGCCAAAACATGGTCAGTCTAGGTGGACTGCAGTCATTGCCATGGTGTTCAGATGAAATACGGCTTTTTTGGGGCATATTTCAAGACTGAAAACATTCCATGTTCAGATGCTTTGAAATGTCCTTAAAATACATTTACTAATTTGTAAGTTTAATATGTCAAAGTTAACTTTTGAACCACAGGGATGAAACCAGTTGAAATGAGTTAGAGGGAGGATGAGGGTAGTATCCAGTTACATGTTAGGAAATTACTATGAAATGTTGTATTTATGTAGTGTTAGCATGAAATAGCTAAACCATTGTTTTTAAAGACATGAGCATATCCACTGTAAATTAGATGTATCCTGAGCCTAGACAAATTGCAGATCAGCTGACTGTTCATTCAGTTAATCAATAGTAGTGCCTGTGCTTTTTCATTGACTTTTTAATGCTAAATAGTAAACACTAACAGCCAGATCTGCAGCAGTCTAAATTGGCCTAATAGGTCGTTAGAGCTATACTGATAAATACCAACTGGGAATCTGGTGTGGACTACAGACTGGAAATTTAGGAAATGGAATACTGCTATTTTATAACTTGTTTCATTCATTTCTTATAGTCCTCTGTATTGTATAGTGGCTTGTTTGATTGCTGTATTGACTCAAGCAGGGATACTGTTAGCAACAAATAATGCAAGAGGAACTGGATTGAAATTGGATTGCTACACACAGTGTGTTTGATGGGACTCTAGGTTGATCGATCATGCAGGGCTTTAAATTGCCTGTTCAGTGATGGTAGAAGAGCTAAGTACAAGGTAGGCATTGATAGTTTGAATCCTCGCTATTCTGTGTGCCTTTACTTGTTCCCATTATGTTTTCAAAATGAAATTATTAATGTCTTTATGTTCCTGGACCAGATGTGGCTGATGATAGACATATTTTGCTATCCTAGCTAAGACGCTTCCAACAGTGGCATTTGTAATGCTTACCTGTATTACAGTGTGGGTTTTTTTTAATTTGATCTACCAGCTAAAATAGCATCCAAGTGAGTCACTTTTCTTGCCTATTGGTTGAGATTGAAACCTTTCTTTGGGCCTCTGGTGTTTTGCTGTGTTTTCCCTTCTTTTGTAGATATGTCTTCAAGGTCAAAAATGAAACCAGTCCCTTGTGTGGCTAGGAGGATTATTCAGAGTTATAATTAAAAGCATGAAAACGTTGGAAGGGGTATTATTAAACCTCATATTCTAGGGTTTAACTTTATTCAAAAGTCAGGTATTGGGGAAGAGGAGGTGGCAGATTACCTCTGTCTGGAGGATTCTTAAACCTCTGCTGAAGTGTAGTTCCTGGCAGAAAGGGGATGCCATCTTGTCACAGCATTACTGGTCTGACAATGCTTACCTGAACCACATTGGCCTGCAAACTTATTTGCACCCAGCTTGCATAGGTTTTATTTTCAAATGGCCATGTTTGGTTGCAGAGAGGTCTCCTGTCTATCCACACCTCACAGCCAAGGAATAAAAATGCAGCTCATCTTTGCTTATGTTTTCATTTAGTAGTGACCAAATAAACAGTTTCATTTAAATTCATTCTCTAGATTCTCCTTTTCCAACTGGGTGCATCTTTCCACTGTTTTACCCTATAAAGCCTCTTGGCTCATTGTCTTCTAGTCCTGGTGTCGTCTCACTGCAAGAGGCTATTTTTCTGGCATTGATTTAGGGTTTTACAGGTGTTGTAGTTGCTTTTCTTAACTCAGCATGCAGCCAGTCACATTTTTATCTTCTGATTGTGCTCCTAGAAAGGATAGTTGACAGTGGCCACACAGGACTGTGAGAATCCATAAGAATCTGAGCAGCAAAGCATGGTGCAAGAAGGTGGTGAACGACATGAGGGCAGCATTGGCTGTGAGGAGGATGTGGTCTGACACCTGCCACGGACTCTGGGTGCCGGCAAGCTCAGAGTGTGTGGTTGCGTGATTGTTCATGATGCCTCACAGCCAACATTTTATGAAAGCCAAAACCATCTTGATCTCTCTTACCCAAAAATCTTTGAAGGAGATTATTTTCCTTGTTCTGCATTTAGATGTAAAAGTCAAATACTGATTATGTCGAGTACACAGTGAGGTCTCCTAGAAAGGTTTTCTTCCTCTGTAGTACTTTCCCAGATAGTCATGTTATAAAGCAGTGGTTGTACATAGTAAAGCAGAACTGTGCTGCATTTGCAGACGTCTGGGCTTGAGAAGGCCAGTGACACCATGGTGTGGTAACTCGGTGGAGGGGTTATGTTTATGTCCAGCTGAACGAGCCTGTGTGCTTCCTCATGGTGATGCTGCTCCAGTTGCCCATTCTTATGCACCCCGTTGAGTTATAGCAAGGCAAACTGACTGCAGGGGACCCCCTGGGCTGGAGGGAGACTCCATTTGTACGTGTGTAGCTGGTGACTTCCTAAATTCAGGCTTCAAGTACTTAGGGCTGTTTTTCTGTATTTCTGGAGCAAAACAATGCTTTGGTAAAGATGACATAGTGTTTTCCATTCACATCTCAGGGCCTGAGAGAAAATAAGTCATTATTTCCCTCTAGTGAACATGAAGTCAAACATTACAGTGTCTTTGCTTATAGTTGAGGACACCTTGCATGAGAGAGACTTCTAGAGCACCTTGTCTTGGGAGACATGTCTTGCATTCAGTGCAGTAGCTAAGGGAGTTATTTTGTTTGTAGTAGTTTGTCAGATGTGCCAGGCAATACACAAAAGTAGAACAATGTCTAATGTGAAGATCTGAGGCAACCAAAGGGTAAGGAAAGGTGTAGAGCAAGGGAAACAGTCAAAATATAACACCTTACATGCTTCCCTCTTCCTCCCCTTCCTTTGCAGTATTTTACATCCTTTTGTTATGTCTCAGCCTTGGCATGGTCTTCAGCTAAGTTTATATGGACCACTTATTAAAAGTGGTCTTTTAAATGTGTTTGTATGTGAAAGCCTTTGCAAACTGACTCAGAAAAGGGAGTATTATTTCTCCCACCCATTTTCCCAGTTTTCTCCCACAAGAATCAGATGAACTGCTCAGATTTGCCCCAGCTTTTCAAGCTCAGTGACTGAGAAAATGAAAAGGGATATAGCCTGGATTTCTTGCATGGTAATAGAAAGCTCTATCAGTATTGTCCCTAGGACAGCCCATCCTGGAGTGCTGATAAACTGGCTGTCAAGGCACTCATTAGAGTGCAGGAAGAGTCCTTATTCTCTGTGTTGCAGGTGTCCTTGCGCCAGAGTTTGATGCTTGTACAAACAATTTTAAAATCATGCCTTTTAACGTTCTTGTGGAGATCCATTTCAGGTGGCAGTGACTTCTTGTAGGTATCTTAAAAGTAACAGAGGCATTGTTCTTCCACTAGATTTGCAATGTAATATTATTTTCCCCCCTACACTTCCTGTTTTTCCTTTTCTTGGCCTTAAAATAATGGGTAAAGATGCAGAAACTGCATATGCTGTGCAAGTAATTTGTCAGCTGTAAGATCACTAGAACTGTTCAGTAGTGATGCTCAGATTTAATAGAAAATAAACTGTGGGGTTTTTTTCTTGTTTTTAAAAAAACAGAAGAGAAAGCACAATGAGGTAAGAACTATAGTGAGGCTAATCCAAGCATCAGTGCAGCCATGAATTAGGAAGGGTCTATACCATATATGCCAGAGAAAACATAGATCAAAGAAGAGGGGAGAGGCAAGAAATGGGAGAAATGCAAATTCAAGCATCTAAAACATTCTGTGTTGCTGAAGTGGCAAGAGAGGTATCTGTGTAATCAGAAGCAATTATTTCAAGGGAAATTTATCTTGTTACTAAGAGTATTAAAAGATGTTTTCCGTGAAGAGAAATCAGACAAATTCTGCTTCTTGTGCTTTTATTTGTCTGATTTGATCCTATTTTAGAGTGTAAATATTGAGTTACTTGTGGCTATACATAATAAGTAGTGCTGTATGTGTGCACAGAGAGCAAAAGATACAAACAGATCAATGGCCTGCTCTCTTTTTTATAAGCCTTCTCAGTTGCATGCTGCCCTTCAAGGCTGTCCTGTCAATAGTAGCATTAGGGTTATAGCAAGAATTATGATCAGAAGGCACTCACTGTGGGGAGATGCCATTTTACATGCTCAGCAGAGCTGCCTGTGGTCATCACAGTTTCTCACTAGTCTATTGGCTCACAATTCAAGTGCTGCTGATTGCCCAGGAAATCAGACTTGGGTGTGGATGACATACTCTGCCAGACTAAGCTGGTGCTGGAATAAAATAAATCCCAAACTATTCCTGGCACATTCATTTTGTGCTTAGAATCAGATAAACCTTGTGCTATTTTTTCGTCCCTGAACTGTTCACATTCTTGTACATTAGTCCATGAATTAAGAAAAATAGTTAATAGTATTTCTGAGACTAGCGTTTAACTAAAATGTTGGGTCTGATGGAGATCTTTGATGCATCTGAACATGCAGCAGTGAACTTGCAGAGCATAAAGAAAAAATAGCATTGTAGATTTGTTTGCAGTGTTCCCAAAAAAGCAAAAACTTATAAGTATTGTAATTTGTGGTGTGCTGGTGATAGACAGTAGCTACAGCTCTACATCCAAGTATTTTTTTTCCAAGCGATTAGACAGCTAATTTGGCTTCAGATTATAGTTGTCCATAAAATACAAGATTGTATGTGATGCTTATTAATGTGATATAGAATATTCTATTCAATCTTCATATATGCAGTCAAATTCATAAATGAGAAGGCTGTGGCAGTCTGCCTATCACAGCACTTGACCTGCATCATGCAAGCTGTAGTGTTGTTGTCTAGACTGCTGTTGAAGTTGTAACTTTTGATGATCTTAAACCGTATGTTTTAGGTGTTTGGTCAATCCTGATACAGACATTCTTTTGAAAAATTGGTAGTTGCTCTTTCTGGGTCAAAAATAAGAGCTAATTTACTAATTTTTGTAGGTTTGAGTTGAAGTTCTTGTTCCACAGATTGTACTGGTTTTATCCTGATAGGTGAAGGGAGCTGCCTTCTATTAAAGAATCTGTGCTATGTGGTTACAGTTTCACTTGACTGAACAAATATAACTTTATTAGTGGCTTTTTATAGGGCAGGTTTTAAAAGTTTTAAGGCTGTTGCACCTTCAAAAATTTTTCGGTGCAGTGTGCAAACATGTAACAGGTTTGGGTTTTTTTACATTTGGTATACACACAGGCGATATTATTGTCTTTCTCCTCCACCTTTTCTTCTGTCTATAGCTGAGGTTTAGATCACATTTTGAAAAAATAGTGGGGAAGTCACACCGCCTAATTCATTCAGTCCTCAACATGATCATTTCCACTAATACATCTATAATGCAGAAATGTTCTCCACACTGTTTGTGTTTAGATGTCTGCCGGAAATCTGGTGGCCTGACTTGCGCTTGGGAGAGCACAAGGGGCCGATGGGGAGAGGTTGTGAGCAGTGCTGCTGCCCAGAGCTGGCCCTGCTGCTACTGTGTTGTTGGGTGAGGTGTCTCCACTGAGCTGATTAAACGTGACAATTAGCATGCTCCACTCTGTGCCATGGCTTGATTTTACAGCCCTTTTTCAGGTTTCCAGTGGTGTTAATCTTACGTTTGTCTGAGTAAGGACTGGCTTGTTTAGAACCTGTATTTGATGAAACTAATAATTGGTTTAATGGTGAGCTTTTAGAGTGATCTGGGGCTCTTGGAAAGCCCCTGCCATTTGCATACTGCCCCACCGTGCTGTCTTCTGTATACTATTTTTCTGCAAGGAAATCTGTCTGGAGGTGGTTTGACTGGGAAGAGATAGGAGGTTATCTACAGTTAGCAGTGTCTCAGAAAACATTATAACACCTCCTCCTACACAAATAATTACGGACAGTAAAGAAGTTACTGAATGAGAGGGGAAACATGCTCTTAGGAGGGCAGCATGTGCTAATTTTCTGTTGAAGAGTAGTTTCTTTAGAATTGGCCTTGTGATGTCCATAGTTGTGAACATGCTCACGCTGCTTGGAGAGCTAGAAATACAATTACAGTTTGTTTTTTCTTACTTCTTTACTTTTCAACAGAGTATTGAGAATTTGAAATGTGGAATAATGTAGTGTTCTAAGAGCAACGGGAGTTGGTCTTCGCATTTGCAGGAGGAAGCTATAAAGAGACTGAATGTGGGTCCTTTTATGAACAGTAAATATATTGTGTCCATAAATGGAATAATGAGTAACCTAATCAGATTTTTAGCCAAGCTTGCCTGTTATACGGTGATCATTGTCAGTTATCTTGTGCCCTAAAGCCAAGTAGATCCTTCCCCACCTTCCAACATGTTTGATTTCGGAAGTGAGTTCCTTAGAGGAAGGAAGCAGTGCTTAGGTGAGGCACTGATCTTGGCCCAGTCTTCCCCAGTGCAGGCACTGCCGTAGTCCACCACCTATCTCTTAAAAAACAACTTAAAATGGTAACAGCAGTTCATCATGGTCATGGAGATAACTGTCAATGTCAACAGTTGTAGGCCCTCCCTTGGAGCCAGATGTAGCCATGTTCAAAAGCACAAAACAAAGTGATCCCCAGGAGTATTTCATAGGTGATAAGAAGATGTCAGAGGAACAGGAGTAAGTAGTTCCTTAAAATTCTTCCTTGTGTGTGAAAATTTTGTTTATAGGGAGAACAAAAACATATAGTCATTCTAGGTCTGAAAGTTGATCAATAGATATGGGATGCCATTTCCAGATTGATGGACTACCAGTTCTTCTTTCTTCCTAGCTAAGAAGCTGGTTCAGACAGGTCTTTTTGATCAGTCTTCAATGGATTGTTATAATCTGTGCAAACATTTTTTCTTTCACTTCTCTTTGGACTCAGGAGAAGGGGGGAGGTGGACCACATGACCTCCAGAGGTCTCTTCCAAACTCAACTATTCTGTGATTATCTGAAGAATAAACTCTCTGTTCTGTATTACATTGATCAAAGAGCAGTTGCTTTGTGCTGGGTTTTGAATGTTTTGTACTTTGCCATGTGCAGCTCTAGGCTGTGTCCATTGATCCAGTAGTTGGTGTGTCTGTTGTAGTTGTGCTGTGACATTCCATTCAAATTAAGGTGCTCCAGCTGAGGTGTGTTGTTTGAGAAATGCAGAGTTCCTGTGGCAGAAGTAGTATTATGCAGATGTTTTGGTTGAGAAATGCAGACCACCTATGGCAGAAGTCATATTAGAAACCATGTCTGGCAGAGGTTGACAAAATATGACTTTGAAGTGGGTTTTAATACAGAGTAGTTCTGCTCACCCTTGCAGACAAACCTATCTGGTTTCTCATATTGTCCCTTTGCCACGTAACTCTGCCTGCAATAACATTCCTGACAAGGCAGCACAGTGCAGACTCCTGATGCAATGTCCCTAGGCGCAGGACCAAGGTCTGAGTTATGGTTATGTGCAGTTCCGATAGCTGGTCCAGGACTCACCTGGTGGTAAAGGGAAAATGCATCTTTGTCTCCTGCAGGAGAAGGGTGGGGCTGGAGGAGGAGGCTACCAGTTCTGGGAAGTAACACGGCAGGAAGGAAGCAAATATTTCCTTTCCTTTTCCCACATTATCACCGAGGTCTTCGAGGAGATACAAGCAGAGGAGGAGAAGAGTTTGTTGGAGGCAATAGGCTTGGTAGAGAGGACGTGGGCAGACAGGGGAGTCCATATATGATGGGGAAATTGCAGAGGTGCTGTATCTGCAGAAGCATCTAAATTCTTGTGAAGTTAATAGTAATGTAACAAATGTTTCTTTAACAGCTTCATTTTCTCTCATTCCTGTTACCATTTTTGCTTACATTCTCAAACATGACCAGAATACATTTTCTCTTTTGTCACTGACTGACTCTTACTGCCCCCTGATATTTGACTACTTCAGTTTATCTGGTGTTAATGTAGCACCAAAGCAATTTGGAATTCTATTCTTCTGAAAGAAGCTAAAGCAAAATGGGGGTCTTTCAGACATTGGGGCAGACATTCATGCACATAATTAAAATCATTCAAACAGTTAAGTGTGCTTGGAATTGGGCTCTGGATTCGTATTTTGTCGGTAATCTCCCATTGAAAACCAAGGTTAATTCATCCCCAGTGGTTATAGTTTGAAAGTTTTACTTAATAGGTTAAAACTGTTGACTTTGGAAGACTTAACTGTCTGGATATAAAGTTGTTTGTGCTGTATGACTTGGAAAAAGATTTGATTTTAAAAGTGGAATGATTTGTTTTCATGTTACCTCACAGACATTTAAAGTTTGTTTAATGCGTTTCTTTTAAAAAAGTCTTAGTTTTGGTTTATGTCTCTTTTTTCAATAGAAACTTCAGAGCTTTATATAGAGAAAGTGAAATAGCTCTTCTGTTTTCACCGCTTGAGGGGGTGATTCAGTTTGATTACAGTGATGTATGGACTAGCTCACCACCTACAAAATGCAGGCTTATAAAATATTTTTTCCTTACTTTTTGATCAGACAATTCACTTGAAAAAACCCCCAGATATTCTTACATATTAAAAAATATTCCTCTCATGTAAAGAAAGGTGCAACTTTAAATTTTTAATTAAAATCCTAATTCCCATGCTGAGACCAAGCTACAAGTGTATGTGGTTGATTGTAGGCCTGGACTCTGGGAAGAGCACCCACTGCTCTGGCTTTTCATTGAGAAGGTTTTCTGGGCCTTCAGAAAGCCAAAAGGTAGGCACGATCCTGCTGGTGCTGCAGGCAACCTTGCCTGAAAACCTTGACTAATTTATGGCCAGTGCAGGAACTCGCAGGTGGAGTGCTGCAGAAATCCCAGGTGACTGTTGGAGGTTGAGATGGGGGAGCAGGACTGTGGATGACCTTCCTTGCGCCCTTAGTTAACTGTGGCAGTTCGGCAGGTTGTAACCATGGGATTTGCGTGGGTGAGACCTTGGAGGTGGCCAGCTCAGTCTCTGCAGGCTTCTTAATTCAGACACAGAACAAAACAAAAATTTGGGGGATTGCAGGGAGAAAGTTGATCTCTCTGCAGAGAGTCAGTTTATTCTTCCCAGTTCCTCTTCACCAGATCTAAGTTGACTTGCATGGGGCTGTCTGTGTATCTTTACCTGGTTTACCTAGGAACAGCTGCATGGTGCTTGGAAAACCTAGTTGTTTCTCGTAGGGTTTTAGCAGAGTTTATGAGCCTTGAAAGAGATTTTTAGGTAGCAGAGTGTTGTCTGCACACATTATTACATCATAACTTAATGTGATCAGATACATAGCCAGTGGGCCTGTGTAGACAAGAATGGGTCATCCACATACTCTTGTTCTGACTCGTTCATTATCTGGATTTTTGCATTACCCGAGGTACTGTCTGCCTCTCTTCCGATGCCTTCGGATTGTGGAGTGCTGAGTGTGTATAGGGCTAAGCACTGTGACCTTCGGTTGATGTCAGGGATGCACAACTCCTGACAAACACTGGCTTCAAGAACAGCTGATAACCGAGGCAGTTACCTGTGGGGAAGCTGAGACACTGCACAATCTATAATCTCTTTTTTTACCGTTTGTTTTTGTTTTGCTCTCCTAGGTAACCTTTTTATTAGACAAATCTTGTATCACCCAAGCAGTTTGAATGCTAAAAGTAACTGAACTGTGAAGGCTGAATTGCATTGCTCTTGGCAGCACCTTTTGACTTCCTGAGATGTGCTGTGACTTTGATGGAGAGAACAGTGCTCAGCCATCTTAAAAAGAAGCTGAAACACAATATTAAGGTGTACTAGCTCTAGTGTTCATGACTAGGCTTTGTTATTCCTTGAAATTGCAGTGTGGCTAGCTAAACATTCGTAGGGCTTTTCCCATGTTTGATTGTTTTTTAAGGCCAAACAGGACAGTGTCAACAGACCAAATGAGATTCAAAGAACATCTGCATTGGTCTCCTTTGTACCAGAGGTCATGGAATTTGTCCTTGCTGTTCTCTACAACATCCAAGAAGCATGTTGTGATCTGCTGTCAGTCACTGTAAAGCTCTCCCTGTCAAGGATGTTTTTGAAAAAGTTAGGCTGCATCACATGACCGTTCAGCAATACTCACCAAGGGATGTAATCTCCTAAATACAGGAAGATAACAGCAGGAAAGCTTTTAATGCCACCCAGAGCAGTACTAAAACATTCAAATTCCAACAGCTGTTGGATAACTCCCAACACAGAGACAAGAGGAGCTTGAGATCTGTGGGAGAAGGGGAAGAGAGTAAAACATGTCAAAAACTCTGCAACTTTGCTTCTATCTGTTTGTGTTTTTTCTGTGACTTGTCAGTCTTCAGGGTGTGATTGCTGCTGTCAGGAGCATGTTGGGAAGCGCCCTTCAATTCGATAACTCTATTTTAGGTGCTGTTTGGTATGAGGGATGGCCAGAGCTGACAGTGAGGCAAGGGGAGGGCAGAGCAAAACTCAGCTACACTTGCTGGCCTTATGAATGATATGTTAAAGCTTAGCCACCAAAAATAGTAGCTTCTCTGTGCCTCTGTGTAAATCTCTGTGGGACTGAAGAAATTATTATGAACTGAAACACACTCTCCCTGAGGGACTTTTTACAGCACTGAGCCCAATTATTTTTTAAATGGGGGGTTTAGCCCTCCAGGGAAGCCATAAGTATGTCCATAGCTGAGCTATAGTGGGTGATATATTCCTGATTGTCCTCTTACGGGAATTCGGTAAAGAAAACAGGAGACTGTTCTCCATAGTGAATGTACTAGTAGCTGTTTTCTTTCAATCTGATACTGCACATTTTACTTTTGAATGTCTAAATAGTATTTGGCCACATCTAAGTTCATGAAAATTTTAACATCTTGGTGATTGAAACTGACCACTTTTGGTTTTTGGATCATGGCTGGTGCAGACATTTTAAGTGTCTCTTGATAATTGCTTCTAATGTTGAGAGAGAAGGACTGAATTTTGGTTTATCTTAGGAGAGGGGAGAATAAGCAGACACAGAATAATTCATGTTGGAAAGTAGCTCCAGAAGTCATTGGGTCCATCCCCTGCTCAAGGCAGAGCTAACTCCAAGTTAGATGAGGCTGTTGAGCCAAGAGTTGAGAATCAGGGATACAGAGTCCAGCCCTGCTGGGCTCCTGGTCCAGGGCTTAACTGGTCTTCTGGAGAAGCTGTTTTTTCCTTATGTCCAAATGAACAAGGCTTTTTCTGCAGAGCTGCTTTCTAGTCAGTTGGTTCCCAGCTATGCTACTGAATGGGGTTGTTTGTCCTCGGTCTATCTTGCCTTTGAATTTCTTAAGGTTCCTGTCATCCTGCTTCTCTGCTGTGCTGAAGTTTCTCTGAATACCAGCTTCCCTCTCCAGAGCATTAACCACTTCCCCCAACTTCGTTTCACCTGCAAATTTGCCGAGTGCTTCCCATCACGTTGTCTCTGTCACTGATGATGTTAAACAGAATTGGCTTGTAATCAGAGTTGGGCTTTGAACCTTTAGCCACAACCTTTGGAGCCTGATGGTTCAGGCAGTTTTTCATGTACCTTACAGTCCACTTGTCTAGTTGTTGTCTTCACAGTTAGACTACAAGCATATTAAGAGAGACTGTGTTAAAAGCCTTGCTGGAGTAAATGGAAAATTTTGTTTTCCGCAAAGCAAGTAATTTCCATCCTAGAAGGCAATCAAGTTGGTTAGTCATGATTTGCTCTTCCAAAATCCATGGTAGCTGTTCCCAGTCACCTTTTTACTTCTCATGAACTAGAAATAGTTTCCATGAGGACTTGCTCTGTGTTCTTCAACAGAACTGAAATGAATCTGACAGACTGTTATTCCCTGGACTGTCCTGCTTTCCTGTGTTGAAGATTAATGTAATGTTTGCCTCTTCCAGTCAACGTGACCTGTCAAAGGTGAGAGAAGTCAGCCTACAGTGATCTTGGCCTGCTCCTTCTGCATGTTCAGATGAATCCTGTCTTGTCCCATCTACTTATACATGTTTAATCTGTGTAAGTAGTCCTTGATTTACTCACCTGTTACTAATGAAAAGCAGTCTGAAAAAGAAAGTACTAGGCAGAGAGACATGGGATGCTTGAGAGCAGAACTTGCCAGTGAAGACTAAGGCAAGGAAGATAACCAGGTACTTCAGTCCTGTATTATGAGGTCTCGTGCTCTGTCAAGAAGTGGGACAGCATTCTCCTTATTCCCTTTTGCTGCTGACCTATCTGCAGGAGCTGTGTTGCCTTTCCCATCCCTTGCAGGTTTCCCATCCTTTGCAGGAACTCCAGCTAAACTGTGCCCTTCCTAACTCCCGCCCTGCATGCTTCCTCTGTTGCTCCCAGATGGCCTATCCCTGCTTACACCTTCTGTACATGGCGTTTCAAGTTTGAGCTCACTCAGAAGTTATGCATGCAGCCAAATTTGCTTCCTGCTGTACCTCCTTGTTTTCTTGCACACTGATCGTATGCTTTAGAGAGATTGTCTTTTAAGTTAAAGCGTTTTTCCTGAGTCCTTTGGCATTTAAGGTAATTCTCCCACAGGGTACCATGTGCCAATTTCCTGAACAAGCTAAGACTGCTGCTCTGAAATCCAGGATCTATAGTCTGCTATTTGCCTTTCTCACTTTTCTCATGTTCCTGTATCACCTCATAGTCACTCTGGTTAAGGCTACCATCAGCCTTCATGTTCTTAGCCATTTCTTTCTTAATTTGTACCATGTCCAGCGGGGTCCTTGTCTATGTAAAGGAGTGCCTGCAGAAAAAAAGTCTTTGATGCTTTCCAGATTGCCTGTGCCCTGCTCTTCCAGCAAATGTCTTAAAGTTCCCCAAGAAAACAAGCCCTGTAATTATGAGGTGTCTTCCAGTTGTTTAAAGAAAGCTTTGTCTGCTTTCCCCTTTTTGACTGGGCAGTCAGTAGCATATGCATATCATGTTTACCCCTTCTTTGCCACACCCCTGATTGTGATCCACGAGCCTTCATCCTTGATTCCTTGGATCAAGGATTTCTTGATTCCTTGAAATAGTGGGAAAACTGTGCAATATTTTTAAAAAGTGCTAGACACTTAGTAAACTGGTCAGAAAACATGTTTGCACACAAGAGGAATGTCAGATTTGTCCTCCTCCCTGTGTGGCTTGCGATGAATATTTCCCCTCTTTTTGCTACCCTGTGTCTCAGACTGTGAAGTCTCTGTGTGTAGAGATTGTCCCATACATCAGGTCAGTGTGTCCCCTGCCCTACTGTAAAAAAGATAGCTGACATGCAGGCACCACTACCTTCCAAAGATTGAAGGCATAACTTCATTAGTATTTCTGAATGTACCCTGCGTCCTGTCTTCATGGGAGCTGATATTTAGTGATACAGAGCATTTGCAAGTCAGTTTCCCAATGTCAAAGTAATATGGGAATATCCCCATGCACCAAAACAAGGTTGGAAGGAAACCTGGTTGTTAAAAACAAGTGTATGTTTGTTCAGGATTCTCTCATTACCAGGAACATAGTGATTTTCCATGACAGTGGAAAAGATCATACTCTAATTGGCTCTGCCAAGTGCAAGGATTTTGAATTTCTGTGAGTTACGTAAGTAAGCTGGTTAGGACAACAGGGCAGGATGAAGGCGAAAGGAAATAAATGTAGATAAGTGCATGATGAAAATAAATATTTAAATGACCTATTCAAATTACTTATACATGTGGAAAGACAAAACATTTGCTGATTTTTTTTCAATCAGAAGGAATCTTTACATACTCTTGAACAGCTGACAAATCAAATTAAGTCAAACCTTGTTTTCTTTTTGTAGTATTTGATGGGGCTGCCTTGTTTGGGTTAGAAAACATGAAGATTCTCAGTGCACTGTGCACTCTTCTCTCTACCTTCCATGTTGCAATCCCCATTTTTAGGCTCAAAATGTGCACGAAAACCTTAATCGGGAAAAATCAGGAAAAAATATTTTTCTAAACTATCCTGCTTCTAACATTCAGTTGTTTCTAGCTGTTGTGTGTGTCCCGTGTCGTGTGTCGTTCCCCCCCCCCCCCAGTCTCTTCTTTGTTTTGCATTACCAGTCGCTAAATGCTACCTGCTGATAAGTTGTTCACCTTGATGTTCTGTTCTAAGAACTGTGCTTCCTCTCTCAAGTATTTTTGAGTAGTGTTTGGCACTATGTTTCATTTTGGCCATGGTGGTCAAGTTTGGCTACCTCTTCTGCAACTTCAGGTTGCCAGTGGCTGTAGAGCAGACAATAAAGAACAAGTGATTTAATTAATCTTAATACCATTTTGAGCCTACTGCTGCAATCAGTTAATCATGTTTATACATGTACTTACTATGACATAAAATCCTGCTGAAATAACAGGGACTTCAGTGGACAAAGTGAGTGTTTGCTAAGATCAGTAGCAATGCCTTGTTTTAAACAAGATTGGATTTACTTTGATTTCTAGATTAGTGCTGGTTACAATGAGCAGAACATTTAATATATCTCATTGATTTTCCCTTTAATACTGTTGAAACACAAATCACTGCTCCAATCATTTGTTTTACCATTAAAATTCTGTATGCAGATCTGGTCCCCTGGGATATCAGTGTGTAACCAGATACTCTATGATCTAATCAGGTTCTGCAAGGAATATGCTATTGCTTCAGCACTTAGCACTAGAAAGCTTCATCAAAATGGAAAATTTATCTAATATTTGAAGTAAAATGCAGTTCAAAGAGACAACCATGAAAAGCAGGTGTGTACAAAATTTTAAGACATTTTTCAGATTAAACAAAGCCAAATCCAAGCCAGAATCTAAGATGATTTGTCGTGACTCCATTTATTGTTAAAGAAGAGAATATTATAGCTGTCACTTCAGTTTATAGGGTTTGTTCCAGTTCACTTAAAATAGCATCACCATCAGAAATGACTGACTAGCAGGATTTCAGTAATGTGATATTTACTTGCCACAGTATGCATGCTTTGGAAAGTAATTTTGAAGAGCACCTACAAAAATGTCAGTAGCAGGCAAGGCTTGTGTTCTGAATGCATTTTGATGCTAGGATTTGGATCTCTGAGGAATCCAGTCCCTCAGAGTGGATCCCTGAGTGCTACAGTCCATTTCAGAAATACAATGCTTGCTGATCTTGAAGGAGTTTTGGAAGCAGTGTGACATAGGTTGAGAAGGAGACCCACTTGCCACAGTGAGTCCGACCAGAAGCATCCCCTCCTGCTGGGACAGCAGGAGTGCAGCTCTGCCTGCAGCCAGACAGAATTTCTCTATAAACTGTCAGATTTCACCACTAGGTATTCAGAAGGTTAGTGGTTGACAAGGGTGATGAGCATCTCCTAGGGTCAGCTCATCTCACCATAAAGCAAGACAAAGACACTTACAGAGGAATGATCATGTGTTTGCAGATGTCCTTAGCTTTATCAGCTACTTTCATGTAAATGTCTAGATACTGAGCAAAATAAGTTGTGGTTTTGTTTGGTTTTTTTTTGGTGTTTTTTTTTTTTGTTTGTTTGTTTTGTTTTGTTTTTTTTTTAAATGGATGTACCTTGAGACAGAATTTTGCATAGCTCGTGTTTTACATATTTGTATTCAACTTTGTTATGTTGTGGAAAATGGTAACTTCTGTATATAAGAATGTTAAGTAATACATCTCATTCTTGTCAAGAGAATGCAGTGGAGTTTCTGTATTTTATCAGTGGAATGCAATGTTATCCTTGGCTCTATTTGTTGTACTTCAGTAGCAAAGGAAAGCAAAGAATTTTAGAGGTAAATTTAAGACGGAAAACAGCATTCAGTCACCTTGTTGGTGACCAGATGAGAGTTGAAATAAGGAAAAGGTCAGAAAGATTACATGTCATTGGTATTTTTCAACTCGTATTTTAGTTGGCTATAAAGGTGTGCATGTTTTTTTCTTTGGTTCTGCGAGCTAGACAGTGTACCATTCAGTGTGCAGGGTCAGACTCTCCTTGTTGGCTCTAGGGATTTATTTTGTGACTGGCTTTGCTGGAGTTACACCAGGATTGCTCTGACGTTCAGAGCCCACTGACTTCAGTGAGCTTAAAGGCATAAGTAAAATCTAGAAGAGAGTGAGGGAATGCCCAGACAAACAGTGAAACAGGCCCTACATTTCCTTTAAGTTCTTGCAAGCTGCTGGTGGGGTAAATGCTGCGAGACAAATGTAATTTATTGAGAAAAAGGACAGGTGAGGAGTCCACTGGTGAGAGTTGATACGGCCAGAGAATTATGTTTATTAATAAAGAATCACTAATGACTTTTAACAGATTAATACAATGTTGATTGTTCTCCTCTGTTGTGTTTTTAGGCTCTCATGACTCATTTAGCTTCTACATCGATGAAGCCTCTCCAGTTGGGCCTGAACAGCCAGAGACGGTCCAGAATTTTGTGTCTGTTTTTGGGACTGTGGCTAAAAAGCTGATGAGGAAGTGGTTGGCTACACAAACCATGAACTTCACTAGCCAGCTGGGGGCAGGTATACGGTATTTTGATCTAAGAATTTCCACCAAGCCTAGAGACCCAGACAATGAACTGTACTTTGCTCATGGTTTATTCAGTGCCAAAGTCAAGGAGGGTCTGGAAGAGATCAATGCGTTTCTCAGTGACCACCCAAAAGAAGTGGTCTTCTTGGACTTCAATCACTTCTACGGGATGCAGAAATACCATCATGAAAAGCTTGTCCAAATGCTCAAAGACACGTATGGAAACAAAATGTGTCCTGCTATATTCGCCCATGAAGTCAGCCTCCAGTACCTGTGGGAAAAGGAACACCAAGTGCTGGTTTTCTACCACAGTCCAGTGGCTCTTGAGGTACCCTTTCTTTGGCCAGGCCAGATGATGCCAGCTCCCTGGGCAAACACCACAGATCCGGAAAAACTGATTCAATTCCTCCAGGCATCAATCACCGAAAGAAGAAAGAAGGGCTCATTTTTTATATCTCAAGTAGTGCTGACGCCAAAGGCTAGTACAGTGGTGAAAGGGGTTGCTAGTGGTCTCAGAGAAACGATCACAGAAAGGTAAGTTTCTGGCAGGTAATGTGCTGACTGTGATGAATGTGTGTGTTGGAAATGCTGCTTTTCTAATTCCTTTTAAAGAAACGCCAGGAGATGTCTTTATGCATGCTACTGTGGGTTAGTCAGAACCTGGGCATCATCCTAAAATATTTAAAGAGAAAAACACATTGAAGGACAAGCTTTTGTATCTTGAAAGAAAATCTGGTGCCAAAGCCAAGTGGGATCTTATGGGATTGGCTTGGCCTTTTTTTTCTTTGCAAAAAGGTTTTTCCATTTGTTTTATTTTTCAAATATTGTTTCTTACCACATACACTGAACATCTTGCCTTTGATTTCCTTACTGGATGTGGACAAATCTATCTGAATGATCTAGATCATTTATGTTTCATTTTGGCTCATCAGCAAAGCCTACAGAATTTGCATCGTTAACTACCTTTACACACCTTAAAGAGGAATGTCTTTTCTTTCTGCATACCATTACACATTCTATCAAAAATATCAGGAGATCATTAGAGAGAATTTGCCTCCTAACAGGCCTTCATTTATCATACAGGAAAGAGACTGCAGACCATTGTAGAGGTTCTGTACATGGAATACTGTGTTGACAGGCCATTAGTTGCTACATTACAAAAAAAGCCATCTGTGCAATATATACATTATTTATACCATTCTGACTTTGATAAATCACAGCCAGTTTTCAGCTTAAAGGCATGTATATATGACTGTGTTCTTGACAACTTGATAGGAAACCTAAAATTTAATGCCAAGACAAAAGAGCTACTTTTTTTTCCCCTTAAAAATGGAAGGGTTGCAGAGTGTAAAGAATTTATAATGGGGGTCATTGGCCTCCTAAGGTTCTGCTCTCTGCATGGATGTGCCTGTGCCAGGAAGGTCTACTGGGAACGCTGTCCCCTTCTATGAGATGAATGATGCAGTGCCTGTGACACTACAACCTGCGAGGAAAACATGCCTCATTTTTGGGAAAGGTTGAGCCGTTATGGCAACTTTTCCAAGTGACTGTTAAATTGAAAAAAACAGGGGAAAACTTTACCTGAAATGGTAAAACACTGACATAGAAGGTTTTATAAGCAGTGGAATATGATTCAGAAGTGCTTGTACAACTGCACTTGCAGCTGTTTGTATATCCTCCACATATGTTTTTATAGGCTCCATTGGACTGAGGATTTCCATTTCTGCTGAGTCTGAAGGGCACTGCTCTGTGCTGAAATCTTACTTTGTTGATGGATTTTACTGCTAAACACTCACCTTGGTGTTCAGGGATATTTTTTTTTTACTGGTAAACATCCTTCTGAGTGTTCTTTAGAACATTAAATAACACAATCAAGAAACTACCAGGTTCTTCTTAAAACCTGCTGCATCAATAGAATAGCCATTAAAAAACCTTTTCTTCTTCTCTGGCTCAAAATGTGCTTCCTTGAAGCTGTTTGGAAAAATAAAAACTTCAAATGGATCCTGGATATGTTTGGCTGAGCTCTGAAAAACTTGAGCCTTTGAACTCTTAGTACACCTTTCTCTACAGCAAAGTTTGAGATAACTAACTTGAAATGTCAGTAAATAATTGGGCAGGAATACCTGGAAATGTTGTTTCTTTAAATTACAACTGAGATTTTTCACGAGTCACAAGGGTGTAATCACAGCTGCTGCATTAATCCTTTTTTCCTTCTTTATATAACTCTTTTAACCATTGGAAAAGAGATGGACCTTTAAAATTATCTCCAAAGCTAGTATTTAGTCTTCCAAGGTGGCATCTCATTTTGAATTTTTATTTGTATTTTTATTACAAAAATACACTGCAGGAAGACACAGGCTTGGACTGTGTGTACATAGAATGTGTGTCTACATAGAAAATGAGCTTGTATATTGTGTTAACTGCTCTAAAGGTAAACCAACTCAGAACTGCTTGTCGCTTGATGATAAATATAAATAGATGAACAATTAAAGGATGGAGCACAATTAGTAGAATTTACAGAATTCTCTTCAATCTTGCTGCATTAATGTTTCAGTAACTTAAAAGTATGCTATTCGTACTAAAGGAGCTGAGGCCTATGTTCCACTTGGGCTCTGTTTGCTACTTTGAACCATCTCATTTGTAAAAAAGAGTGCTTTTGGTGCCAGTTGCTGCGTAGATTTATACACTTTATATTTACTTTCTGCTTCTTAATAAATGCTGGTGAAGAGCTTTGCATTAAGAATGCAGTATCTTGTCTTTGTCGGCAGTTTTGTAACCTTACTTTTGTGGGGTTTTCCCCGCACATTGAACTTTGAATGCTCTAAATGCAAATGTGGACTAAGGTTGACTTTTTTTCAAATAATTCTGGTGTGTGTTTTTTTTCCCCTAAATTAAACACTACATTTAAGAAAAGTTTCTTTGGCATTTTCAAATAAAACTTGTAGTTGTCTCTTTTTCCCTCCATCTGTACAGTGACCATTTTCATTTACATATCGACTTAATACTGAAAACAGAGCAACGTTTTAGATCCTTTCAGATCCAATAAAACGTAGCAGGTTTTGATCTCTGAAGTTGTTTGTTAGTCATGAGATTATTTACAATTTGAAGAGCAGTGGCCACCTTAGAGGGAAAACCTGGCTTCTCTCAGTTGCAGCATCCGTCAGACCAGGAAAATGTCAGGGAAACACCATGCAGCAATCCATGCTCCTTTCTGCTACTTTGTAGCTCATGTTGTGGCTCCTTATCCAAGATGGTTGGTTTTTCCTCACAGCTGCTTGTGTTGATGCAGGTCTACATGTTCAAACTTCAGTAGGGCAGTCTCCTAAGGTGATGCGTTTCAGAAGAAGTGACGTTATTCCTCAACCTGTTCGCCACAGCACAGATATGCAGTATGGGAGGTGATGGTAACCTTGATTAAAAAAAACCCAGTTTCATCCTCCTAAGACTGAATTCAGTAGAAGATATACCAGGACTGGTTTTTACCCATAATGCTTGCTCACAGGCTTTGCTGTCATCACAGGTAATGCTCTGTGGGACAATAATTTGGAAGGAGAAGTTATAAAGTCATCAAGCTTTCTATCCTGCACAAATGCAAGAGAAGAAAAAGCCATTTATCCTAAGCTCTTCCTAGGACCACAGCTCAGAGTTACTCAACATTATAACACAGATTTCATCTTCATTACTTGAATGAGGAGAATCACTCGTATGCATGCACATTATGTTTCTTGGATTTGATGAAAAACTTTGAGGACTAACAATATGTTTTCAGGCTTAACATTCTGTCACGCAGAGTTTAGATGCCAAGAAATACTCTTTGATTAGCAAACAGTACATACCAAATAAATTATGTTCTCTCTGCTTATTGAATTAACAGTGAGGCAGCTGCCTTTAGTACATCTGAAAGGCAGTTGTGAAACAACCTTTTGATGAGTGTAGAGCTGTTCTTCATAATAATCTAGTTTATTTTCTGATTTGCAGTGAAATTACCAATTTTATCTCTGACACTGGAGATGAGCATGATACCTCTTTGTTGTCTTCGAGGCTGAATAATACAGAAGAATAGATCTCCTTCAGAGGATGCAAAAATCCTGTGGTACTAATACATACCCAGCCAATTCTCACTTGATTTCCAAATTAATCCTAAAGGATAATGTTCCCTGTAGCTCGCATGTCACTAAATCCTTGCTTATCATGCTAAAGCTTCCCCCTTAGCAACCAAAGCAAATAAAAAAAAAAAAATTCCTGCACATGAGAATGAACCTTTGAAGTGGAGGCAAAGAAGCCATACTATTAACAAAAGGGGTGGTAAGTAGGCCACAGAAGCTGTCTGGAAAAAAGCCATCTCTGGGTTCAGTCATAAACTAAGCAGGGTCAGATTTAGCTAACAAATAGGTGGGTATTGTATGAAAAATAATCCCTGAAGTTTCAAGAAGTGGGAGTTTTGAGTCAGTTTCTGAGGGCGCACTCTTCCAAACCATATCTCAGCCAGCTGAATTTTTTGAAAGTTTATGTGTTGCTGGAAGAGTAGAATTTGATAATATTTTGATCCACCTGTGGTACTGACTGATGCCACATCAACTGTGGCAACTGTATTTTGCTAATCGTCTGGACATCCCTCTTGCTTGTAACCTTGATGGCTGTCTCCATTGTAGGCTGCAGGGGAGCAGCAGGCTCTGATGACGTGGTTTGTGTTTAGAACTCCACAACCCCATAGCAGCAGAGGTGGTGTGTGAGCTCTTTAAATGCCAAGAGGCAACTGTAGACTCGGTCCCTCACCAATGTGTATGGTACAAGCAACGCTTGCCCTCACTGGGTTTGACTTTGAAGGTGGATGTCTTTCTTTTTGACCCCAGAAGGCACAAACTATCATTCTGGTATATTAGTAGAAAATTCAAAAGAACTCTGGGGAATTCAGCCAAATCCTTAGTATTTTTATTCTTACTCAAACGATCCTTAATTACTTTTCTCGTCTTTCCACACCAGAGGCAATCTCCATGTTTGCACACAGAACAGCACAGGGAGTCCTTGGTTTCATTTGAAGCATCTAGCTGCCACGTCAGCAGGCCTGCGCAGTAAAGTCCCAAATAGGCTGTGTGTGTTCAGGCTGATTTTGCTGGCAGGCATTTTAGTGGCATTTCATCATCTGAGCATCTGTCTGCACAAGGATTTAAGTATCGCATTCCCTTGGGAAGTGCTGGGTGGTTGTGTCTGATGGCTTTGGTCACAAACCTGGAATAGTAGTAAAATGCCACAAAATACAAGAGCACAGGATTTTTAAGAACTTTGTTAGGGAAAAGTATTTGTCTACATACCTACTCTGTGGGATTTAGTCCAGAAAGGAAGTTGGCATGGTGATCACCAGCAACGTGACCACCAGTGTTTTGGGGGGCATAGCTTTGGAGTGTTCGTTCAGGGTAGTTAGTTTTATGTTTTCTGGGGATGTGTGAGGGTGTCTCACAGTCTTTTCCTCTATTAGGCCTGCTTGCAACTTTCATCGTGTTACGTTTGAAAACACCTGCTTGCAGTTACAGTATATGTTGTGTGACTACTTGTAAAGATACTTTATGTGATCCCATCATCGGGCTCTGAGCAGTCTGGCCCTGTGTATACAGAAAGTAGCAAGCATTTCCATCATGCAAAGGAAATGTTCATTCCCCCAACTACGCTGCTGTAAACTGTCACTAATGTCTACTTGTCTCAAAGATTTCATGCTTCAGTCTGCAGGGCTGCTGTAGTGAAATTGCAAATGGCTCATTAAGTCAGTTGGATTTTCTTTGATCTTTCTGACATTACTTAGATCACTAAGGAAACTCTACAGCTAATAGATGCTAACAAATGCTGACCCCGGGGAAAATGCCTTCGTGGATGCTGGGCCTGGGTCTGCTTGGGCTGCTTTTACCTCATTGTGAAGGGAACAGTTCCCTGATGGGGTTGGTCCTTCTCTTCATTTATAAGGTACAAAATGACCGCAGAGATTTAGGCAAACAAGCCCTTGCAGATTTATTCACAAGGTGGCTTTTGAGCTGATAATGACTTTCTGTAATACAAAGACATTTAATAGAAACTCAAGCAAATACAAACTCAGCAGGTGTGACAACATCCATGTCTGTGTTGTATTAGTACTTGCATGCTGCAAACCATTGCCTTCAGGACTACATGAGTAGAGTAGCTTTATAAGGGCAGCCTTGTCAGTTTTCAAGCAGAGAACTGATCCAGCAGTCCTGGACTAACTAACATGCAGTTATTATATGTTTGGAAGTTTGAATTTTTAATCTCCTGTAGCTGCTCCATGGTCCCGGAGTGGTAGGATGTGGATAGAAATTGTCAGAAAATTCCTGTCACCTCTTAAAACCCTGTTGCACATGCTGTAACATTCCTGATGGTTTTGTGCAATTCTCAACATCCTCCAAAGCCTTAGAGGGCTTTCAATGGTAATCTAGGGGAGAATGCATCCACAGTTTCCCTAGAGAAGTCACCTGCAGTGGCTATCTCTGCTTGGACGGTAGGCTAAGGAAGCCTTAGCGACAGAATGCCTGTGGGATCAGTTGTCAGAAGGTATACCAAGCTTCCAATTAATTTTGTTAAAGCTTCCCTGTGCTTACAAACAAGTAGTCTTTGTGGACTAAGTGAGCAGTTAGGCATGTAGGCTATAGCCAGAGTTATGTTGGGGCAAAGCATACAGAGGAAACAGTAAAGGAACCTGGCACCCTGGTGCCACCTTTGTACAAAAGAAACAGCTGGAACAGGGGGAGTAGAAAAGGACTTGTAAATAGAGAAGCCAGCCAGGCCAAAGGTTTTGGTGATGTACGGTGCACCTTCTGTATCATGCAGAACTTGCACAGGCTATAAATATGCTTTTGTTTTTCCTATTGAAACAGAGATGATAAAGTTTTTTCCCTAGAAATTCAGTAATACCTGTGGGATGCAATGCAATTCTTTCTTAGGAAGCCACTGTCATTGTGAAAGATCCTGATTTGATACAATATAAAGCTTTTCTTTTCTTTCTTTTGTTCTTAAAGCCTAGAAATGTTTAAAGTCATTGTATTGATCTTTTTTTTTTTTTTTTTACAACTTAACTCATAGACAAATGTTTCATAATTCCATTTTCTTCCAGGATTGACTTTGTTTTTGGAGGGAGGAGGGGGGCTAAGATATAAACTTCATGAAGTCACAGATTAGAACAGACTTTGTCTATAATTATAACATTGCATGTATTGTGTGCACAGTCCCAGGGTGTACAGTTGCTTTAACAAAGCACAGCCTATTATAGTAATATGTCCTTCAGTGTTTATCTCAGACACTAAGAAAAATAATAAAAGACATGTCTTTAAAACACTGAATGATCATACAGTGTGATTTGACCTTTGGCAAGATTTTAATACTGTAGCTGTTGATCTGAGAGTTTTTGTAACTAGGCAACTGTCATCCAGAATGCGGTGTATCATAAAATAGTATTAAGATATGAAGGAGACTGAGTGGTTAGAGTGGTGTAGGAGCCATGGTGAGAAGCAAGCACTTTCCCACTGATTTTTTTTTTTTTTCTGAGCTATATCACAAAGGAGGAACCTTACCATCATTTGTTTCATGGTGTGTTACTGAAACTTGATTAACTTTTCAGACAGCACCATGGTGCTCTCAAGTGTGCCAGGAAGCACTGTTATGTAGTAAATCAAGAACAAAATCAGATGTTAAATGATGGACCCCTTAATTTTGCTGCTGGACAGTGAAGGGAGACAGCCATAGACCTTTATTCCCTTCCTACTTGGATTTACATACTCTGAAGTTTGCAATGGATTGTCTCCTTTTCCAGTTAGACCCACCCAAATTACAGCTCTGATGCAATGCCGTAATCCAGATAATTCCTACAGGTATGATAGTGTACTATGTTGCTTAAGTAACTCAGAAGGGATGATTTTAGCCTGCACATTTGTTGCCTTGTTTCCCAAGGTTTAAGTGGATATTGCAAAGAAACTTGCCTCCTTGTGAGCAGGCTTTTTCCTCAGAGCTAGTTAAGTTCATTATGGCTTGCCTTGGTTTTGCTGCTTACCAGAGGAAAGCAACAACAGGGACAGCCCTCCATTCTCTGCTTTTGATTGAGGAAAATGCTGAAGCAGTGAGGATTCAACTCATACTACCCTTCCCTGCTGTCTCAACTGAGCCATTGGCTGTGCAGGGTTCATGACCGCTGTCCCTGTGACAGGAGGAGGATCTGCCTCTGCTCAGGAGCGCTGTTGCTCCATCCTTTCTTTAGCCACCTTTTGTCATCTCTGTCCTCACATGTACACTCTTTTTACTTCATTTTCATTTCTTCCTCTAGGCTGTTGCAAGCAGTCAGCCAGCAAGTTTCATTTCTACTTCAGCTGCATGAGCGGTGATGGTTAGGATTTGAACAATTAAGATGAAATAATTAAATATGAAACCATCAGTCTTTAAAGTTGCCACTGGAAGGAATTAGGAAAGGATGTTTTGTACCCAGAGATGCTCTTTCAGGCTGTCATTGGGTGCTAGGTGGGTGATCCTGAAGCTCATTGCTGGAAGGTCATCAAGGTACTTGTATGTTGTCTAAGACTAGTGGTATTTCTCTGAAGAGTACGAGCACATGGCATGGCACGTGGCTGCGCCTGGCTTGGTCCATCTGTTAACCATCCTTCTGCAGAAGGTAAGGACAGGGCTCAGCCAAGAAGGGTCAGTAAGGTCACTGCTGCAGCACTGGAAATGAGAGCCAGGCTCTTGCCCTGCTCTCACACCAGGCACAGTAAATTCTGAGTCCATTGCTAATCTCAGCTCAGAGAGCATTTGGCAGATAATGATCTGTCTCACCTAGTGGCGTTTGCTGCTGGCTCCCTCTCTCCATCAGACAGCATTTCAGCGCTATTACTGTCTGGCTGCACTAGAACAGAAGAGACATAAATCCAACTGAACAGTTTTCTCTTGGTGGAAAGCTCCGTCCTTTGAGCTCTGCAGTCTGAGGAACATTTGTGGAAGTAGTAATCAATATGATGAACATCTGGGTGTTTTTTCTTCTAATCTATTACTCATGGAAATTATAGGTGGGCTGTTGCTTGAAAAATATTTTCCAGCTCAGGCAAGACTTTTCTTTATTCTCTAGCAGCTGAAAATAATGCATTGGATGGACTGACCGCAAGGCTCAGTTACTGTAATTCCCTCTCAGTAACCTGGGCTTCTCTCCTGCAGCTCTTCAGGGTACATCTCTTCTGATATGCAGACTCAGATCTGCTTTTTCCTTTTTAAGGGGTGTGTATTTTTCACCAGGACCATGCTTGTGCACTCTTGTAATCTATTTTATATAACAAGTCTGCTGATGCACAGTATACCAGCATGTTGGATCACACTGGCAGAGGCTGTTCTATCTAGCACATCTCCCCCTGCGTCACTGCTGGCTGGAGAGGTTCAAGGTCTCTCTGGCTAGTCTTTGACACTTGATATGAGGCGGATGCTCAGTTGAGGCTGACCGCTATTAGCATCTGTTGTGAGAGGTTTTTAGGAGGAAGGGGACTGTAGCAGCTCTGTGGTGAATGTGCAGCTTGATCTGTATCCCACGAGAGGAGCGTGAGCCACTTCAGGGACTCTCATGCTCAGTGCATGGCTGACACGACAGGACTGTGTTGCCTGGTGCCAGTGGAGCAGAGCGGTCCAGCAAAGCTCTGTGTCATGCTGAAGAAAGAGGGAATGACCTGTATTGGCAATCTCTCTTCCCACACCTTTTGAGTGGATGGGCCTCGAGCAGGGACTGGGGGAGCAAAGTCCCTCCCACTGTAAGTGAAGATCAGATCTGAGACTGCCTGAGGAACATGAACACACCGAAGTTTAGGGGACCTGACAAGATGGACCCCAGAATCCTGAGGGAATTGGCGGCTGATGTAGTTGCCAAGCCACTCTCCATCGTATTTGAAAAGTCACGTCAGTCAGGTGAAGTCCCTGGTGACTCGAAAAAGGGACACATTGCACCCATTTTTACAAAGGGTAGACAGGAGGACCCTGGGAACTACCAACCTGACAGCCTCCCCTCTGTGCCTGGGAAGATCATGGAACTGATCCTGCTAGAAGTTATGCTAAGGCTTATGGAGGACAGAGAGGTGATTCGAGACAGCCAGCATGGCTTCACCAAGGGCAAGTCCTTCCTGACCAACCTAGTGGCCTTCTCTGATGGAGCAACTACATCAGCAGACCAGGGAAGAGCTACAGATGTAGCATCTTACAGATGTTGTAAGGGGGCTTATAAGAAAGATGGGGATAGACTTTTTAGCAGGACCTGTTGTGATAGGACAAGGGTTTTATATATAACATATATATATATAAATATATAATAGGATAATGGTTTTAAACTAAAAGAGGGTAGATTCAGATTACATATAAGAAGGCAATTTTTTACTATGAGGATGGTGAAACACTGGAACAGGTTGCCCAGGTAGTAGATGCCCCATCCCTGGAAACATTTAAGGTCAGGTTGGATGGGGCTCTGAGCAACCTGATCTAATTGAAGATGCCCCTGCTTGTTGCGGGGGATTGGACTTGATGACCTTTACAGGTCCCTTCCAACTCAAACTATTCTGTGATTCTATGACCTCTTTGTTATGGCTTGTCTCAATCAAATATCTATCCGGGCTTCACTCCAGGAGAACCTGACTTTATTGTTGATGCGTCCTCTGCAATCCCTTGCTATATTTTTACAAGCTATATAATGCATTTTTTAGTCTACCTTTTCCCTGGTGATCAGTGATGTGGTTTGCTTCATTTGTGGTGTAGCAACCCTAGTTCATCAATGTGGAGTTCTCATTAAATAAAATATGAGATCAGTTCAGAAGTTACCAGTATTACTGGAAGCATGAGACTTCTTACAATGCCTATTTTTAGTGCTGATCAGAACCAGCAAGAGCTCTCAAAATCATGAAAACATTTTTGGTTTTGGAGCTAATTTGAGTTCATATCAGTGCTATATTGGTTAATACTTTATTTCCTTTTATGAGAGTTTGGTCTACAGTTGTTAGATGTGGTAGTGAGTGCCTGTTTGTGTAAATTGTTGCATTGAACCCAGCAATTATAAAACCATTTGTTCTTTTTCACATGGGTGCAGCTTTTTATTGAAAAATGCAGGTATCTTAAAGTCTACTCTTTTTTTCAGGAATGCATCTTTCAGTGGTTTTCTCCAGGGAGAAGCCTATTTTAGCAAAATAGTTTGTGTCAAAATATTTCAACTTTGCACTTCTATTAATTCTGTCTTGTCTTCAGATTTATGTTAGGGTGTTAATTACAATATTTAATGCTGTTTCTATATTCACAGATTTTCATTTTTATATTTAGAAATAGATCCTGAACTTCATTTGATGGGAAAGGCCAACATCTTATATTTTCTTTCTAATTTGAATTGAAATCACATTTTGGAATGCTGGAGTTTCTCACAGAACAGTATGTCTTGGTTTTGGACTAGGTCTTTTTAATTACCACAATGGGTGTCTGGTACTGTTGTACCCAGCCTTTACTTGTCCCTTGATATCAATGTTTTTCAAGTGCCAGTCTGGGGACAATATCATACTTCTCCCTTCATTCCTAATGTCCATTTTAATTTTGCTCATGACTATTGGAAATTACATTTTGAAATCAAGGTGGACAGCATGATGATAGATGTAGTCTAGAGTTAGTGATTCGGGACTATGCAGTGTGGAAGAGTCTGACTCAGGTTTGACTGCTCCGAATTTTGCTGTTGGTCATGTTACATTGCCACTGATTGCATCATCTAGACATCTCAAGACTGTTGGCTATAAGTTTGAGTTAAAAGAAAAGATGACTATTAGCAGTTGATTACAAAATCTGCCAGTAATGAATGCTAAAAAGCATAGCTCAAAGGTCAGCAGAAATGTCTACCAAAATGAAATAAGCAGATTTTATTCCTTCCAGTGGATTCCTTTGCACATTGCAATCAGTAAACTGTACCGTTATCTTAATTATAGGACCTTGTGAGTTGGTTAAACTAACTGTATTAATCCTGTTTATCTTCATGTTAAGTTCTCCTATATTCGGTGTGGAGCTTGGAAGTTAGTTTTTCATCCACTGTTTGAACTGTCAGGATTACTCTTGGAGCCTTCTGCGCAACTCCTGATACTACTAGTCAAGATGTTTTGTAACAGCTGTGAGAAGTGAATACATTCAAGCTGAGAGCACCATGATCTGTCTAATGTCCATAGCAGAATTGCTGAAGGACTAGCATGAGCATTGCACACATTAAAGCAGACCTGTGAAGTGGTTTAGAGTGCAGAGCAGCAAACATAATGCTCTTACCTAAAATTGTCAGGGAAATGGTATTGAGCCCCTCAAAGCTTTCAGGAGAAGGCTTTCAGGAGGCTGAAGAGCTTAACTGGAAATAAGTGATAATTAAAGATACAGAGGTTAATGGAAGGTAAGATAACTATTGATGAGGTTTTGCCAAAGGTGGATGGTGTCGAATGATCTTCATTTGTTTTTGTAACTAATTCTATAGAAATTTTACAGGAAAATTTAGGGATATCAGTAATGCAGCTGGTGAAGTGTTAAGTAGGATATTATCAATTGAAATGGAATTTGGGAATCAGAAATTAATTTGGGACTAGTTGAAAGTACCAGACTGAAGACAAGGTAATGTTAGCATTCCTCAAAGAGCCTACATCTTGGATTCAGCTGTAGAAGACTGCTAATGGAGTTTGCTGATAACACAAAGTAAGAAGGCTATCATCATAACAGAGGAAAGCTGAGGGGTAACGTAGAGCAAGAACTGGGTGTCTGTAGTATATAGAAATGAGCTGGAATTCAGTAGTATAAGATGGAAGGTCATAATGATGGGAGCATCTCTTGTAAGGTGGGATCTCATCAGCTGAGGAAGCCAGGCAAGGTAGATGCTGGCGTGTCACCCATGGCTGGCTAAAGCTGAGCCCTCAGTGGAAAGCAGATGGGAAAAAGAATGGTATCCTCCTGATATGTACCAAGTCATTTCCAGCATGCTCAGAAAGGTGGTGCTATTACTGCCCAAGGTGTGGGTGGGATATCTTTTTGGATAGCCTGTACAATTCTGATCATCAGTGTTCTGGGGAGTATATTAAAATTGGCACAGATGCAGAGAGGGACTACTAACTAGGATAATCAGGGAATAAATTGCTGAAGACATTGAGACAGCTTGTCTTGTTTATCCTAGCACAATGAAGCCTGAGAGGCTATGTGATTACTGCCTATAAATATCACAGGGAATAAATACCAGGGAGGGAAATGAACAGTTTAGGCTAAAGGCCGGTGTTCTCACAAGAGCAACAGTTACACAGTGACTAAATAAATTCAGGCTGAGTGTGAGAGAAGGACTCCCTGCCATCAGAGCAAGGAAGTTTTCCAACAGTCTTACAGCTGGAAAAGCGGGAGTGAGAAAGCTAACTGCTGTTAAGATGAGCTCTGTTGGTTTTTTGAAAGAGGAACAGAGATCATTAGCAGACTCATCCCAGGCCACCTTGTATGGGAGAACGTCATGGCTGCTAACCTGCCTTCTCAAAAGCAGCTGTGCACAGTCTTGTCCATGCCACTTGCTTTGCGACTGGAGATGGGAGGACAGTACCACACAGCACAGTGTTCCTCTCAATGCTCAGTTGCTTGTGGGAGCCCTGGCAGCAGCCTGGTCTCAAGGCATGTGAGAAGCCATCACTGGGGATGGGGAAGCAGGCGCTCTTGTAGGTATTCATTCGTAGCCCCACTGGTCACTGAAGATTCAGAGCAGTCTGTGTTAGGGGGACAAATCCTTGACAGGAAGATAACCCTGGTGAGCATGTCTCCCCCAGCTGTAGCCAGAACAAAGATTTCTAACTGTGAAAGAGCAGTGGCTATTCTGTAATATCTCCTAGGTAGTGTATTTGGCATAATCAGCATAATACAGGGTTTATCATATGAATGCTTTGGGCTTGTTAATACTAGGTTGTGAGGAAAGCAAGTGGAAGGGATGAGGAGTAGCTCAGGAAGACTGCTCCTGATAAATGATTCACAGAAATGCCCAGGATGCTATTTAGGAGGATATTGCCTCTGGGATCCAGCTGATTAACAAAGCTGGTTTAGCTGTGTGAGGCCAGAGTTAGAAGCCAGAAAATGTATAAAGGGTAATAAGTATCTTAGTTTCCCTCTCTGGTGATATGAAGCAGTTGTTGTGGAGGAGCTGGTGGGGGTGTGACCACTGTAGACGCCCACAGCCTGCAGCCTGGGTGCTGGGCTGGGGTGCTGGGCGGCAAAACCCAAGGTGGTAATGACAGCAGCTTAATAAGGATCCTTGGTGCTGTGTATTTGATACACACCTTGCAAGGAAAATGATAAAAGTAGCTTTGCACATGAAGGCTTGGTGGAGGAAGAGATGGAGGAAGTTCAGTCCATGCAAAGAGGCAGTTGCTAATATAATCAAAGGAAACGACAGTAGGAAGCAGAAGAGGTGGTGCCTCAGATGGAGAGAGTTACAGCAGGGAGGAATTTTGATGCTAAACAGAGATTTGCAGGAAAAACAAGTTTGTGAGCACCATTGATACTACTCGTGAAATTGGGTCAAATTTGATGACTAATTGTATTTGAGGAAAATATGTAGGAAAACATTCATCCTGAATGTTGCAGCAATACTGAAGTGTTTTGACAGTTTCAAAACAACTTTATTTTAAAATGACACCTAATTTTAAATTACTTAAAATTTAAAAGATCAAAATCTAATAAAATAATGTTTAATTTGCTATGTTGAACATTAACTAGACATTTAATCTTTTTAATTAACTGAAAAAGGTGTACTTTCTTATATAATTTTGTCCCCCACCATCTCATTTCCTGACTTGTTTTAATCATAACATCATTCAAATCAGAGCTGTAATTATGCAAAATTTCTGTTACTTGGAGTAACAGCCTGAAGTAACGGTACTGCATCCTGAAGCTCTTACTATATTCTCTGCTTCTTCTTGCTGTCCAGATAGCAGCAGTGATGAAAAATGACCCTGTACCTTTTTTCAAGGGCAATTATTTTTGTCATAATTTTTCATTTAGACTTTGTTGGGTGGATTGCTTCATTGTAATCTACTTGCTGATGTTTCATGAATGAAGCAGATTTCTACCTTCTCTGAAGAATCAGAAAGTGTTAAATTTATAAGAATGCTGCAAGACTCATCTCTTTACTGCAACTTTCTCTGATTTGATATGGTTATTTTCCTTGCATTTTTCAACATTGCATTTGGTATGAATTATTCTACAGTATGTCTGAATAACATATTGTGAAATACTGATCAACATACTATGGCAAACACAGTTTCATTGATTGTCTGTTCTCTGCCACCACAAACTGACTTTATATCTCCTCATGATGGAACAAAAAAATTAGAACCACTTAGAGCTGTTTATCTGAAAGAAAATAGAAATTGCTTTGCTCTGTATTCAGTAGCAAAGGATTCAAATATAGGTGAGACTTAGTTTAATTTTGAAGCACCTGCAGAAGGAAAACATTAATTTTGCTGGCTATGCTATTAGAATAAAACACCCCCCCCCCCCCAACTTATTTTATCTATTTAATTAAATAATTCAGATTTATTGTAGTATCTATTTCAGTGAAAACTGTGCAATGATGTGTGAAATTCTATTACAGGTCATACAGCAGAGTGATAGTGCTGGCAGTCAGAAGTTTCTTAAATAAAGTCTGCCTTCCACCTAGCTGCTCTCCTTTCCCTGATAGTATACATAACTTTTTACTAACTTTTCCAGTTACTCAAATGTGGGATTTTTGGAATCACTCTGTTAATTCATCTGTCTTCCAAGGTTCTGGGCAAGGTTAAACACTGGTGAAAAACACCTCTTCTTGTTCACTAGGTAGACCCTATTTCATTGTTCTCCACGATCAGAGGATTTCTTACATGCACAACGGGTTTTTTTATTATTGTTTATTGCCTTTTAATCTCTCCTTTCTTACATCATTCAAACTTTACATGCTCAAGAATGTGAGTTTTGTAACAAGGGGCTGAGCTATCAGCAGCAAGTGAAACTGTGAACTGTGGAATAGCTGGGCAGCTCTGTACCTGTGGCCCCTAGCAAGTTCTTCAGCAGGAGAGCTCTTTGAAAGGTCCCAGGTGACACATGGTGGCAATCCTTGGAGAAAACAAAGCCCTTGGCTGAGTCTGGTGGAAGAAACTTTGACCATGAATGATCTGGTACGGGCTACAACATACACCTGTGACAAAGCAGTTCCCACTCTGCAAACAACTCTAACACCTGATTTGAATGGTTTGATCCAGTAATTTGAGTGTAATGAGTGTATGAGTAAATCATAACCCTTTTTTTTTAAACAGCTAGAAAAAAGCCCCAAACCTGTAGTTGTTCCCTTGATGGGTGACAGATGTTTTCTTATGTAAAGCAGAAGTTTTCTCTGTTTCACAGGCAATGAAGTAAGTTCCAGTTCCTATTTCCATAGTCCATGCCTACTGTAATTTCTGTGTATTTCTTGGCACTTCTTGAATACCTACATTTCTATGTGGAAGTGGGACCAGGACCAACTATCTGAAGCAGATAAATAAGCCACATGCAGGGACCTGTGTAAATGAGTGTTCTGGCTTATCTCTGTTTGGGCCACAGAAGGTTGAAAGGAATGACATCTGAACAGCACTCAGATCTCTCTGTTCCCCTCCATTTTCATAGCTTATGACTTGCACCACTGTCATGAACGTGAGAAATGTTTCTCCCCTATGTGATCTCCAAAGAGATAACCGATTATCATAGAATCATAAAATTATTTGGGTTGGAAGGGATCATAAAGATCTAGTTCCCACCCCCCTGCCATGTGCAGGGACACATTCCACTAGCCCAGGTTGCTCCAAGCCCCGTCCAGCCTGGCCTGGAACACTGCCAGGGAGGGGGCAGCCACAGCTGCTCTGGGAAACCTGTGCCAGTGTCTCACCACTCACTTCTCTTGATGCAGTCTAGGTTACAGTTGGCTTTCTGGGCTGCCAGTGCACAGTGCCAGGTCATGTTGAACTTCTTGTCAGCCAAGAGCCCCAGGTACTCTTTTCAGGACTGCTCTCAATCCACTCATCCCTCAGCCTGTATTTGTGCTTGGGATTGCCCTGACCCATGTGCAGGACCTTGCACTTGGTCTTGCTGAACTTCATGAGATTCACACATGCCCACCTCTCCAGCCTGTCCAGGTCCCTCTGGATGGCACATCCCTTCCCTCCAGCGTGTCGACCACACCACACAGCTTGGTGTCATCAGCAAACTTGCTGAGGGTGCACTCGATCCCATTGTCCATGTCGCCAACAAAGATGTCACACAGCACTGGTCCCAACACTGACCCCTGAGGAACACCATTCATCACTGCTCTCCACTTGGACATCGAGCCATTAACCACAACTCTTTGAGTGCAACCATCCAGCCAACTCCTTATCCACTGAATGATCCACCTGTCAGATCCATGTCTCTCCCATTTAGAGACAAGGATGTCCTGTGGGAGAGTGTCAAATGCTTTGCACAAATCCAGATTAGAAGAGCAGTTGAGCTTGTATAACTTGATCTGCTGGTTCACTGAGAAAACCCAGCCTTTGAACACAGCAAGCAGTAGTTTTCCTGGTAATCCATGGACTATCATGTATTTGCCCATACTTGCTTAACTATGTCTATTACAAGACCTTCTTCAGTCATGATGTAAAAGCTAAATGCCTCACTTTGTGCAGTTGCAGTCCAAGCTTTTGGCTCTGGCACTGGCCATTTCAGTTCCCCACTACAGTGTCCAAGAGGCTAAGCAAAATACTAGGGTTGCCTCATTAATGAGATCTTTTACACTACAGGTTCACTCAGTCCTTTCTGAGCTGTCCAAATCCCTAATACTATTAGTCAAAGCCTTAGGTGCAATGGCTAAAATCACAGAAGTAGGGAAAAATAGGATGTTTTTCCTGTTAATCACCTCCAGAAACACCGTTTGCTATTAAATATCCCATTGCATTTTTTCACAAGCATAGAAGTGTAGATTCAATAAATTCAGCTGAAACGTTCTTTGAGGGGAGGGCAGAAAATGCCCTTTTGAGCTCGTTTCTGCCTCCCCTTAAAAATGAAACCCAGAAAGTCAACAACAGTTCAATAGAAGAGTGAGGACATCTGGCCCCTGCTATAACTCTGCAGAGTATAGTGCTATGATCAACTACATTAAAATATTCATCTGACCCCAGCACAGTAGTCTGTGTCATCTGATTAGGTGTGCTTCCAAACTGCATAAAGCAATAGGACTGAATGATAAATTTATAGATAAGCGTTTCAGAAGAATAAATTCAGGACATTAATGTAGGTTCTTGCAACGTGACAGCTCGTGGGCAGTGTAACATCCATTCAGGATCCAGGGAAAGGAATTCCCATCTGTGTGCCTTGGAGACTATTAATAGTAAAATTTCACCCAGCATTGCCCAAATTTTCTGGTTCTAGTCAGTCTGGTTTTGGTAGTGCCAATTTTATGGCCATACTACTAGAGAGGATCTGAGGAGTAAGGAAGTCAATCTAAGGAGTTCCTTCCCAGCCTGTTTATGCTGAGCTCATGTAAATCTCTGTGCTTCAGTTCATTTGATCCTTGTCAGTTCAACAGTCTGGGAGGTCTTAGAGATCCAATCTCATCAATGAATGGGGCCATTTGGGGCAGAGGGAGAGCAAAAATGGTTGATTTGTTTCTGTTAATCCAGACCATTTCTGTGGGCTGGTTTTTATTTTGTTCCTACAGGTCTATTAGCACAACTGAGACAATAGTAAATTTTGATCAGGGAAGAGAAACAAGCAGTTGGCATGTAAAAGAAGAGGACCTTTTAAACTAGTTTTGCCACAGAGAAAATTATGGTAGAATGATGTACTGTGGAATGGTACCTAAGGTTCATGTTCTGCAGGGAAGCTTATTTACTGATGAACAGTAAATCTTTAGTGGGAGCAGAGTGAGGACACAGTGAACACTCTTGAGCAGCACACTGTAATGCCGTTATTATTGGTGGCATCTATTTGTGGGTAATCCAGTCAAAGGTAATGAGGATGTATAAGGTTATTTACATAGGGATGCTCTGAATACAGAGGAAGGTTGTGACCACTGGGGACTTGTAAGTACTGATTAAATTGAACATTTGCCAGGATTGGTTTGTATTGTTGATCTTTGTGTAGTTGATCCTGCCCAGGATGGGCTGGATGAACTTGAACGACTTTTCAAGTTTTTTTCCAGTCCTGATTTTTATGATTCAGTGACACATGAGACATCCACAGCTCCCACTGGAGCTATGAATTCTCAGCATCCCTGAAAAGCCAAAGTCAACGTATGCTGAATTACTGCTCCAGAATTAATCAGTGTTCTTTCAAACATAGGTAAAATTGGATGGAGGGGAGAAAAGTTAAAGAGTATAGGGATTTAGACTCAGGCTTCTGGACGTACATCCTTCTGCTGTTTTTCTTGAACACCTAGTTGCATAAGGCTACAGGGAGCCAGGGTGTGTGCTTTGCTGGAGAGGGAAGGAATGCCACATGTCACTTTGCCCTGAGCAAGTGGAGCTGCTTCAGTTGTCTCTCATGTTACTGGCAATGGGAGCTTAACGCTAGGCAGTATCACAGTCTGTAAATGAGACCAGTTTCTCACTCTGGATTAGGTTGTACTGACTCCCTGCACTCCAGAAGAAAACCTGTTCTCTGTCTTTAGTGATCTGTCTCATTAAACAGCGAACGGGCCTTTTATTTTGTGTTTGCAAAGTTGCTTTTCCTCCTCCTCTCTCTTGAAAGCTCTGCAGAGAGGACCAGCTGTTTCACCATGGGAAGTCTCTCTTAAAGCACTGCTGTCATTAGTCTTCTGTCACATTGTCAGGATTTGATGACTCAGGCATTAAAAAAAAAACCCACATCACCCCTCCTTCTGAACTAAAATAGCCTAAGAGCAAATTTTTTAAAGCAAATTTTAATGTAATTAGTTAGGTCATATTTTCTCTCTGGGACTCACAGTTTTGCTGCTTGAACTGAAGCTGTTTGAATGTTTATTGTTTTTTAAACAAAATTCAATACCATTGGAGTCCACTGGAGATCTTTGACAGGTTAAAAAAAAAAAAGTTTTTGAATATTCAATAACTTTGAGAAGGGCTATGCCTATTTCATAGTTTAGGACAGCGTTTCTCTGCTGAGTTCTTTAATGCATCAGAAAATGGTTCCTGAAAGAAGTGAAAAACTTAAAAAGAAATCTGCACACATTTCTGTTTATATGACAAGCAAACAGAACAGGGAAAATAGACGTAATAAAATAATTGTCAAAGCTGAGCCTAGATCTTACTGAGTTGTAAATGAAAATCTCTGTAGCAAGTACATGGGTCCTCAACAATAAAAGGGCTGGAGATGGTGATTTAGGGCATGTCTGCATGCATGATGTAAGCCATCCTGATATCCAAACCGTATGCAAATGATTCGTACCTCTGACTGACCTAGTGAGGTGCCACTTAGAGATAAAAGCTTTGGTCTCAGAAGAAATTAAATATCTCTGCATGACACTGCATTGTCCAGAATAGGTAGGTCCTTACTGCCCAGATCTTCTCTGCTCTCCCCCTTCTCATGCAGAGTTTCTGACATGTCCGAGAGCCCCTGCAGTAGGCTACTGGGCAGTGTGGGTGGCAGGGTGGTTCTGGCCACTAGTGCTGAGGTGCAGCAGTGGTGGGCTAGGACTGGACCACAGTCCTTCCCACGAGGTCCTTCCACATCGCTGTCATCCTCCTGCTCTCTCGCCCTCCTGAGAGCAAGGGGCAGCAGTCTGGTACCTCCTAGTTCCCAGTCAGTGCAAATAAATGATATATTCTATGTATTCCTTCAGGACAGAAAATTTGTCACCAAGATTACTGATCTCAATCCATAGTCAAACCCAGGCAACGTGCTGTTCCCCTCTTTTCCCGCCACTTCTCAAGCCCCTCAGTCCTGTGGCTTTTCCCTCCTTGCCCTGTTCATGCCCTCCCCTTGTGCTGGCGATGCGGAAAAGGGAGTTCATTTCAGATACTGTTTGTGGGGCAGTGCTGCCCTGGCCTGCCAGGGTCAGATCCAGCCAGTCCCGGCCCAGATCGGTGGAGCTGCAGCAGGATGAAAACAGTAGCCCAGGTAGTGGGGCGAGAGGAGGAGACTCATCTCTTTCTCCCCACACAGGTTTTGCTGACAAGCACACCTCTCTCCTCCCTGGCTTTAGACTGAGGCAAGCAGCGCCTTTCTGTGTGTGTGGCTCAGCATTACACCGTAGCTTTTGCAACCCTTAGGAGTTAGAAATTATTCCTGCCAAGAACTGGGACAGTGGCTGCAAGGGCTGGACTGCACATATGCAGGATGCAGCTGATCGGTAAGTTTAAGGGCTGAGAGTATTCTGCATCTGTCAGCTTTTCCAGCCTGTCTCTTAGTTTGTAGCATGTTAATATAAAACTTTTCATCTTGTACTTAACAGCGCTGAAACCTCACAACACGTCTCTGAGGCCAATAAGACTCCTGATCAACTCATCCAGCTTTCACCGCGTCATTTACAGCAGGGACAGCTGAGGCACAGGAAGGCTGAAAGACTTGAGTTTGCCCTCAGAAGAGCTAGAGCCTGTCCTGCATGCAGTTTCAATAGTGGCATTGCTGTCATTATTACCAGCATGACACTGTTTTTTTAGGAAAAATCATTACACTAGCACAGTGGAGTTGTGGATGTAGTTACAGTATGACTACACCTATGCAGTTAGTGGAATAACAGCAGAGATTACTACACTTGCAGAGTTGGGATCTGAACCATTGGTGCCAGAGCTCCAGTGAGACCCTTAAGCATGGACATCAATATTCTCCACAGGAGAGCCAGGACCTGCATAACACAGAGGCAGTGATGTTATCAGGGTTTGCAGGCTGAGAGACTTGCATGCACTCATAAGCAAAATAATTTCTTATCAACACTGCAAGAATATTTACGAAGAGCATGGTATGTACTGGGTTTCTGTGAGCACAATCATGTAGGTGGCTGCCATGCAGCATGGTTTGTTCCTCTGACTAAACCTCTTAATGAGAACAATTACTAGTTTGAGGCATGCAGAGACAAAAGTACAAGGAAGGGTGAACAAGGTTTGTGCTAATGTCAGAAAGGCACCCTGAGGAATGTTAAAGCAGGCTTATTCTAATAATTATTGTGAGCATGTGAGAGATTTGTACTAAAACTGAGCAACATGTGGTTTCTTACAGTCACTGATGTAATGCACTTTCAAGATTGGACTATCAGAGGAAGGTGATTTGTATAGTTTTTTTCTATGAATTTCTATGATAAGCAGAGTTGCATGGCCTAGATCAAATCTTTAAGATCAGTGAAATCTTTTGTCCAGGCTTGTGGGTTTTTTACAGGATTATGATCTTTGGCTTTACTATGCAAATAAGCTTTTTGTCGGATAATCTGATTCACTTCTTGACTTACCTTTAACTGCTCTCTAGTCTCATGAGCAAAAGATTTCTGTGACTTTAACAATTTGTGTATGAACAAAGGGTCATGTAACTGTCTTGTGTGAAATAAGAGTAAAACGTAAATAACCATTTAACTATGAGGCCTAACTGGAGATGAAATGTCAGGGCAAACTGAGTTTAAGATAGAGCACTGATCAATAGGAGGCATGACTGTCTGTTAAAGGCTGGCTTAATAAGAACACAGTAGGAAAAAGAAAACAGTATTTCAGTCTATATGGCTAAGTGTATAGACAGCAAACTCTATGGTCTGAAGACAGAATTTCATCAGAAACAGCTTCAGAACAAGTAAAGGACACCAAAAGAAGTTAATTATGCCTCAAGGGGGAGTAAAATATCAAGGGTATCAACTTATGCAGAAGGAAGTAAGAAAAAAATCCATGCCTGCCTACAATCAATCAGTTCACCTTCAAACCTGAAACTCTTTGAGCTTAAAAATAGGACAATATTAAAGACAAAGGCAACATACTGCTATCTTAGAAGTTCAGCCTTATGTCTTTGTCCAGTGTTCAGCAGTATCTCTTGCATGTGAAGATGCAGTGGAGTTTTCAGCTTCTCTGAGCTGCCTTTTATCACCTTGGTGGTCCATGCTGTTCTGCTGAGATCTGTCCGGGTTCTGGTTCTGATTGCTCACAGATCTTTTCAGGCATTCCAGGCATTGCTGGATATTTAACACCTGACCTGTGCCTGTTGTTACAGTTCCACAGAGTGCAACTTTTCAGGATTACATAAACTTAAATCCAAAACTGGCTGGATTCTTATGTGGCAGAATTCTTAAGCTCAGTTTTATGAGCTGTTGTGCATACATTCATGTGCTTCAGTCATACTGAATCAACGAGTGAAATAAAATGTGATGCTGGCTTAAACATGGATCTTACGGTCGATTTAAGCACATGTTGCTGAAGCAAAACCTTAGTGTTGTGCATTCTCCTGTAAAATCAGAGAGGGGGCTAATTGTAACTGCTTGGGGTTTTTTCTGTACTAAATTGTTTTAAAAAATGACTAATTCTGGTGGCCACCGATAAGTACAATCTGTGTCTGCCAATAGTTTTGGTTTCTTTACATCTGTTTTCCTAAAACTTTTGAGAGAAGATTTAGGTTCAGCATGTTCAGCTTGATTTAAATTACTGCCAGACCAACATTTTACATGTACTGTAAATTACATGTACTGTAAAATTCCTGCCAGACCAACATTTTACATGTACATTGCCGCTGTGAAAAAGGCTGTACAACCTGCTGGCTGAGGGGCAATCACAGATTTATAGATTTTAGAGCAATAGCGATGTTCACAATGTTCACCTAAACTGACTGTGGCCCTGCCCAGTCCTTGGGTTCTTTTTTATTTAACTCAGCAGCTTGAGGTTGACCAAGAGTGTATTTTTGGAGTGATGTCTAGGCTTGATTTAAAGACTCGCAAGTGCAGAGTTTCTCACAGTCATTGGGGAGTTTGTACCAATGGTCAATTACCCTTTCTCTGAAGAATACCCTTTCTCTGAAAAATCTGTACCTTATTTTTTTGGAACTCTGTTAACTTCTGCCTTCTGGAAACTGGATCTTGCTGCTTGACTTACTCACCTGGAGTGGGGAGCCCTTTACTTTCCCATAGATGTTTCTTGTGATTGTTAGCTTATATTTTCATGGTGTCAGAAAAATTTCTTTATGCTCACAAACACATGCAGATATCTTTTACACCCCAGTATTCCTGTGCTAAGGGTCTGATATGAAAAAAAAAAAAAAAAGCCGTCTTAGAAAAGAGTCGATATGGCTGTGGTGCCTTCTGTTTCAGTTACTAACCACTGGTTTATGATTAAATATAATTCATGGCTAGGACATTAATATGGGAAAGAAACGATATTCAGTGTATGCTGTACTTACACTGTAGTAATCTTGGTTGCTCCAGTGTCCCCCAAAATACTATTTTCAGTATTTCCTTTAATGTGTACAACATGCTTTGCAAATGCCTCAAGTTTTCTGTTAATTCTTTTACCATAAACAATTCCCATGGAGTCATACGGGCAGATGATATCAAAAAGTTATCTAGTCCATGCCCTGGCCCCCAGGCAAGATCAATAATTACTGTGAGCCTGTATGATCTTCCTTCCATTCTTTTCTGCTGAGAAGTTGAAATGCAGTCAACATATTTTCACAGAGAATCAAAATTATAAAAAGAAGTGTTTTCAAAAAGCCTGAGCAGTAACTTTTATCCTTTCTCACATGGTTCCTTCAGAAACAAAGTAAGATCTGTGGGAGTCCCTGTACGTAAATTCTGCCTTGATGCATTTGTCTCAGTGCTTTATAAGTAATTATTGTTGTGTTTTCTCCTTAGGGCTCTTCCTGCAATGATGCAGTGGGTCCGAACTCAGAAACCAGGAGAAAGTGGTGTGAATATTATCACTGCAGATTTTGTAGAACTTGGTGACTTTATCAGCACAGTCATAAAGCTCAACTATGCCCTGGATGAAGGTGAAGATGACACTACTTGATAGTACTATAATGTGTATTGTTGCATTATTTAGAATTTAAAAAGAAAGATTGCATTTTAAAAGAATTATCTTGTAAAACAGTAATGTTCTTATAAACGCTGAGGTGTTTAGGGCTTTAGTGGGTGGGTGTAGGGGAAATATTTTAATCATTTATGACCATTTTTTACATTTGTGTTTCATGTGAAGAAGAAAACTAAACGTGTTTACAGTGTTTGATAAAAGAAGGCCATTTAAATGTTTTCCATGACATACCATATGTGATTCGTGTGTCTTCTATGGTTATGAACAGTGCCAAGAAATCTGCTGCTTTCAGCACAATGAGATATATATTGCCCTCTGCCTGCCCACAGCAGGATTCCTTGATGGTGTGTTACACTGAAACAGGACAGTATATCTGGCCTGAAAATTTTAAGCCGCTATGCTTCATCTGTTAGGTGGTTCAACTGATAGTATTTATCAGTGAGCTACAGGTTTAAATGCCTTTGTGAAGTGAATCCAAAGTCATGCCTCTAACACGCGCATAATCAGTGAACTGTAAACATGATGTATTACATAGCTTGCACAGAGCACAGATTAAATCCTGCTTGCTTTTCATTCTCAAAATGGGATTTTCCAATGTCTCTGCCCCAGGCCAAGTCAGCAGATATGTGATGCTGGCCTTACCCTGTACTGGGAGCTGCCAGTGCATTTTTTCCCTGGTTTTAGCAGACACAAAATTAGGCTAGCTTGGAGCACCACTTCCTCCTAAGATTAATCTTATGTGACTAAATCTTATGTGACTAAAACTGCACTTAAAAAAATAGGGACAGTCTAAGCTTCCCTTTAAGGCAGCTACGAACACAACACTTCTCTGCTGATTACCAAAAAATCAGTGCCAGTTTCGTCAGCGAAAAATTCCTGTATTACAGGGTGTAGTAGTTCAATTTCTAGCAAATAACAATACTCTATAGTCCTTAAATTGTTTGTAGGATATTATACTGCATAACACAAGGTTAGAATTCTACTGAATGGCACTGTTCTAGCAGCAGAATCGCTGATCATCCTTAACCATTTTAATGAAACATATATAAAATTCAAATGTATGGAAATCTTAGTGATTTATTAAATGAAAGCATTGCCACTGTATGACACCTAACTGGATGCAATGCAATCAATCATATCTCCTGGAAACATCAGTGCACAGGCATACAACTTTGTAAAGCAAAACATTTCATTTGTGCAAAACAATAGATGCTACAACGTCTTACAAGGAAAATGCTCTTTGAAATATTTCAGGGCTTTGTGGAATAAGGCTAAGGTCAAGTTTCCATGGATATTACTAGAACTTCTGGTTGTGTGAGAAAAGACAATGGCATCATATAGTCCTTTGCTATTTTCTGTCAGATGATAAGGAGTACCATCTAGAGTTTAGAAAAACAAAAATGGTCTTAAAAAACAGGTGGTTTATGGGGTGTTACAGGGGTTTTGTGGGATTTTTTTAGTTTGGGAAGAAGTGGAATAAAATGAACAGTTGCTGCTATTTTGTACTGAGAGGGTGCCTTGGAAAAAGTGTGCGTGTGTGTGTGTGTAGTATAATGACACATTTAAGTGTATGTATATGACACAAAGACATCCATGCACACTTGCATAATGATATTCAGGTTTTTGGACAGGATTATTATAAATTTGGTTGAAAAAAATTTATGATGCCTCCTTCAGTAGCAATTTTTTCTATATAGATTAGGACTGCAAGATTCATCCCCAGTGAAATCTATGATCTAAGCCAGTTAGGTTTTTTACAGCATTAAAACTTCACCCAAACAGCCTCAAAAATTTACCAAGAGTCACAGCCCATCTTTGCATTGAACAAGGTTGACTCTAGTGCTTTCAACCACAACTAAGCAAGATATGAGGTGGGTTGATGCACTTTGTTTCCATTTTCAACAGGCTCTCCAAGCAAAATTAATGTAACGAACACATAAAACGAAACATAAGCCTCTGTTGGTTTTGAACCCACCCTGTGTGGGTGTCCCACATAGAAACATTAAAATGTTTGCTTATTTATTGCTGATGTAGTGTGAAATACTCTTTTCTTTTTTATGTTTGGCTGGATTTGTTTGCTTCCAGACTCTTCCTTTTCAGCTGTTTAAGTATAAGAGTTAAAGAGTCAAAGAGTTAACCTATCCTTTTAATATAGTAAAGTTATCTGAATCCTTGGGTGGAGAAAAAAATAGGTTTCTTTATTTTGGATTTTGATGGAAATCCTGTTGAGTATCAACACCACTGAGTTCCTCCTGGGACCCCACGCTCAAACACACACCAGGCACACCAAGCCTTTAGCTTACACAGAAGTGTACTCAAAGCAAATGTTCTGCTGTATTTAAGAAAAGTGTGTGTGTGTGCCTGTATTTATGAATAAATATAGTGCTATGTTGAGCTTGTTAGCATTGTTATGAAATGTTAGCTTAGCGTCAGTTTTATTCTAATTGTCATTTGGGTACTGGAAAATAAAAACAAAGAAAAAAACCCTCTGACAAGAAGGATAATAGATAAATCATATAGTTTCTCCATTAATAGGAGAAAAAAATCTTAGCAGAATGTTAAATTTTGGTCAGAAAAAATATGTTATTTAGCTGTCAGTCTCCTTTCTGTTGGAGAAGCACAGCACTTTATGTTAGGGACAGATAAACTTGCCTTAATTACTAAAACAAAAAAGTGTGGGGGGGGGCCATACTACCCATGCTTTTCTGGGGATTTCATCTGCAAGGCCCCAAAACTCTTAAGTCTTGATGGGGATGCACTTCCTGTTGATACTGTTTGGCAGGTCTTGCCAGAAAAGAACAAGCCAGAAGGCACTATGCAGCACAATTGGACCATTCAGGAGCCCAGCTTTGTCATCCATATGCAGCTAAAACTCTTTGATTTCAACCAGAAATGTGGCTGCAGGGTTGGGTCAGATAAGTTGTTCTGACCTGATTTGTTTGAGAGGTTTCTGCACATGTATTATGAGGAATCTTGCATGGGAAATGAGATAACATCAGATGAAAAATACCTGTCTACACTAATGATCTTCATAAGCATCTATTTACACAAACTGTCATGTCATTCTCCATCAAAACCTTTTTTTTCTTTCTGTGCTCATTTCCCCCCTTGCTACGTTCATTGTATACACATCAAGTAGTATTGCTTTCCGACATTTTCACATGGTTACTTGATCCATTCTTTTCACTCGTATTTGAAAACATGCAACAGTGCTGCACAACACATGCAGTGTCTCAACTGGTGTAAACCTACCTGGCTCCATTTTCCAGTTTACACGGTCTTTCTTTGGTACTGATCCAACCTGCAGCGATTTGGACCAAATAAGCAGCTGGTCCCTGGGTCTGATACCTTCCTGTGTAGAGAGTGGTAGGATCAGAATCACACCACAGGAGCCTAGTTTTAAAATCAGTGGGTTATTTGCATTCCTTTGCTGTTGATTACTTCAGTGGTTTTGTAGGTCCTGCCATTTCAAGCCATTCTTTTAAACATACACATGTGTGAGTATATATATATATGCATACGTGCGTGAGAGAGAGTGTATGATCCTGTATGCTGGGCTTTCTGTCATACTGATACAAATCTAGACCATTTCTACTAACTTCAAAGTAGTTACCAAACCTTTATCCTGGGATGAGAGGGAGCAGATAGTCAATGTGTAGTAAGTATATGCTGTGTTGCAAAGGAAATGTAAAACTCTGGAGCTTAACTCCACAATATCAAAAAAATGGAGTGTCCTGAAAACACAGCTCCAGTGCTGTTTATCCTGAATATAGTATACGGAGCACTAGGTATTAGCAACTGAGTAGGCTATTTGGTGATTTCAAGAGTTCAGTTAACACCATTTTAAACTTCTAAACATTTCAGTGAAGTAAAAGCTAATAGTGTATATGATGTATTTGCCATATCTCAGTGGTAGCTTCTGTGTTACGTGCAGTCAACATTGTTCTGAATTGTGTATGTTTACCCAATGATGAGGTTAAAATATGCTGTATAGTATGTGCAATGTATTGATTAGAAGTATGTTGGAGTTCAGTGATCTATTTATTTTTTACTGTGCTGCTGTTTTGTAGGTGTGTGTGTATGGGAGTATGGATTGTCTACAATGTATGAGGAAATAATAATTAATCCTAAAGGAAAAGGGCAGTTATGTAACCTGCCTTAATGCATTCACACAATACTCTCTAAATCCCATAATTAACAGTTCCGATTTCAAACGTTACTGAGGACTGTCCATAGGGCTGACTCCCTCACTTTTTGGCACTAAGGAGTTAAACTTGAAGTTACTTGGAGCTCACTTACATATTGGTGTATAAAGAATAGGAGGTTTGCCTGATTCACTACCTTGATTCTTCAAGGGGGTAAAGACATGTTTTCCAATGTGATACAGATCAAATCACTTCTGTGCACACACAGCTCCTGCTGATGCCAGCAGGAATTGTGATCATGTAATTGAATGGCCTAAAATTCATCTTCTAGAATACAATCATGACAGGAGGGTGGTGATAGCCTGGCTTTGAGGAAGTACCTGGACGCTATGCAGTACTGCTCATATCACATTCTGGAATGTAGCTGTAAATTTGCAGGAAGACTTTTGAACTCAGCTGCAGTCCAGGCTGGACTGTAAAAATCCTTACGTAAAAATAACAGATGTCAGAGGCTGAGCAGCCTGGCCTGGCCTGCCCACATATAGCATTCTGCTTTCAGGAGCCGTGGCAACTTTAATTTAAAAAGCTGTAATAATTTCCCAGTGTGACACAGGATCTAGTGCTCTAGTTAGGAATCTCTACATTGCCCACAGGTATGACCCCTCTACCATTCCCCCAGCCAGGTCTAACTCTCCCTTCATGGTTTCTGTCTGAGATACCTCTGGCTGATGCCAAGGGTAATTCTGAAACATGTACTGAACACATAGAGGGTCCATCTCATGCCTCGCCAGTTGGACAGGACCAGGAAGAGTGTGCCTGCACTAGGGTACATTTGGTATGAAGTCAGCTTCAGTCAGACCCACCTGAACAGCTCTTGAGGGAAGGCAGAAGTCTGATTTCAGACCCTTTTCTATTATCTTTGTCTAGCTAAAAAGCAGCATCTTCCCACTCCTTTGCCTTTGCTCAATGCTCCTTAACTTCTGCATACACATCCCTTTAACTGCCAGCTGTGAGCAACACTGCTCAAAGTGAGCGTTGGAGGTTTTTCATCCTCAGTCTCAGTGCACCATAACAATCCACAAGTTCTTATAAGATGTTAAATATGGGGCTAAAAGATGGCAGTGTCCAACATCTGATGTCCTGGGATGGTTTAACTCCACACTCCAAGTTAGGCACACATGTCCTATTAGACTGGCCTCACCTTGGATGATGAGAATTTAGTTATAAAATTTCTCCTTCCAAATTAGAAACAGATTGGATGATATGCCAATGAGTATCTCCTAAGATGGAGGTACACTTAAGCGCTTTTTTTTTGAGTGAGATGACATGTACTAATCTCTTCCCTCAGCTCTGGGTTCTATAAAAGTCAGTTTGATCAGGAGAGATTTCTTGAGTAGCTGAAATCAGTTTTGCTGTGAAGCTGGGATCCTTAAAGTAGAATCCTGAGTTCATGTGTAATTATTATTATTGAAAATAAACACACATGGTTAAAACTTTAATTTTAAAATATCTGGGCTGGCCAGGACAGTTGATAAGGTTTTGACTGCCTCAGTCATCAGTAGCTTTAGGATCATGTAGGTGATGATTAGGATGTTACTGCCACACTGCCTCCTGACACTGTTCAAGGTCTCTGTATAGAAGCCTTATTATTCCCAGTGAGCATTAATGCATTTAAATGATTTCTCCATTTTGGTGGAAGGATGATTGTGTAACACTGAGGACATAGAGCTCCCTGTGTGTTGTGCCCACAAAGGTTCACAGAGCTGCACCTTCTCTTTTTAGGATCTATTCAATGGTACTTTAATGTTGTGTAAAAAATGCCTACAGTTCTGTATAGCAAATGTGAATTTTTATGACAAGAGTGTGTATTCAATGTAAAAAAAGAGTAACATAAAATCCTGTTTCTTTGTATCCAGTGAAACATCTAATAAAGCTCTGGTACCTGTATTGGTTTATGGCTTCATTGCTGCATTCAAGACTTTACATGCAGGAGGCTTCTTAAACACAGTTTTGCATTATGGGGTGGAGTCAGATGTTAGACCCAGGCTGTGCTATTATCTTAGGGGCATATGTGGACTGCGCCATGAGGGCGTTGCAGTGGGAGGATGGTTTCCACATGGTTACTGTGGGACCCTTGAGTACCACAGGGTACTGTGATGTGTTTGTGCCGCTAGGGATACAGCAGGCTTTCGGCTGCCTTTTTCCCTGGCAGCGCTTTCCAGCCCCAGTTTGCACCAAGCACCAAAGGGTATCACCCAGCTGTATGAGCCCGTGAGCCCATGCTGCCACTTTTGCCATTGGTGGTATCTTGTAAGAAGGAGGGAGATGGAAAGCAGGGACTAGACCTCTGAAATTTTAGTCTGTCTCATGGCTCCCTTGGGCCTGCTCAGCATTGCAGCTGGCAGCTCAGGAAGACAAGGTGAGGAGCGCCCACCACTGATGCAAACTCAGCTTGTCTGCAGGTGCTGGTGGAGCAGGCTAGACTGCCTCACATCTGCCTCACGTTGTGACAGCCAGCAGGTGAGTTCCCTTCATCGTCTCCCTGGTGACTTCTGTGGGGTTTGGGGACCTGCTCCTTGGAGTGGGATGAAGGCAAGTCCCCATCAAGAGTGCTCTGCACCAAGGAGCATGGCCAGCAAGGCTTGGCTTTGCAGCATCCTGCAAACGTGAAGTGTGGCATGTTAGAAGCTAAAACCTTTCTACATGACAACAGCTTGGACTTTAAGGTCTGTATTACTCTTTCTTCCTAACAAGGCCAGAAGTGGTGTTTTCCAGGACAGACCTGTTTTGCTCACCTCTCCTAATGAGTCACAGGCAAACCAGCCCGAGTGCTCCGCTCCCACATTCTTCATGCCCTCTCACTTGGCCCAGTTTCACACAGAATCATCTAGGTTGGAAAGGACCCTGGAGATCATCTAGTCCAACCGTTCTCCTAGCACAGTTCCCACCTACAGCATATCCTTAAGCTCTAAATTGACCCTACTCTTGAACACCTCCAGGGATGGGGACTCCACCACCTCCCTGGGCAGCCCATTCCAACCCCTAACAACCCCTTCTGGAAAGAAATGCTTCCTAATATCTGGTCTGAACTTTCCCTGGCGCAACTTGAGGCCATTCCCTCTTGTCCTGTCGCTTTCTACTAGGCTAAGAGGCTCAAACCCAGCTCTCTGCACCCTCCTTTCAGGGAGCTGCAGAGGGTGATAAGGTCTCCCCTCAGCCTCCTCTTCTCCAGACTAAACAATCCCAGTTCCCTCAGCTGCTCCTCATAGGACATGTGTTCCAGACCCTGCACCAGCTTTGTAGCCCTTCTGTGGACATGTTCGAGTCATTCAATGTCCTTTTTGTAGTGGGGGGTCCAAAACTGAACACTGTCTATGAGCCCAGTTTGAAGCCAAGGAGCCAGGTGCAGGCTGCCAGGGTTGCAGAAGAAGATGCCATGGAAGATGAGCAATGCTGAGGAGGCCTCCCTGTCAGTGCGTCCCTGCAGAAACCCATGAATTAAATTTGCCTGCTGCTTAAAATGACTCCCCTCCTCTTCCTACCCCACAGATACTGTTTTACCAACAGGACCATATGGGTTGCTCACTGCAAAAGTGGTTTTGTTCTCTTTTTTTCTTAGACGCCAATAAAAGAATCAGCAGGCCAACTTTATCCTGCTATTACAAGAACTACTTTATTCCAAATATAGTTTTCCTCTGTCCTAACTCTTAATATAGTGGTCTGATGATATGTGAGGACACAACTAGCTAAGTTGCTGTTGCCTTTAAGAAAATATGTGTAACACTAGGTGAGACAGGTATTTAGTAAATGGTTCTGATTCCAGAAGATAATTGTATATTGAATGACTGGATTTGAGAACAGGAAAAAAAAAGTTTTATATGTTTTTAATATTAAAAGAGAGTTCAATTGAAATGCAACTATTCTCTTGGAAAGTCAATTTTAAATAGGTTTTATGGAAATAAGCAGTTTATGGGCATAGGCACAGGACTTCCACATTTTTGGCCCAGTTTCTAGCTCCTTAGTGCCCTAGCTGCAATTCCTGGCATTATTCCTTTATTTTTGTTTTTTCTCCCAGCAACTGTGACATTTCTGAGGAAAAAATAATTGTACTGCAAATGTGTTGATTGAAATCAAAGTAATTTAAATAACTGGTCTTAATCAGGTTTAAATCTTCAAGTACAAAACAGTAATTTAGATATAATTAATTTTAGTCTTGCTTTCCCTTTTTTTAATCAGAGTTTTTTGTTGTCTAAAGACAGGTTAATCCTTGAAGATAACCATTAAGACCTGATTTAGCAGCTAAGTGGAATAGTATATCAGATTTGGTATGTCTTTGCTAAGCAGGAGGGTAAGATGTACACATAGGTAAACAAGTATCTGTTTTAACAAACATTCATGTAGATTGTTATTTCTTCTTTTACTTTATGAGGAAACGGCAAAAAGCATTTCTAATTTATTAAATTCATTTTTTTGAGTTTTTTTCATACTGTGTCCTGAAGATGATTAGAGCAAATTAATACATATTAGTGTAAGTACTATGGCTAATAACAAAGGAGTTACAAAGAAAATGAGCTAAACATGCTGGATCCCAAAGAAAGAATATCTATATCAAAAGTGAAAGCTATGGGAAGTCATTTACTAAATGAAAAAAGTTAGATGTAGAGTTAAGGATTTAAGTAGGATTTTATATATATATATATATATATATATATATATATATATATATATATAAAATAATTATAAAATTATCTTGGTTTTTTAGGACCAAAAGGCCCCAAAAGTGTGCATATACTTTTTGTTCATAGATTAGCAGAAAAGGGAAGCTTACATCATTTTTTTTCTGTTTTGAAAGAGCTAATTATTGAATTAAGAGAGGAAAGTTTTTTAATGTCTGCTGCAGAGATCCCATATGCCAAAAAAGTCAGTCACTTCAGGAAATTTTATTCCTCTATGTTTAGAGCTGGGGACAACACCCATTTCAGCTACTTACATTTGTCTGTGTTTCAGTGTGAACAAAGTGGAAATTATTTTACAGTACTAAATAGTAAATATAAGCTTTAATTTGGATCAGTATGGATCAACAAAGTTTCTGTCTCTCCTTTAAAATGGTGGAAGTGGTATCCAATTTTCATATAGTTATTAATAGCTAACAAACCTGCTCAGAAATGAGGGCAGCTGGAATAGAATCTGCAGCTCTTTGTTGAGCGGGAGAATTTGACTCGTGCTGGTAGAGAGGAGCACAGCAGGGGTGGCACAAACTGCAGAAGGAGCTCTAAAGGAGGTCTAAATAGGATGTCCTGGGGGACTGTTATGGAAAAAGAATTGCATTTTGGGGAGAGTCAGTGAGAAAGTGGGAAAATCTAAGAACATGGGGGACTTTGTTCACCTGAGAGGGGAATTGTTGCCTTAGGAGGCATTGCATGGGAAAGGGACTGGGTTTGCTGCTTTGTGAAATGCAACAGTAAATACTACAGGTGTTTTGTTTTCCTGGGAGATGCAGATGTAAATACCCTGCCTGGTTGATCACACAGATTCAGCCCAGCCAATATGGCCTGAAAGACAAACATGAGCACCTTCACCATCATATAAGCATATTTGAGCCAGACTGAGCTATGGAAGTAGAAAAACAGTAAGACTGAACAATGAGCTGTAGGCAGAGAGAAGGTTGCAGGGCTTTGGCTTTGGGAGAGCCATTGCTCCCTCACAATATTCAGATTAAAAAGAAGAGAGCTTTAAAAAACTCCTGTGCTTGATTTACATGATGTGCACAGTCCTTGCTCATTAAGGCCATGCGATCTATGCAGATATATGCACAGGTGAGGAAGCATCATCCTCATTAACAAAATATTGTCTGACCAAACTGCTTCCATTCCCCAAGTAGCTGTTATATTTCTGAAAATCATAAACATCTTAAAGCTTGTAAAATTTGCAAGAAAGAATTGGAGGGCACTAGCTGGGCTGTATTTTAGATATGTGGGCCCATGGATGAAACAGCCAGAATAGATCATACCTTGGAGTACAAAAGCCTGTTATTATCCAATTGTATTAAGTCCTCTGGCTTTGCTCTTCTAGTAACTCAGAAAAAAATGTGAAACCACTCTATCAGCTTGCATTCAAATCCAAGAGGATGGTGTGTTACGTTACTGGGTGATACCTGAACAAATTGCTTATGCCTGAGCTTCCAAGCCCAGCCTGCCCCTGTGCAGATCTAGCCTGTAGACAGGGCGCTGCAGGTGAGAGCAGTGACACCAGACAGTGTTTAGCACTTCCATCTTTCTATACTGCTGTACTTGTCAACCTGGCAGTCATCTGACCCAAGTCATCCAAGATCTTGCAAAAGGTTTTTGAGGGCTGCTTTCTTGATAACAAATCATCATTTATTTTCCTGCAATAATGGGAAGATTTGCCCATTGTCATTAAAACACTTGACCCAAAATCTGAGCGAACTCCTTTTCCACCATGTTTTGTATATGCTACCCCATAAATTCACATTTTCTCTTCCTCTAATTACAGCATGAATAAACAGAAAACCTGAGAAGTTGTCAGAAAAAAAGAACACGGGATGTACTTTTACATGGTCAAGCATTGTAGCTCCTATAGTCACTGCAAGTTCCCCAAGGAGCCAATACATTTTAATAATCCCCTTGGCATTGGATTCTTTCAAGAATAAGTGTCTGGTTTTATATTTTAACTGAAATTAAATATACAATTTGCAATGAATACAGACAGTGAAGAGCTGTAGCCTGTTCTCCAGCATATTGAGAAACATGTATTTGTCATCTGTCTACCTTTCGATCCTCTAATGACTGTTAGTATCACCACTGAAACAAACTGTAAATAATGGAGCAATAAAATTAATTTGCTTTAGTGATCAAAAAACCAAATCACAGTAGGGATCATGAGGAAAGAAACAGGAACAAACCAGAGCACATCATTATGTGTTCATCTAAGCAGCATCTGCATCTTGAGTACTGAGTACAGTTTAGCTAGCCAATCTTAAGGAGCATGTGACAGAACTGAAAAAGACTCAGAGAAGGGCAATAAGGATGAGGAAAGTTGCAGCTAGCTCCCACCTCAGGAAAGACTAGCTCAGGATTCTTCAGAATGGTGAAGAGGCTGATACAAAGGGGTATGATAGATGGCTATGAAACCGCGAGTGGCATGGAAAAGGTGGGCTGCAACTGGCCATCTGCAAGCAGGAGGAGGCATCAACTGAATCTTTGTGGAGGCATGTTCAGAGTAAACAAAAGGAAGGGGTTTCACCTGCTGTGTAGTTACAACAGCGACCTCCTTGCTGCAGGATGATGGGGTTGAATGTTTTCATCAGCCCAAAGGGAGACTAGGCAAGTTCATGAAAAATTTATTGCAGGTTACTAAATACACAGGCAGGGGATTAATCTCAGGAAGTTCCTAAACTGTAAATAGTTGGAGCCTGGAAGGTGCTTCAGAGCTGTTTCATAACAGAAAGAAAAATTGATTCTTTTGATGGTAAATATAGCATAATCTTTCACACAAATCAAAATCTGATAGCACTTGTCTAGTGATGAATAGGAAAAAAGTTAATTCCTGTACATGGATGTGAAGGTAAACTCTGCTTGGATAGCTCACCCTTGAGCACCCCACTGATTAATTACTATAGGGCCACAGAATAATTAAGGTTAATCTATTTCCATAATTAATCCTTCCTATTACTCTTGGCTAGAGAGGATTATCAGATGCTGAAAACATTATCTTGGAGAAAAAGATCCTTCTCTGCCTTCATTCATATGTACTGATTTTCATGATGTACTGATTTTCTTAAGACTGCCTGTCTGTTCACCCAACCCGCATTTGTGTACCAGTATTGTTGTGGGCTAAAGATTTGCGCCTATAATTTACAGCAGAGAGGAGAGCCAGGAGTACTTTATTAGCTGTAGTCACAACTTGTCACAAGACCTAGTATCAAACCAACCTGCATGCCTTGTCTCCATAGTTCAATCTAACAAGCTATTGTGTCTTCATGCTTTGTGTTCAATGAAATAAAGACCGCAATAGACTTTTCCAGATAAAAAGCAAGCTTCTGCATTGAATGCTTTGGGATGACTAACTCCATAGTTATACAAATAGGTACTCATACCCACAATTCATGGACATGCACAAAATAGCAGCGCTCCAATTAATCAAACCTTTCAGAGATGAGTTTGTCGTCTGCTTGAATTACTGCATTACTAAAGCTCTAATATGGTCAGATCAGGTGCTTTTTTGTAATATGAGGATTATTAGTCTGTACATCTGTTTGTGCAGACAATGTACTCTACAAGAAAATCAGGTAATCTGTATTCTACTTACTAGAACAGTTAAAGGTGCAAGCTAAACTTGCTGAACCTTTTTGTACGTGTGCATAATTGGCCTGCATGTAATGGTGAAGGGAGGGGGAACTTCTTTCAAAAAGCTGCTTGCAAAATCCGACAGCACCACTGTAAACACCAACTACACAGTCTGAACACTGGGATTTTAGCTTGCACAAAGCAAAAACAAAGTTGAAAGTGAGAGAATGGTTGGAGCAATTAGCTGCCTCCTCTTTTAAATGCAGCAGGGAAAAGCTGGTGCATCTCAAAGCTAGTGCTGGAAGTACACTTGCTTTTTTAGTGAGGACTAAGGCTCCTTGCATTTTCTGCAGAAGAGGAGCATGGACCACCCAGTCAACCATTATGGACCACTTAAGACACAAGAAATTTAGGCTTCAGGTTCTATTTGCAATAACTTTTTAAGAGCTGGTGCCCTGGGATACCCCATAAATCTGTCCAGAGGAAAGCGCATCAGGTAGCATCTCAGCTTTCTAAGTGTTCAACGACATCATTCTGGTTTTATAAAATTTGGCTGCAATTTAGCCTGATGATGACAAATTGTCGATTTAAAACCACAAATAGGAGCAGATGAAAGCAAATGCAACCCCACCCTTCCTGGAGCTGGTCAAGAGGGGGCTGTTTGCTGGTGAAGGGAATGAACACGGCTGCTGCTGTTCTCAAATTTTTGTCATCTTCCCTCTGCTTTCTTTTTAATAAACCCTGAGTCCTGAATTAGACCTTGCTAAAAAGACTTGACAGAGAGAAATGTAGATGAACAATTTATGATGAAGCTGCTTTTCAACTTTCAGGGCTGCTCTGTCCTTACATTGAAAGTGTCAGTTGTGCAAAGGCTGCAGCTAACAAATATCTGTAAAGTGTGTTAATTTCCCTGTCACCATAATGTCTAGAGCTCTGAGGAGCTTTCTCCCTCATGTTCTCTTTGTGAAATTAGATTTTGGTTTAAATAAATACAACTTTTAGAGTACAAAAAGAGCTTAAAGACCAAGTTACTGATGTGAGAACTTGAATATATGTTACTAATTTAATTATTTGGTGAACTTTCTGCTACTTTTTTTTTTTTCTTTAATTTGCCCTTTTCCAGACATTCAGAAGAAGCTCTTGACCTTCTAGAATAATTAAATAAATAGCTTGGAGAATTACGCTGACAATTTTGTGGTAACTTTCAGTCCCATAGCATTGTGCAGAAGAATAGAGAATTGGACTGTAATGTCTCACTTTTCATATCAAACCAAACACTTGTCCTGCTACTGCTGCAAGGAGCTCTTTTTTTTTTTCCTCTTTCTTGGGCATTGCAGACAAAAACAGGACACAAACATGATACTGTTAAGCAGTGGTGTTTAATGCCAATGTCTTGCAGTTCCTATTACAGCCTTTGCTGCATTAACAGGATCAGGCGAGTGAAAGAAAATAGTTTAGTGGAACTTTTGTCGGAGCAAAGTACTAGTGGAAACTTGGCCTTGTGTGTCTTGTGGGACCCAATGCATGCTCAGAAATAATTTGTTAACAAATATAAATAGGATTTATTTGTGAGTCTGTACAAGTTCTCTTTTACTTCAAAGCAAGTGTTAAATATTGTAGCATTAATGATCTGAGTGTTATTCTGGGGCATTGGGGATTTATTATACTGAGTTATAAGAACTTTGTCAATTTTTTTGAAAGGCCATGTGGAAGACCTGAGCAATCTATGTTTATAAAGATTGATCAGTAAATCTATATATTTTTATCCTCTAAGAGAAAACAAACTGTGATTCTGCCTGGTAAACACCATACATACACAGTTGTCACTGCTTGCAGATGAGTATGCACTTAAGGTGGAGAGAGGTGACTTCCTCCAAAGAGGAATTGCCTCGTGTATTTATATTTTACAAGCTTGCTTATGGGCTTGACTTTGGTTCTTTTTTCCTTTTTGAAATTTGTTTCCTGAAACATACAGTTTTTCAACACAGAATCGTTAATCTCTATCTGGTTAGCCAGATATTTTGGTGGCATGGGAGCCCTAGGATCCAGTCCCGGGCAGCTCCCCAGGACCAAATCCATCTGCCTGTTGGTCTGCAGCTCTTCCATTCTCTTCTCCTGTGGCAATTTTATGTTGCATAGACCATTTAAATACCACAAGACATGGTAAATAGTATATCTTGACTCAAGTCCACACTCCCCTAATAACTGGACAAGATGGAAAGGAATTAAATAGTTTGGGGACCTTTCTGTTGCTATTTTTGTGATTATAAAGGGGACGAGTAGCTTCAAAAGAGAAGACAAGACAAAATACATTTATCTCCTGTTGTTTCTCATGCATCTTTTCTTGAATTGCTATACAAAACCTGTGTGGTGGATGGTTCAGAGCACATTCACCTTCCAAACAGAAGAAGTTTTTACACTGTGAGTAAAAACCAGTTTTGATTCTCCCTGGCTGTGTTATATGTATTTGCATTTGTACAGCTGTTTGGAGGTCAGGTGACACCTTTTAACATGCTAGTGCCTTGTGCTTGCCTCTTACAGCATTTCTGCTGTGAGGATGTGCTTTGTTTTGCTTGCTCTCAGATTATTTGTTCCACTACCTTGGAGCTTGCCTGACATTTATACCTCTACAAAGTAACGGTGGGATATTGGTGCTCTAATTTGCTAGCTCTTCATATTTACTTGGCAAAAGCATAAGGCCTTGGGAATGGGAGCTTCTCTGTGGATTTTGCAGGTAGCCGGGGCTGGCGCTGGTAGGAGTCTTGGGGTCTGGCACATGCCTAGCTGCCCATGGGTGAGCAGAAAGGGCCTGCCCATCTGCTGAGAAATGTAAACTCCACTGTATCATGGTGCAAAGGATTCCCTTTTAAACTACGGTAGGACTGCCAGTTTCTATACCTTCAAGCTGTTCTTAAAAAATGGCATTCTCTTTGTCTGTCTGACTGTAGTATCCAAGCTGTGTTATTTGAGATCCCACTAATTTAATTTCTATAGTAGATGGCTTCTGTTTCTTTGCTGTATCTCAGTTTGCCTTCAAAGATGCAGCTGGCTCTCCTGTATGGGTAAGCCTCCCTGATAGTTCCTGGGTATGTCAGGATGGCTTCCTAACATGTGCAGGCGCCTCTGTGTTGCAGCTGTGTGTCCAGATGGCAGAGAGAATACTTTTCCTTAAAACACTGTCTGCAAACTACACTAATCCTGTTGCTTTGAAGGTGATGAACCGTAAAATTCTGAGTGTATTTGCATACTGGTGAAAGAAGGAGTGATTTTCAGAAAATTCTGGGGAGACATGTGACTCTGAAATGAACTCTTTCTTTAGACCAGACCTGGGGCTTGTATAAACCTCAGCCTTTAAGGGTCCAGTTTTTGGTTACTATAAATCCGTGTGGTCCTGCTGCAGTTACTAAAGCAGCATAGATACCAGTTAATTGCCTGGCTCTTATCTATGTTTACGTACCATTTATGTCTAATCACACTGAATCCAGCCCCCTGTGAATAATCAAGGATTCAAAATACTGCCAATCAGGCTGATCTGCATGTCCCATGCAAAGAATGTTGCAGTGGTATTGGGGGTTTTACAGGAATTTTGCAGTGGCTAATTGTGAACTACGCTATCCCCAGGCACCTCTACTGGTTCTTCTGTTTTCAAACCCAAAAGTCTAGCACCGACTTTTCACGGTAGGGAAAGTGGACAAGAAAACATCCATTTTTAGTACAGTGTGTGTGTGTGTGTTTGTGTGTCCCTCCCTTCCCCATGCCCTCCCTGCCTGAAATACAGTGAAGTTTGATAGGATTTAGAGGATTTCTGTTGTATCAGTCCGTGATAATTCCTTTCACAGTGTTGTTCAAGGACCAAATCGGGTGAAAATGGGCTGTTGCAAAACAAACAATGAATGTGCAGTGTGGGCAGCTTTGAGGCTGCGGGGACAATTTACCTTAGTGTCACAAGCCAAACACTTAAGTATGTTTGTGTGGTACTTCGAACAACTCAAGATTTAAATCAAGAAGAGCGCTCTACAGCAGTTTAGCAACCTATATAATCCTACCTTAAGGAGCTAAAGTCATGTAATATGAGATATGCTTGTTTTGTCCTGAAGTCTGTAACTGTTGCTCTGCAACTGCTCAGCTGCTTTTTCCAGTGCCAGCCACTGTTAAGGGTGGCAGGACTGTTTTGTAAGTCTTTGCTGCTTGATTAAGCAATGTTGTGATCTAAAAGTTATATTGTTATGAATGATAAAACACAGTAATTCTTACTGCAACACTGATCCATACTGTCTCAGTGTATGTTAGCCCTGGACTTAGCACTGAATAGTAAGACATTAAATGGCAGTGTTTGCTTCCCCTTACAAGGGGTGATGGTGCAGCTACAAATCACTCACCTGAATGCAGATAACAAGGTTGTGCTGTGACTTAATTAATACAGATCTACTTTTTATGACTATTCCTGAGGACTTGAAAAAAATCAGTTATTGCTTATGTTGGTAAATTCTCAAGCGAATAGTGCAATTAGGCTTCCAGTGATATTTAAAAAATTAAATCAATACTTTAATAGCACCTCTTCACCGTTCTTGCCTTGCGTTTGGCAGAAAACAGTAAGCCTAGCTATAATAAACTCGCATGCATATATACACGAAACAATATCTGTATTAAGTTGTGATTGCTCTTGGAAGAGAATTCAGCGCAAGCTCCCTGTTGTACAGCACTTTTCTCTCGCTTCACCTGTAGCTGAATGTGTCCTATAAATCCATTGTTTATATTTTCAGTACTGTTTTGCTTTATTTAATTTAGTAACCCTAAAAATTGCCTCTGGATGACATCAACTTTCATTTTACTGAGATTGCAAGGATTCTGGAAACAGGAAGTCTTTATGCACAGCTGATATATCAGTTGGATCATGCCTAGTTAGTGCACACTCTGGATTTTTTATTTTTTTTTAGGCAATGGATCCTTCTTTTCTGCAACTGTTCTAATACTTCCACAAGACCTTTACAATCATCAAAACAATAAAAACAAATTCCTGTCAGTGTAGCTGAATCTCACCTCAATTATTCATAAGAAAAATGAAGCTGAGTTAATGGGGTGATACCAAAACAGTATTTTTTTAATTTAAGTACCTTGTTCAAAAACAATTAAAATTCCTTCATGGGCTTGGTCATACAGAACATGGTCCTCTTTGCTACCATCTTTCCAGACTTCTGGCTCTAGTCACAATACTAATCTCTCCTCCACATTCTCACCCTCTCTTACACTCATTGAGTCTCTCTGACATTGCATCTAAGAGAGGCTTCTCACCTGAGTTGCTCTTTTTTTTTTTTTTTTTAAGTAAAAAAATCTCCAGCCACTATGATCACAAAATATCAAAAGAACTTAAAAATGAAGTGTCCTTTGCTGTTCTTCCCAATGCTGGCGGTTATGACCTTGTTTTTTAGTTTGACCTTTTCTAATTTTCGTCTGAAAGATTAGACTGTTTTTAGAGATAGAGCTAACCATGGCTGTAGCATTGTAATTGCACCGTGCTGTTTCTAATGCAGCTTAAAAAATTCAGGTCACTGACCATTTTCTTGCCTCTGTAGAGCAGAATTAACGCTACAGTGTCAGCTGGACATTAATGACTTAAGTTGCCTTTAATGAAATGAAAGATATTTTGCATGACCTTCTTGGCTTGCTTGAATAGCCAAAAAAAGAAAGCTAATCTCTGATATATGTTGCTTAATTTGTCTACAGGTTCCCTTGGGCAAAATTACTGCAGTGGTGCAGTCAGCTCTCTTTACATGGCCTACCATCATTAGCCGTGCTGAAAAATCTCACGTTATGAGTAACTTTACAGGGCAAATGTGGTGTTAAGCAAGTGTTCATGTCCTATACAGTGGGTCTGATGATTGCAATATGCTGATGCTGCATTAAGCGTTCAGCTCGTTCCAGGTTCTTTCACTAAGACTGATTTCAAATGTCAAAATGGGAAATTGTACAGCCAAAACCCGGATCTTGGAATATCCCTTTCAAGGTCACCAGAAGGCCTACATGCCCCTTCGGCTGGCTGTGAAGCAGCTTGCGGTGCTTCAGCAGAGAAGGGATATGATGGTAGTCTGGAGCAGCCTGTGGAGGAGAAACCATAACCAGGGCAACCTAGAGTGCTGCCAATCCTTTGTGCAAACAGGGTGGGCAGGTGGGTGGGTGGATGGATGGATAGATAGACAGATAGAAAGAATGGGACCAGTGAAGGACAGTGGCAGCAAGCCATTACTGCACTGTAAATTGGACAAGCATAGATGAGTGTTACAGCTGGCATGGTTATGTACTGGGAACTGTCCATGCCCAAGCACTGGGAATCGGAGGATTTAATGAAGAAAAGGTGGGTAGGAAAGCAAGCCTCAAAATGGCTGTAGTGAGCAATGTTGACACATCAGGGGCCCAAGTGTGGTGCAATAGTCACGAGACCTCCTTCCTGTGAAATTAAATCATGGAGGGCAACATGGGCTTGCATCTTCACCAGCTTTCTCCATCAGCAGCCTCTTTGCATTTTGCATCCATGTGGGTCATAAGTGCAGAACAAAAATTCTTCTGGTGTGTTCCCCTCCTCTGCATAGCGCTGTTTTCTCTCTCCAGTATAAGTTCATGCAGCTGGCAGGGAGCAGAGTGGGGAGTCCAGGCTGAGCTTGGCTGTGCTGCAATGTGTAATGAGAAGCAGAGCTGGATGTCAGTGATGTCTTTATCTAAGAAAATTAATAACTTGAAGATCATGTAGTGGATTTAGAGGTGAACAAATCTTTTTTTAAATAGGTGAATAAATGCCAGGGTTTAAAAATAGATGAGGAGAAGGGCAAGAAAAGTAAGTGACTCAGCATCATCCTCAGAAATGAAGGCATGGAGCTGGGTGTTGTAATTTCTAGTTCCTAACTTTGTGTTTGGCTGTCTGGACTATACTTCCCTCTGATGCCCTGTGTTGAATTTCATTAAATTAATTACTTCAGTGGGAACAGGAGCAAGACCTTAGGCTGGGATTTTCAAGGACAGCTGAGGGACTCAGAGACTCACTACTGATTTCCAGATGATTTTGTTGGTTTTAAAACCTATTGGAAAGCCAAGATCTCCGTTACTTGTAAATGGTGACTTAGGGAATTTGAAGTTCTTTTATTCATCTCCTGCTTGCAAAGATGAAGGTAAACTGCTGACCTACCTGCAAAGCAGGAGATTAGAAGAATTATGTGAACTCTGATAGAGCCATCAGTTGATTGTTGTATTTGCCAGCCATTGCATGTAGCCATTATGCTCCTTGACAGGTAAGTATTTATATGTGCCTTCTACAGTACATTTAAAGACAATTGCAAAAATCTAAAACTACGAGTTGTGTGACAAGGAGACTTACAACAAAATCACAGTATGACCTACAGGATCAACCTCTTAAATGCCTCAAAATGTGTTAATACAGGTAAGGCTAAAGGTCATAAACTCAAAAATGGCTCACTGAGCACCTACTGACACCTTGGGCAGGGGAAGAGACAGCCTGTGACTGCATGGACTTCCACAGCAGGGATCAAGGAAGGAGTCAGGTTTCCCTCTTCAGTCTAACTGTGTGAGTTCCCACCCATGTCTGCTACAGAGGACTTAGCAGCGTGAGTAGATCATCTAGGCACAATGGAGATCTCCCTTTATTTTCCTAGATATGTAAGGTTTTATAGTGCAGGTCAGGAAATTAAGGCTGCCAGTGGCTGAGCTGGGAGTTGGGTCAGACTGAGAGTCTCACCGTACACTCTGAAGGAGCTCAGTGGGAAGAGTAAGAAGGGGGCTGTCTGGCAGAATGACTGCCTGAGCCATATGACATAGCATATAATTTTTCTCCCATCTTCATACAGGTGTTCATGGAGTCATGCACGCAGTCATCCTTGGATACAGAGGCATGCACATTTAAGCTTGCACAGTCAGCTGCACTCTGCGTGCAGGTCACATGCAGGTAAATGCACATGCAACAAGTTTGGCATGCAACTATCCTTCAAACACACAAATATCAGCATAAGGCATGAGAATTAGAGACCCACAGCTGAAAACCTTGCCATTAGCATGCAAAGGAGTTTCAGTATCATCAGAGTCCCCTGTGCTTTGTCTTGCCATAAATGGATCATGAATAAAACATTCTGAGTCATGGAGAAAAACACTGCTCCCATAATTGCAGGTGAGTGCTGTAAAGATGGCATGGCAACACCACCAACTCCATCCCACTGTAGGACACAGGGAATGACAGAAAAACTGTCATCTTGGCTCCATCAGCAGAGCCATTTCAGGAGCCTGTCTGCCTGCCACAGAGGCATGTGTGCACCTGCAAATTGTCATTACATAGATTTACAACCACAGCTCCTGGCTCTGCTGCTGGGATGCTGGACAGGGAGTTTAGGTCCATCCCAAGGCTTGAGGGGAGAGCTGAGAGCATTTCTAATGCAACACCTCCATTGACTTTTGGATTTGACCAGTAAATTCTGTCCAGCATTGGACAGAATTGCCTCACCACAAAAATGCACACATGTAAATGTTTATTCATGATTGCAGAACTGTAACTAAAAAGGGAACAGAGATGACTTTGAGACAAAATTCCTTTCAGGATTTGTGGAAAGCTGTGGTAACATACAACTCTCATTGTGCTCATGGCAAAGATGTTGCCATCCAGCAGCAACTGCGGTGTCACCTGTTGTCTCTAAAGCCTTTCTGAAGGGACACTAATGGCAGAAGATATAGGTGATGTTTAGTCCCAGAGAAAGGAAAGAAAAGCATCATTTCCAGATTTGCTTTTTTTTTCTGGGAATACTTTGTATAGGGTTTTCTATGTAAAGAAAGACTGTTGCTTGCTTCTCTACTTCTGCTGGTGGCCTGCAAAACAAGCACACAAATACACACACACACGTCTGTCATTCCAGCTGTGGATCTGCTTAAAAAGATCTGACCATATACTTGTTCAAGTTACTTTATAAATCCGTCGTGACTGGTAGTGTGTCATGATTCTTGGAAGCAGACTGTTTCAGGTCACGGAGTGTAATTAAAGGCAATTAATGCAATTACACACAAGTGTGCTACTGATAATACTCCAGATGCCATTACGGCACTGTGCTTCCTGATGCTGGCCCTCACAGGCTGTGCCTTTATATTCTCCTAGTGTTGTCACTGTGGTTAAACCAGGGGGCTGGAAATGGAAGAAAATGTACAATTTATTGTTCCTAACTCCCCTCACTCTGAAAATTTCAAGTGTGCTAGGCAGATGTCAAACCCATTTGTCTGTTCTCTCTTCTATTCACTGACTGATGAAGAATAAGAAGGAGACAAGGGTGAAGACTGCCATGGAAAATGGTCATAGTGAAATGTTATAAAGCACTTATATATAAAAAATATATTTTATAGTAGTCCATTCTACAATTAAGCATGTACTAAATGTGTTGATTTCCACTAATGAGTTTCATAATTATGGAGTAACTATTCAAAGGGACTAAACTTTAGGCAGTAAAATCTGAAGGAATTGAATTAGCTGTGAACTTCAAACTTTACATTTGGAATCCATCCCTGTCTTTCCCTTTTGTCTCAGCCTGCCAAGTAATTTACAGTTCAAGAAAGGCTAATGGAGCTATAAACAAAGCACAGATGCCTCTCACGTTTCCTTTATTGGGCTGTGGTATGAAAATAGCCACTGCTTCCAGAGGAGAGCACATGTGTAATTACAGAATTGTCTCAAGTCTCTTGCTTATCTGCAGAACAAGTATACCATAAATCATCTTTCATTTTCAGTGGGGAGAGTTTAAGGGCTGAAACCTACCTGAATTCACTCTATATCCTCTGGGTTTATTTTTGTAAAGTGAGCGTTTGCCTGCTGGGATGATTGTTAAACTCATTAGGTTTCTAAAGAAGGACTGACTGCTGTAAGCTTGGTTTTAAAAGCTGTCTCAGATAGATAGTGGGATAGCTTTGGATCACAATATGAGCCTGTCAATCACTGCACGCACATTTAAGTTCAACATTTCCCACTAGCACCAGCATGAAGATGGAAAGATGTAGTAGGATACATCAACATTTCCTTTGTAGAAGGCTGACTGTTAGCAGATGCCGGAAGCTGATGGTCAGCTGATGGTATTAGTGCATACATGGATATTTCAAGACATGAGTTCAAATGAGCAGAGATAAGCTAGCCTGCACATGCACCTTGCAGTTCACTCCCTGGTTTGCTGAAGCTGGTTTTGCTGGCACTGAGACCTTGCAGGGCAAGCAGTCCTGTCAGATACGGATGGGCTCTGTGCAAAGCTCTTTAGCAGTCAGCATTGCCCTGTAACAAAAAGGCAAAGAGGCTGAGTCGTGTATGTACCAACCAGCCAGAGGAAAAGCTTTCCAGACAGACAGTTTTCATGAGCCCTGATGTTAAGCATTTGTTTAACATCTCACAAGAGCCATGGTTTGATTTTTGGGGTCTGCTCAGAACTATCACTGGTCAAAGCATGAGAGAGTTGCAGCAGAGCTTGGTTCACTTCATAGTTTAGGGCCCTTTTCAGGCATCTCTGCCTCCCCACCAAACTTGGGCTGTTCCCCTGAGTGTGTGGCTAGCAAGACTTTTCAGAGCCAACCCTTAGATGGGTAATAAGACTGTAAAGGGAGGTCAGAAACTGGATGTCTAAGCTATGATATTTAAGATGTTCTGATAGTGAACGGGAGGCAGGTTCTACCTGCATAGGGCATTACTTCTGTATTGCATTGTAAAGCCCATACAATGCCCAGCAACCTTCAAGACTTTCACCCTCTGTATGGTTTCTCCTATCCACCTTTGCAGAGTGTATCAAGCATAACTCAGGAACATACCTACTGTTCTTTGTTGGGATTCAAGAAGACTTTCTGTGAGAGAATGGACATGTGAGCAATCCTGCGTGAGAACAAGACTGATAAGAGCCTCACCCGAGCAAGAGTGCGATAAGGACGTGACCCTGAATGAGGGGGGAGAAACTCAAAGAGACAAACAACCCCCGGAAGGGGTTGGGACAGAAGAGGAAGTTCCACAAGGCAGGTGCCTGGCAAGGCTGATGGGGCACTTTTTATCCAATCATAAGAAGGTTTAAAGTGCGGGCTAAGTTAACTGTCCAATCTTGAGGGCTTGTACTGCATGTTACTCACGTGTGCGGGAGAACGTTATAAAAGGGCTTTCTTAGTTGTAATAAATGGGCATTGCTTGATCACATTGGTCGTGTGCGTGCTCAGCTCTCCCACAGTTCTCAGTTCAAATTCAGCTCAGCTGTCCCACTTCTGCTCCCATTCCCATTACCCTCAAACATACACTGCCCAGATAGACCAAGGAGTCCCCAGCTGAGGTTCAGTGTCCTTGGTCAGTCCAGTAGCACCATAGCACAGAAGCCATCCCTCTCTGCATGGTCAGGAATGTTACCTTAAATGTCATTGCAATGTACAAGTGAACAGGAGATTTCCACTGAATTACACCTTCTCTTGACATTTAGAGCCCATTTACTACAGTGGTATGACTATTGGGAAGAACAAGATACGAAATAACATGCTATTGGGGAAGGCAAGAGCCTTAATCCAACTGAAAGTGGATTTTCCTGGACCATAGCAGGAAAATAAACTGTATTTTCCATACAATAACAAAAAAGGGTTTCTGTAAGAATGGTCAGCGTGCCATCATTCACTGCAATAGGTTTGTACAGATTTGCATCTTGCATCTTTCGACAGCTATAACATGTGCATGTTTGCTTGGAGAAATTCCTTGCAGTCACAGCTCCAGACGTGGAGGAGAGCCCCTATGAACAGTGGCTATAGACTACTCTTCAGTCAAACCTCCTCTGTTCTGTGGGGATCAGTGTGAGGTAAGGCAGGACTGCTTTCCAAATGGATGGCACTGTCATGAGTGCACATCATGGTTTCTGGGGAAAATGAAGATTAGGAAGAGCTTCGATTTGGGTGGCTCCTGAGTTTCTGAATAATCAAGGCTAATCCCATCCTCTAGTGTTAGAAGCAGAAGTTGGAAGTGAAATCTTACATTAATGATCAGTTTATTATACATTATGGTCTGTACCCTCAAAGCCATTTACAAGTCGAGGTTGTATTGCTTTGAGCCTTGCCTTGACTCAATATCCGGAGTCTCCTGAACATCCCCTTGGAATCCAGCCGATGGAGCATAAAGCTAAAACCATGAAGGCCAGAGAGTTTCACAGTGTAGTCTGACACTGTCCTTAATGTCATTCCATTCTACACAGACATGACAGCATGATGATGTTTTGTGTCCAGCTCAGACAGAAAGAGAGGGTAAGGAGGACATATAGTTGTCTTCTGGCAAAAGGAAGAGGAATTGAAGATGTACAGGGTGAGCTGTTAGCAACAATTTCTGGTCAGTCAGTTCTGCTGTGTAGACTGGGATTTGAGCTACAGCTCTGAATTTTCTCCGTCTGCCTCTGAGTCACTGCCAAACACCGTCAGGAGCTACTGATCCTGATTTGCCACAGAAAAGAACAAGCTGTTTGTTCTCTTGGCTCTGTAATGTTCTTCGGATTTGACCTAGAATGTTCACACCTGGTGGAGAAATACTTATTCGGAGCTTGGTATTTGTCTTTTGTTATCATGATAAAGTTACCAATCATACAGAAACTCAGAAAAAAATATCCACAAGTTGCAGAGATGAATCAGCAGAGCTCTTGGTTGGTATCAATTTACAGACCTTGCCTAGTGATCAAATAAATTAAAATATCTTGCCCCATTGCTCTTGATTCATCTAGTTTCTCAGTGGGCAGTCTTAAAAAATAGCAATTTAAATTTTTATTGTGTCAATGTTAAGTGCATTTTGTATTTTATATTTGTGGTTTGATTTTAACACAGAAAAGGTCTAAGAAACTTTGTCTGTTGGTGCTCCCTAGTGGTGAAGTTTGACTGCAGTAAAGTTGCAGGAATTTTGCTAATAACTGTGCACTTCCATATCTTAATTGCTTAAATTTAAGTCCTTCAGAAAGCCTGTCTGGGGGTATAAAGTCAGTCACACATATCAGTGCTTTCAGGACTTCTCTTTCATGTAGCTCAGGGCCCTTATGATGTGAAAAATGTACACAGCAGTAAAGAAAATCCTTTTTCCTTCCTAGACTTTGTTAACTTCTGTCCTTAGTGTTAATGTGCTACATAAACTTTCCTTAATAAGACAAGACATACTACTCTTGTTTCTGTTTTCATTCTGTATCAGATAGAAATCCAGGCACCAACACAGTCAAGAAGACACACACAGAGGCATGGAGAGTATTCCTGCTCTCAAACCCATCCCTGAGATCTGTTTCCAGCAGCAAGTGGTACAGTTCCCAGGTCATTCCCATGCTGGGCTCCATGGCTCTCCCTCCCCATAAATGTGACAGGCTGGTGACAAAATACTGGCAAAAAGGACTCTGATGAATGCCAAACTGGCATCAACTCATGCCTCTCACTTGGGCTGAACTTTACCAACTTGAAAAATAGCCGAGAGAGGAGGAAACCCCACAGCCATGAGTCTAACTCTTCCCTGAAAAATAGCTGTAAGCAGCCAAGCGCCACATTTCTCTAGTGCAGTAGGAGCCAAACATAACCATGTTGCCCCTGAGCAGTGGCGTTAAGCCAAAGAAAGTCTCTTCCACCCTCATCCACTGCAAGCCCTGTATAGGAATCTCTGAGCCTGAGCTGATTAGGCAGCGCCTTGCAGACTGGATTTGCACTGGTAAATCGTCATTGTCAATATCCTCCAGCATGAAACCTCTAAAGACTCTGGGTTTCCTCACCACATGCTGGGATTTCTGGCTACATAAGGAAAACAAAGGAACAAAAGAAGAAGTTGGTGCAATCTATACATCCAAATCTGATACCTTTTAAACACATGTATGTAATATAAAGCATATAAAATATATGTAAGCATATAAAACATGTATATACCGTTTAAATTCATGAGTCTCAAAGACTCAAGTCTTTCATCTACATTAAAGGTTGCTAAGGCTGTATTGTGGGAAAAGGAATACCACAGCACCACATAATCAGAGGCAGTGGGATGCTTCTGCCCCAAGAAAACTGCCACCAATCCTGGTCCACTAAAGGACAAGGCTGGCTGTGATGGTTTAGGTTCTGCTGAGAAAGGGAAATTGTCCCAGGACTTCAAAAGATCCCAGAGAAAACAGCAGTCAGAGAATCATCTCTTTTTCGGAGAGGCAGTGAGTCTGAGCAGGGCATGGAAGTGCTGGGACGGGAGTGGTGATTAAGGATGCACCCATTCCCTTCATGTCTTCTCTGTGGACTGGCTTTCAGGACCTGGTTTAATCAAACAAGGTGATTACCAGATTGCTTTGACTGATGATTTTCAAACCTTTTTAATAGTAAATACCATTGTTACCAGGGATCCTTATTGCTTCACATTGTTCCTTTTGAAGCTTTTTCTACCCTTTATTCTACAAGGCAGGATCTTACCTTCCTGCCTTCAGCCTTTTCAGCACCATGTTATCTCTTTCAGGAAGTTGAGACCTACCAGCAAAATGGCTGGAAGCAAACTGAAGTAATTCTGTGGAGCATGTAAAGGAGAATTTCAGCTTCTAGTGTTCACCGTATGTATGCACATTACTAGACCTTCCACCTCAGTGCAAGAAAGCCCAGCCAGCACAGCAGATGGCTCCCACAGTTGCAAAGTGTATTTCCAGTGGCCTGGAACAGAGCCTTTTCCCATGTACTTTCCATGACTTGGATCAGCTTTTGAGAGTTGATTCCCTGGGAGTTTCCAAAGCCCATAGGCAGGTGATGTGCACCCCAGCAACCTTGTTGCAGATAGGGAGACATTGGCCTTGTGAATATTGGGGAAATCAGATGTGGCACAAGCTGCTGTCTCCTGAACTCTAGGTATGGTCACAGGTACTCGTGGTATTGGTATCTGTGTCAAGCATTGATACAGTGGCAGAGTTATTTGTTAGATGAAATGGAAGGTATTTTTGCCTATCTTTTGTTTAGAATACCTGCTCAACTATGGGGTGCAAATGCCTCACATCCCTGTTGTCCCTCCTGTTTGCTAGCACTCCGAGAAGTACTATCATTTCTCACAGAAGAACTAAACACAGATGCAGCTTCCAGCATGACTTGCTGGGTGATGTTTCAGGGATCTTGAATCTCCAGTCCTACTTGCTGTCTCAGACCTCAGCAGCCATCTCTCACTCCAGTGCTCCAGTGCCTATGAGTACCAAGAGAGAATTAATTTGCTCAATGACTTAAACAGTAACTGGCAGTAATTTGGGAGGCAACTGCAAACAGGGACACTGTGGTCTCACATTGCCACATGATAGATGACCAGTGTAGGACAAAGTGTTGGTGCCAGCTCATGTGCAGCAATGCCCATGGTCCAGCATGAACCAGGTTGATGAAGCAGAACAAGAGCCTGGGGCTGAAAGCCTGCCATCCCTCTCCTACCTTCACCCCTCTGCAGGCTAGAGATTCCTGTGGTAATCCTGTGGTAGTCTTGATGGTCCTTAAAAGCCTTGATGGAGCAAAAATAATTCACTTTTGTGAAGGTAGAAGTCACATATCTCCTTTGGATTGCATGGGTAAAACTCGCCCTTTACAGTCCTCAGTGAAAAAGGGCACACAGTCACGTTTTGTAACTTGTGTTATTCCCTGGGACATAAGCCCCTCTTTGACTTGTCCCCAACAGAGCAGTCTTCCCCAGTAAATTGTGTGATTATAGGAATCAGAAATTACATAAAATATATATTGTAATTATATTTTAATATAATTATAAATTAAACTACAAATTATATAAATTATAGATTGGTCCTGGGAGCCCGTGCAGTGTTGGTGGAAAGGGACTCCCCTAAGATACTGCCTGTATTTGTGGGCCCAAACTGTCCTGAGGTGCCTACTCTGCACGTAAAATGGGGATACCATGAAGAGAAAATGTTGTTCTCCCCATGGATAGGCCTCAGGGTATGTGTACATGGAAAATCAGCATTAAAGACTGCCTGACCCACAAGCAGGGAGCCCGAGAACTGGCAGCCGACTATTACAATCAGTGTGGGGAAGGGGCACATTTTTGGCATTGGAAGAGGCTAATGGGTTTCAGTTTTGGCAGTTCCAGATGATTTCCAACCCCTTTAAGGCAAGAAGAGACCACTCCTGGTGCATGTTTTAGAAGATAATTTTTCTCAAGGTTCTTGCAGGTTTGCTTTAAGTCTTCTTTGATTCAGATGCATGAAAACTGAGCAATAACTCTACTAAGGAAATCCTCCTTTGTGATTTGTTCTTGTCAAGCTTAATCACCCTGATTTAAGCACTCATAGTGTTGTAGGAAGGGGACTGTGTAGATGTATTATTCAGGTTTTTCTGGGCACGCCACAGATTAGATCTATTTAGCAGAGAGAACTGTGGGGAAAAATTGTAAGACAATGGAAAAATATGTCAATTTTTTCAAATTAATTTCAAGATTTTTTCAAGTGAAAATTTCTACTTTATCTTGAGGAGAAAAATAAAGGAAAAACCTCCTCCCCTTTTAAAGGGGGTTGTCAGCCATCATAAATGCAAGTTTTCACATTTAAAAAAAATAGGGGAAAGTAGGTATTTTCTATCAAAAATGTTAAAAAGACAATTTCCATTAATGTTTTGACAAACACTTCAACTGGTCTCTTATAAAAATAACGATCAGAGTATGTTTTACTGATCACTAATGATGCCATCTCATTAGTACTCGTGAATAGTTAACCAGGAAACAAAAAACAGTTAAATGAATCACTTGTTTCGTATAGTAGGCATGCTTTAGATGCAAAATCCTCAACATACAAACAGCTTGAATAGTAGCTACTTAATGATAGATCTTATTTATTCTGCAAAATGTTATAAGGTAAGGTCATGTTCACCTGGGCTAATACAAGGTGTGGGTCAAGCAGCCCAGCTCATATATCATCCTTCCAGTTGTGTACTCAAATCATTGGCTAGCACCAGAGGCTTTCTGACCTCCTTCCTTCCCCATAAACCTGGCAGTGGTGGCTGCTTCAGGCTCCTTGCTGTGGTGCAGGAGGGATCCTGGTGCTCTGTGTTGCAGCTCATGCAGTGGAGGATGCGTGACTTTTCTGAGGTAGACCGGCTCAGACTCTCTTCATTCAGATGCTGCTTCCTCCTTCCTTGGTGGGTGGTTTGGCAAGCAGTGCATTGTGCAAAGGGTGGCTAGCTTTCCATCCACCTTCCACGAGGAGGTGAGTTGGCTGAGTGCCGAGTGAATGCCTGTATGCAATGTTTTGGGGTGGTTCCCTATTCTCTTCTCTGATGGTGAGATGCCTTAACAAGCATGGACATTGGGGTTTAGTTCCCCCAGAATTTTGTTTTTCCACTGTGTGGTAAATTAAACCCTCTTTAAGCATTTCAGCCCCTGGCAGAAGGGGTGCTTTTGCTGCTTTGGGAGAATGCATCTGTGCTGTGTTTGTGCATGAGTTATCCTGTGGTTGTGCTTCAGTCTATCAGAGTAGTTGCTGGGTGTTAATGGGGATGAAATCCAATGTGGCTTCTAAACGTGAAGAGTCTTAATTTAACTTTCAAATGATCTGTGGAATGAAGATGTGACAAAACAGTAGCCGGAAAGCATGGAAATGAAGGAAGGTGGTGAGCTGGGGTTTCCCTCCTTGGCTCCAGCCCACCCGTTACCATGGGGTGCAAGCAGCAGGGATGAGGCTCAGCAAGCAAGGCTTGTGCTGGGTCTTCCTGGTGATGCAAGCAATGAATCTGCTTTTCAGTCCTAAACACCCTCAACTGTTACTGATCCAGCCAAGGCTACCTGAACACATTTTCAGCAGCAGTGGCCAGTTTTGCTGCCCTGGAGTGATGTTGGTGCTGACCCCACCATGATGAAGTCCTGAGTCCTGGACTACTGCTTATGCACCAAATACTTCCAGCTTGTTAATTAAAGTCAAGGTGCAACAACTTCTGTATAAGAGAGAGATTCATGACTTCATTTGACAAAGCAGCCAGAGAGGGCAGCTGTAATTCAACGCTTTCAAATTCTATAGCATAAAATCTGAATCTGCTAACAAAATCCTTGGACAGAAATCGTTTTTCTCCACAGGTGCTGCTGTTTCACAGCATCCTCTGTGCTGATACAACACTTCTCAAAACCTTTCCTTCTGCTCTTCACTCCCACACCTCCTTCAGATCAGCGGTGGCAGCCAGGGAGGAGGCAGTGGCGCAGGTTTCACAGTGAAGCAGAGCACAAGTGATGGGCGTCTGGCTGCAGGCAAGGCTGCCTGCCACCTCTGTGCCATGGCGGGGACAGTACCACACCCATCATCAGACAGTCTGATGATGGACAGAGTAAATAAGATTTTTTATGGTTCACTTTTCTTATTGCCATGGGATATGTCAAAACAACTCAGTACTGAAGCGACTCAGATGGCCTTTCGTGCTTAAAGGTGCCTACATTTTTTTGTTTCAATATCCCTTCTCATGAGGGCCATATAGGTTGATAAAAGTTTAAAAAGGAAGAAAAATACCTCACTGAATTATTGAATTAAGTGCAAAGTGTATTTTCCTTCCAGTCCAGCCTGATATTAAATTTTAATCTGCCATGTAGGGATGAGAGATTTCTCTTGTACTTTGTTTTCAGGAAGATTTTGAGGGGAAAAAAAATCTCTAGTGAATAGTTTCAGTTTATGCTCTTAAAACTCCAGACTTTGTCAGAGAGTAGACAGCTGAAGCCATGTCTGCAAGATCTGTGTGAGATGAGGGGTGAACTTCAGTAAACTCTTGCTATTCATCATCCAAAGAACTGGAGGTAGGTGGTAACAGTCCACAGTTGTGAATTTTATGGGACAGGATGAATGGTTTTTACCCCGTCTGCACCAGGGGGTGTCACTTAAATTGAAGAGCTGTTTGACTTCTGTTTTGCTTACCTCCCAGAAAATGTTATGGTGTTTGCCCTTCTGCTCTTTTCCCTTTACAGTTCTGGGTTTTATCCCTTGAGCAGAGCTTTGGAGTGAGAACATAGGATTCTCTCAGAGAGGGGTTAGTGGTTGACTTGAGAGGATAATATGGTTTTTCTGAGCAGGACAAATTAGGTATAGGATGACATAGATGAGGTGGGTGGGACCTTGTAGAAGTGCTACAGTATCAGGTAGAATAATCATAGGATTTCTCTGCTCCCTTTGAGATAACATTTCCCCATTCTTTGAAAAATGATCTTTTATAAACACAGCAGAGCTGAAGGGATGTTATGTTTGTTTTGTTGGAGAAATATTTCTTGTAAAAATAATAAAATTGAGGCCATGGATATGTGCACAGACACTCACAAAGTCTGAGTCCTGTAAAAGGGCATGTATCTATACACTGACCTCTCTGGGTTGCTCCAAATTTTATTAGAGTGATAGTTCTTTGGTCTTTGCGGAATACTTCACCAAAGATTGAGACCAGACTTGTTAAGGCACAGCATCATATGAATGTGAAATCCTTCAGGACTTCAGTCCAGAGGAAGAGCATCTTTTGGTGCTGATGCTTTTCCATGTGAAAATGAGCCATCACTTGTCATACCGCTGACTACATTTCTAAGTGCCTATAAGAAGACTTACTTGATTTCTCATACTTTTAAGAGATCATGATCGTTATAATCAGACAAAGCCAATTTTTATAAAAGTATATATTTTTATTTGGGTTCAATCGGTTTAGGGTGGGAAGCAATAGGCAAAGCAGCGCTGAGTGCATGGAGAGCCACAACTCTGCCACACGCACCCCGAGTTCCGAAAAGCAGCGTTTTTTATACTCTTGTGCCATTGTCTTTAACCAATCTCCTCCCGTCAGATAGTTGTCCTGCTCTTTTCCATTGGTCATTTGGGTTGCTGGGGTGTACGTCCTCCTCCTACTGGGTCTTTTGAAAGTCTCGAAGCCTTGGTCTCCTGGTGCGCTTTTCTCCTCTTGGATCTTTTAAAAGCCTCATGATCTCATCCTTTTGGCGACTTTTCTTCAAACAGCAGTTACACCTCAGCTCTAGGTGGGGTTTCTGAGACTGGTTACATTGTTCCAATCCGAATGGCACACTTTACATTTAATTGTTTAACATTTACAGATCATTCAAGTGTACCTACCCGCCTTGCCTAACCTAGCAAATTAGTTACAATAGTTTATTACAGCACCCGCCTTGCTTAATTTAGCAAATTAGTTACAATAGTTTATTACATGATGAAACCCTGCGACTAGCTGACTGTGGAGATAGTGAACATTTAGTGAAGTGTCAGCGCTAGTGTATTGCCTGCTGTTCAGATGCCCTAACACATCCTGTGGTATAAGGGAAGGATGCTCATATGCAAGTGCTGCTCTCTAGCTAGGGCAGAGGAGAGTGAGAATGCTCTGAGGATATCCTATAGACAAAACCTGTGAGGAACTGAGATATATATATATATGGAGAGCAGTTCTGCAGTTTCACAGGGTGAGCTGCCACACATGGGAAAAGCTCCTTTCTCATGAGAGCTTTGCTGTCCCAGCCCCAGACTCTTCATTCCTCTGCTCAGCTTGCCTGTTTGCAGATGAGTGACAACCCCCTGGGGCACATCAGCAGCTCCACGCAGCTTTGCCAAAATGTGAGCCTAAGCAGTGCTCTTTGCTGCTGTGTCCCTTCAGCTTCAGGCAACTGACTTATGTTCACATGAATCCCCATCTAAGGATTCAGTATGGATGTCCTCATGCTGTCCTCAGGGCCTGACTTTGGTGTGAAGTCTACCAGTGCCAGTCTCCACCAAACATTTCTGTTAATGCTAACTGTGGTGCTTGTCTGCTGGCTTGTTCTCTGATTATGAATGGCACAGACTGCTTGTAGACTGTGTGAAGCACCCTTTCATTGCAATAATTTTAAAACTGATGAACTTTTTTTTTGTAACTCCTTGTTTTGCTGTTAAGAAAAAGTGTAAAAGTAGTTTCTCAGCTAGGTTTTAGCCATCTGCATTCTACTACTATAAACACTGACTTGCAGCTCACAGCTGTCATTTTTCTCCACAAGCCTGGGAGGGCATCTCTTGTTTGGGGTCCCACTGAGGCTCGATGGGCTGCCCTCAGTGAGCTGGAAGTGCTGAGGGTTAGGAGGTGGTCTCTGAAAGGTAGAAGTCAGTATTTTTCACAGAAATCACACTCAGCAGCAACCATGGAGCCAGAGTGATGACTATTTTGATTTCTTATGACAAGTTTACATAATGTTATAGGGAACTGGCAGAACATCAGTTTGCTAATTGTGTCCTCAAGTTGTGTAACAACACTTCCTTGGCCAAACTCAGAATTAAAAAGAAAAAACCTGCAAAGGCAGCTGGAAAATGAAGCAGGAAGCTCTGAGGTTTTTTATTTTTCAAGGATATATATGACCTTGGGCCCAAACAAATTGGGAAATACGTTTTGAGGACTCTGAAATCTTGACAAGTTTCTGCCAGTCTGCTGGAGTGAAAGGGGATTCAGTGCAGCATTGCCCTCTGGGGGGGACACATGCTGGGTATTTGGGAGGTTTTGGGTTGTGTTCCAGACTTTGATTATTTTTTTTTAGGGCAAACTACTTCCTTGGTTTGTGGTTGTCATTACTGTTTCAGCTCTGTGCGGGTGTATTCTCTTGCTTCCCATTTTAATTCCTGCCCTGACATCTCAGCCAGGGCAGAGGCGCTCAGCATCTTTTTTTCTGCTGACTGCAATTCCCTGGGGTCACTGTGTGCCTGAAGCTCACCATGGAGGATAAAAGGCAAAGAGCTGTAAATAACCTCAAGTGTATTTTGATTTTTGCTTTCTCTGAGAGAAGAGAGGGTGCAGCAGCAGACAAGTATTTTTCCCTGGCCTGGACTCTGTCTCCTCTTTGCTAGTGAAAGTAATAATGAATTATGATCATGTGCCATTTTACCATATTCTCACTATCTTGCCATCAAGCTGAGAGCAGAGAGGTTGTGCAGCTCTATTGGGCACAAAGAGATCTGCAGTGCATTGAGCCATTATAACCTAATGCAAAGGTATTTTTATTCCTCTGAGCTCATGTTGAGCAGCTACATTTGCACAAAGAGCTGTTCCTTCATAATTCTCTATAGCATGTCTCTCTGGGAGTGCTGGTGGAGAGGCCGTTTTGTTCTGACCATTTCTGCCACCAGACCAGATCTGCCTTTATTAACGGATAACCAAATCAAACAAAACCTCCAACCTTTCATTTATGACACTGCAGCAAACCATGCCAAGGTCACACCAGTCTGCAAAGTTGACTGAATTTGCAGCTAACAGTCCTACAGTAAGTTAGTAACAAAGGTTTGCTGTTGGCTTCAGGGTACACAGGTTACAAGACACACAGGGAAGTGTTCTGTGGGTTTTTTTCTCTTTCAAGTATTGTATTAATCTCTTGTGTACTTACATTTATATGCTGTCGATATGCTTCTGATTTATTGATTGGTTGGCGTTTCGCTCACGGACAAGAATAAACAGTGTTTTTCTATGTACAGTACAGTGAAGGAATGAACAAAGTAATTGTTCTGTAGGGTTTCATCTCTTTTCTAAACCAGCACCATTGGTGCAAGGAGCCAGGAACACAGGTAAGAAGAAAGATGTAATACCCGTTTTCTTAGTTCATTGGCAAGAATGCTGATTTCTCTGTCTTCAGTTATCATATTTTGGTTTGATTATACTTAAATCTCTCTGAAAAGCTTATTCATTAATGAGTTTTTGTGTAAAAAGTGCTCACTATGACAGCTGTGTGAAGATTTACTGTCGTTCTTTGCTAAAGGAGGAAGCAATGTTTTGACTTGATGCAATTTCTTTTTTTCTCTGCAAGGTATAAAAATCATAATAGCATATGCAGCTAAAAACCTAAAATAGAAAACAATTGCACATTTAATTTCAAACTTTTCAAAATGGAATCTTTTGGAGTACTGCTTTAAAGTAAATACTTTGCTTTTAAAACTTCTTATTAGGTTTTGTTTTTTTGAGGCAAAACAAAATTATAATATTCTACTGTAACAGCCTATTGAATTTATTGTTGATTGATGAGATTCATGATGAAGGGATAAAATCTTTTGCACTTTTCAATGAATAAATAGTTTGTCCAGAAAAAGTTTTTCAAGTTTACTAAGCATTATTACTTCCTAAAGACTGTCTATAACCTTCTGTATCATCAAATAAAGTTTGATTGACCCCTGGAATGAGAAATAGGCTAGCTGTTCTGTCTTATGCTGTTGGTAGAAAATTTGGTTGAACTTGTGGTTTGTGGTTTAGACAGGCTAGTCAAAACTAAATACAACAAAAAGTTGAAGGAAGGATTCACTGCAGTAAAATGCTTATGCAAAGAGAGGATATAGGCATGTGAAAATGAATTGGTTACAGGGTAACAGATGGTGCTGCTTACTCCTAAGGTCCTGTTTGTTGTTTTACATGTTTTATAGGAAAAGCTGTCTCATGTTTTTATTCTTATTCCTACAAAATATTGTTGAGAATACTTCTAAGCAATGAAGAGCAATAGCAGGTCTTTGTTTATCACATTCCAAATTATTTATAAATAACTTCTTAAATAGAAATAATGCATAGTTATTATTAGTATTCCTGATAAACAAGTGGCCGAAAAAGCCATTGTGACTTCTGGTCCTTAAAGTATTAACTAAAATACTGATGAATGTGTATCATGCATTACTACTCCTTCTTAGGTACACTGCTGAGCAGCTTCGTATTGTAAAGCAGGTTTGTAGACTGCAAATTGGATTAGATGTCTCTCTAAGGATAGAGGCACAACTGTAAGTGATAGTTTCTTGAGCTTTTCTTACCTGACCATGTGCTGTAGATGGACACCTTCGCTACAGACAAGACTACGTTAATGTACCTGATCCTGCTGAGCCTGGCGATTGGCCACAGCCAGGGGTGCTACTGTGAACATTACCCATGGGGTTCGTGGTCTGCCTGTTCACAAACCTGCAATTATGGCACACAGACCAGGCACAGGTAGAGCCAAACTATTTCACTACTTCTATGCTTCTATTTATTCCCTGAGAAAACACCACTTCTAGGGAGGGGGAACCTGTGTCTGAAGCTCCAGCTTCCATAATATGCAGAGAAAAATTAGGAAATTTTGTATGTAGACAATTACAGTGCCTCCAAACAAACCTATATCTGTGAACACATGTAGTGAGGAGAAACAGCCAGGTCCTGCAACAGCCTTGCCAGCAGCATGCATTGAGCAACCAGCCCCTGTGAGCACACAGGGCTGGAGATCAGTGCCTGGCTCCAGGAGCTCTGCCAAGTTCAGAGCAATGCCATGGGAGGATTGAGTTGCAGTGTGGCAAGCCTACGGAAAGTTCTGCCTGTATGATTAATTTTATGACAACAGTTAAAGTCAAATAAAGATTCAGCAGCACCAAATCAGATGCAATTTGGTGGCGTGCTCTAAACTTGTGAAAAATGCCCTCTTTTCCTCCTGGGTCTTTCTGTAGTTATTCTCTGAGACATCTGAAGTGACATGAATCAAAAACAATTGCTCTGTAAACTTAAGGCATATGTGGATTCTTTTTCAATCAACATTCTGCAACAATCTATTACCTCTCAAGGTTTTTTTCATTGGGCTCAAATAATTTTATCAGCCTTCAGCCACAGTTAGAGAACATCTACAATCTGTCCATTATTTTTTCCTAGCGTAACTTGTTAAATTTTTGTAGGCAAATAAGAATGGATGAATATTATAACCAAAACTTCTGTGACCAGCTCTGCACAAAGCAGGAATCTCGTGCATGTAACCAGCAAACATGTCCTATCAACTGTCAGCTTGGAGACTTTGGCCCTTGGTCAGAATGTGACCCATGCATTAAAAAACAAGTAGGTAGAAAATATATTATGTGGGTTAAATGCAAGAAACTATGCTTAAGAGATCTATTTGTTTTAGACATTCAAATTCATGGCAATTGATCTGTAAAATGACAGTTTAAGTTAACAAGGGAAATTGGTTATGAATTATAAAAGTAGAAGATGAAGAGAACAAGTTAAAATAAGCAGAGCAAAACAGAAAGGGCTGAGTCAGTAGCATAAATCCATTTATTGTCACAATAAAAGATGAGTTTTCCACATAAAGGCTAAATTAAGCTGTATAGTTTGAATGTCTATTCAAGCAGGAGAAAGCCATGGAATCTTTAGCTTATCCATAGCATCCTATATGTTCTAAAGATAAGAAAAATAAGATCAAATAATGTGTTAAAAAGAGTTAATCAGCAAATCCTAACTAGCACTGGCTAGAAATGCTCAGGTTATATCTTACACTGATAGTCAGGATCAGTCTGAGATAGCTGTTAAGAAAACCAGAGCACCATTCCCCCAACCTTTATAGCCTAACCAAAAACTATGTGGATGTGCTTAATATCTGTGAAACAAGGCTTGAAGATTGTGTTTTTTCCTCTTGGACTGGTGTCTGTGGACTGATGTACACTTAAATGTGTGACAACAGAGAATGACGAGGTGAAAAGTCAGGTTCAAGTGGATTTGACCTAAAGAAACCAAGCCTTGGCAAATGTAATGTTGTAGAGAGTAGAATGGAACAAAATGCAGATTATTTGGGCTAGTTGTTTGGCTGGTGGGTCTGAGCTTTGAGGTTGACCATGATAGCAGCTCTGAATTTCTGTGCAGATATAGTCTACAGGTCTCTGAATGTCCTGCTCAGAAATCCATGCCTGAAAAGCTGTCTTGAAAACCCTGTCAGATATCATATCTTTACATACATATATACATTTCTGATGCCCGTGCAGGATGAGGGAGACATGAAGAACTAGATCTAAGTATGAAATATGAACCTCCTTGTGAGGTTCCATACTGCAGCTGGGATGGAGAGTATGAGAACAGAGCAGGGATAAACAAAGAGCGGGAGACGGCAAACAAGCTGCAAGACTTGAAAGCAGCATTGCTCTCAGCTGAACATTTTGTTATCAATACACTCTTAAATGGCTGAGTTTCTTGCTTCTTCTCCATCTTTGCTTCCATATATAGAAACATTGTTCATTTTTATTAACTTTAAATATCGATGCAATGTATTTTCTGCTTCAAGCAAAAAGGTGCTTTTGTGGACTGTGATCCATTTTTCCTATATAAGCTATAAAGATCACTGTTTGTGACCTTTATAGATACAGACAACCATCAGAATACAGGATGTGACTTCCAGGGTAAGTGTGAAGATTAGTGTAAGCAAGCTTTCAGTGGTGGGGTGGTGGTGGTGAAGAGGTCAAACCTCACACAAATAATATAGTGAGTGTTATGGATACCGTAGGAAAGGTTATCTTCAGATGGTCTGGTGTTGCTCCTTGCACTCTCTCTTCATAGTCACTTGGTTACTGATTTTTACTAGACATCTTCCTGCATTGTTCGACTTCAGGATATGTCTACAGGGAGGGAAGTAACAGAAGCTTGCAATGAACATTGCTTTTCCAGTGGGGAAAAATTCTTAGAGAAGGAACTGTTCAGTCACAGGCAGACAGGTCTCACCAGCAGTCCCTTGAAGTGGAGTGGAAAACATACCTGGAGTGATTTGTCTAGCAGAACTTCAGCTTTGTTATTCTGCATGGAAACTACTGACTTGGGGAGAGAAAACCAAGTCAGCTCTAGATTTTGGTCCCAAATCTGCTTTAGTAACAGAAAACTTTCAGCAAAACCATTTTTGTTCTCCCCAGTCATCCAGTGCTCCTCACACAAGAGGCCCCATGTGTGGGAGCCAATCCAAGCCACATGGCACTGTCAGAGTATTTCAACAGAGATCATAAAGAACAGGAAAATTCTCTGTAAGGCTGTTCACACACTAGTTCCTACTGTACCTTTAAAACTGAAGGTACAGGGACTGAACTTTTGATTCCTCCAGTGATGTAGACCAGGTTTCAGGTGTTTAATCATATATGCTCCATCAGGGCCATTGAGGCTTTTGGATTTCAGCTCCCTGACTGCCTTACCTGGGATGATGGTGCAGTAGGATGTAAGGACAAAAATAACGGATTATTGCCTTCAGGGTTCTGGTTTTGCTAAAGTTTCAGCAGCACTGAGCCATGTAGCTCTGCCTTGTAGGGCACTTAGGTACAAAAACAACTCACAAAAACAACTCTGGTTTTATTTCTTCTGCCTTTCAGTTTCGTGTCCGGACACTTCTGAGACCATCCCAATTTGGGGGTCAGGCCTGCACTGAGCCACTGGTGGATTCCCGCCCATGCTTCCCAGCTAAGCTCTGCAACATAGTGGAAGTTGATTGCAAGAATAAATTTCAGTGTGAAAGTGGTAATGATAATCTTCATTGCATAACTTCTGAATTATTAAATAGTCAAAAGATTAGACACTGAGACAAAAAAGATCCAGATCTTGTATATTCCATGCACAAATTCCAGGGAAAAAGAGCAAGGACAAAAGTCTACTTAAGGATTTCATATGTATTAGTAGCAGCTTATGTTTGAAGTTTCTTCCGTAACTAAAAGTAATTCAAATGCAATTTCTAGCCTGGGATGTCAGTATGACCGTGATAGCTAGACAGTGGCACTGTTCTAGTAGTAACTCTTTGCACAAATACTTTATGTACAAACATACCCATAGTTAATATGAACATAAACTCACACTACTTTTAATACATTTGTGGGTATTTCTTCTTTGCCTCAATTTAAATATACTTGATTAGCCTCCAAATAACTTTATCTACATATCCTTTTGCTAAACGTAAATTAAGCCTTTGCAGCTTCAAAGCAAGACAAAACTGGCATAACTGAAACAACCATTTCTAACTGAAATAATCCAGGCATTATACTGCCTCGCTGTTAATTCCTATGGCAAGTTCCTTCCTTTACTACGGAAAAAGACAGACTGCCCTTTTCTGCATTCAGACATGACTAATCTTTGCATAAAGTTTCTTGCTGCTGCTGTTTCTCTGGTGCAGGTCGCTGCATTGCAAAAAAATTGGAATGTAATGGAGAAAATGACTGTGGGGACAACTCTGATGAAATAAATTGTGGGAGGAAAAAGACTGTGTGTAAAAGAAAGTATGAGAGCATCCCAGGTGTGCACTTAATAGGCAGTGGGTAAGCTATCTTTACTTATTTTTTGTAAATTTGAGATTGTTTTCTCACTAATTTACACAAACAAAATAATCCCCAATTAGCATGTGAGACTACCCCATTAAAACACATAAACTCTCAAATTAATATTAACAAGAAATTATAAAATGCAACCAAGCCACTGCATCTGCCAGTGCTGCTCTGCACTGCTGGTGCACCAAATAAAGGGCTGTAAGGGAGCACTGCTGTCTGAGTAACCCTTCCTGCCTCACAGCAACACAAGCATCATGTCCTAGCAACTTCCAGCTCAGTTATGGCAAATGCTTCAGAAATTTTGAGGGTGTTCGTTTTATAGATGTTTGTTTGTCTATGATACATTTCACATTATACCAACCATCACCTCTTCCAGGCTACTAACTGTAAAACCTAAATGTAAGCCTATATAATGTGTAAAAGCTAAATATGGGATGCCTGCCCTAGGTGGTCTTGCATTTTTTAACTGAATTTTGAATTCAGTGCACTCTGGTAACATCACTTGTTGTAGAAATTGACAACTGCTTCTTCATTTTCCTACACCATTTTTAGGTGTCTGTTTCATGCTGACATTGGGATTATCTAGATGTTTAGGCAACGCTGGAAAATAGGAAACGGGATTGCTACTAAAGCAATTTTCAGGTGAATTCTGTATGAATAAGAAGTTCTCGTAGAGGAACTTCTTTCAAAGCAGTAACATATCCCAGGTGCTCATCTACACCTCATAGAGAACCATCTCATTCAAATCTACAAAATCTTCAATGCAGCTATATACCACTAAATGTTTCAAGTCTATATGTCTTTCTGGGATTGTTTCATGTCTGGTAATAATTTTTTTGTTAGATTTCATATTCTGGCAGGAGAGAGCCGAGGGGAAGTCCTTGGCAACTCGTTCAATGGAGGACAATGCATGACAGTGAAGCACAATGAGACAAGAAAATTGTACCGTGTTCCTGTGAACCTGGAGGCTGTCAGCTTTCAGGTATTCTCAAGCAGCAATTCCTAGCTGAAAAAGCATCTCCATAATCACAATGCAACTTATGCACTCAAGTCTTAGGCAGTAATGTGTGTTTTAGAACAAGATTTCTCAACCCAATGAGGCCTGAGCATGCTTCAGCTGATGTGTGGAAATGGGTTAAATTGAGTAGTCGGGTGTCTCTATTCTGGCCATTCAGATCTTACTCTTGCATCATATATCCTATTACTTGCATTATATATCAGAGTCAACATGATTGATTCAGGCTTCTCTCCTGCTTCTTCATGGCTGTGTCTTTTTTCTGAGTTGGTACCAAGGGCAAGGCCTTCTAACCCTGACATAATCTGACCAGAGGCTTATTCAAGTCCAAAGCTCATTTCAGCATCACTGCTGTATCCTTGCAGTACCAATGACTGTCCTAACTCCAGCTTCCTTCCTTCCTTTCTGCAGTCATCTGCAGCCTTGGGACACAGTTTCCTGCTGAGACATTTCAGCTCCTCAGTCCTGTCTGTTCCTTGCCCAGCCCCTCCAAAGAGCAGCAAGAAGAGGAGGCAGACACTGAGGCTGGGAGGTAGGAGGACAAGAAGTACACAGTTCAGGGAAGAGTCTTGCAGAACAGGCCAAGGACAAAATGAACCTGGCTTGTATCTTATAAAAAAGATGGGAATCACTGATCTTTTTTAGACCTGATATTTTAGACTTTTATACACTGATATTTAGAAAATAATTTAAATACCATGGTCAGGGCACAACATCTGTCTGTGCACATATCAGCATGCCCTGTCTGAAGCCCATAGATACTGCATGGGGAAGAAAAGAATGCAGGATGTAAAAAAAGCTCAACTAATAGATTAAATCTAAACTGCTGATTTTTGCTATGACTGCTGTGAGGTTTTAGTATTACTTTAACAAGAGCAACTCAGGAAAGAAGACTCTAATATGTTCCATGGGAATGCAAATGGATTGGGCATGACACGTAGGTTTTTGTCAATAATGGCAAAAAATTACCATGTGCAGAAATATTCTGCCCATGTGATACTGAAAAGCCGGTTTGCCCAGGTGATACTGAAAAGCCAGGTGATACTGAAAAGCCAGTTGAAGAAAAACTCTCTAAGACTCAGAGCTTTAGAAAGCAGGCATTCTTTATTGCAGCGCTGGGTGCACGGGGGATCGCTCCTCCACAAGCGTGCACACCAAGCCCCTTAGATTTACCACTTAAATGCCTGGGCCTACTCCTTTGTGTCATACAATGCACATTATCTTCTGTCACCATGGTTCCACATCTTCTGTCCTTGGGGCCTTTGTCTGTGTTTATGCGAGTTTCTTCATTCCTGCAGCTCAGAAACTCCTTAGCTTAAACAGACAACTCTTAGGCCTACTACTACTAACCATCTTACTAGTTATGTGCCAAATTTCTTAACATTTCATATATCACAGGTCTCTTTAAAGCTGTATGGTTTATTAAGTTACTGATGCCCATTTGCAGAACTGTTAAGGGTTTGTGAATCTCACCTTTGAGAGTGCATCTATACCTTTTAACATTTAGAGCAACCTTTGGTATAGAAGGGTCACTGGATCAGGCTTTCTTTTTGGAACTCCAGTGTGTTTTCATGGTAAAGCATGTCACTTCTAGGAGAATGGAAGTGGACTGGGGAAATGGACCACCTCGTCTCCTAAGGTCATTAAAAGCCCTATTAATTAAACAAGTCTAGAGAAGGGAAAAAAATCAAATCTTTCAAACACCCACAGGGTTTTGCCTGAGTTTTGGGAAATGAGTAATTCCTGAACTGATGCTAAAGTTGCCTTGATGCTTTGCACAACAGCACCACTGAGGATTACCAACTTGATCGTGAAGGTTTTCTCCTGGTTCCTTTCCACCTACATCATGCAGTATGGGTGCTAACACTGCATATATGCTATAAGACTCTCCTCTGGAAGCCTGTTCATTCCTCTAGCTGGGAATTAAGAAGAAAACACAGAAAACATCAAGATCTTTCCCTTGCACAGTATAGAAGACATGGGGGCACTGGGCCTTAGTCATAGTGTGGACATAGCATGAAGATCTGAGATTCTTTGAAAAGTGTGATGAAATGCTTGTTGAAAATTATTCCTAAGCTTTCGGGCATGGGGGTGGGGAATTCTAGAAGAAAGCATTACATGTTTCTTTTTTTTTTTTTCCTTGTATAAATGTCTATTAGTAAGTCTACTTCTTATCTTGTATTCATCTCACCTATTAACTTTTCTCAGCCTCATCTGTTGTGTTGAGAACAGTTTTTTCATTTATTTCCATGTCTCCAATAATCGGTCATGTTTCTTCCACTAATAAAACCAAAAATACATTGCTTAGTAGATTTCTGTTTCAGATTATTATTTTGGACAAATGCATTTTTCTTTACTGAATCTCCAGGTAACAGATGAAGAGGATGACGTAACATCAGAATTCTACAATGATTTAACTCCCCTGGGTGACAGTGCTCATGGAAGTAGTTCATCCACTCATGGTGCTCAAAGATCTTCTGGTATCCCATTTTTATTCTCAAGAAAGACACGGGTTAAAGTCACATCATCTTCCTCCTTCAAGAAAGCCATTGAAGCCTCATATGAAAAGGTAATTGAATGTTGCCTCCAATTTCTTCTTTTCATATTTCTTCTTTTCATTTGGTTTCTATATGCTCATTTCAGAACCGAGCTACCAAAAGCTACTTATCAAGGCATTGGCATTACATTTTTTTAAAAAAGGGCTAGAATTACGCATTTAAAAGTTCCTCTCCTGATACTACAGGATGTTCATGGTTGTAACATACCTTCTGTAATGAAGTGTGCTTTTCTGGTTTCAGTACAGAAATCACAAGTTTATTCTATTTTAAAAAGCATAGATTTGACATAGATTTGAGATTATCAGATTGACTAAACCACTGCTTACCCTGTTCTAGTTACAGATTTGAGAAGGCAGAATGCCATGTAGTAGCAGTAGTAGACAGCTATAAAAAAAATGAAGTGCACTCATATACATATATGCATATATAGTGGGAATTAGTCTGCATTAGTTTTTGATTTGGTAACTAACTTGCATATTGGAATGTCATGACTGCCAAAATGATAAGGATATCATAAGGATAATATCAGAAATAACATATCCACAGAAAGGTTTCTGAGAACAGAAAATCTTTTTCCCATAAAATTGTGTATTATTAATGCAGATGAATACTTTGGGATATAAGACTATGTACTTTCATAGTTTAATGGCAGTAAAGGATGGGCTATTGTTTACAATTCTGCATGGAAGAGGCCATAGGACTGAACAAAACTAAGGGCAGTTGAAAACCAGGAGTTTTAATACAATTAGAATGAATCTTTTACAGAAATATCAGTTTTAATATTAAGATTCCCTATGATGGAAGTTTACTGCAGGCCTTGCTAACCTGTCCTAATGGTTAAGTAACTTGACTGCTTAAATAGTCCATTACTTCTAGTTTGAGTTCAACTATATTGAAGTTTCAGCTACTGGAAAACTGTTGAATTGCATTCCCATGTAGATACCTGTATGCAGACTAAGCTGTTCTTTTGTACAGCTGGTAAGTTTATTTTGGTGGAATGGCAGCTTCTTATTGGCTTAAACCCAGGCCAAAGCTACTTATGAAAATCTTAGTTTAAATGAAACTTTCATCAGGAAGATTTTTTTGGATGTACATTAGTTATCAACATTGTTGTAATGAAATCCCAGAAACCTACCTGTAATAAACAATAACTTAGTCTGGTGGTGGCTAAAGATGTCACAGGTTAAAATTCCTTCTTAGTGGATCCATTGCAGGAGTTTTAACTGGGGCCTTCCTCATGTTCTCTACTGGATCATACAGGAAGCCTCTACTTTTATCTCTGTCTGTATAAATGTTATTTATTTGTGTTTGTAGATAGATATATACTTGCATATGTTTGAGAAACCTTTAAATGAATATGTGATACTTTCTTAAATAGTGAAAATGGAAGTTTATATAGATAGATCACTTAAAAGGAGGGGGAACTTACCAGGGCTTTGGGAGATCAGATTCAGTCCTATATATTGAAGCATCCCAGGGTCTCTAGAGGGACCTACCCACTTGAAAGGTCATGCACTTTTCCATATTGGTATAGAAAAAATATGAAAACTTTACATTTTTCAATATTATTTTTGTTTGCCAGAAACTTGTTTAGTTAAGCTGATTGGTCACCTAGTATGTCTTCTTGATCTTTTGATCATAGAATCATAGAACTATAGAACAGTTTGGGCTGCAAAGGCCATTTAAAGATCATCTGGTGCAACCCCCCTGTGATGAGCAGGGCCATCTTCAATTAGATTAGGTTGCTTGGAGCCCTGTCCAAGAGAAGGATGTCGTGGGGGACCATGACAAAGGCCTTACAGAAGTCCAGATAGACGACATCTGTAGCTCTTCCATGGTCCACTGATGTAGTCACACCATCAGAGAAGGCTACAAGGTTGGTTGGGCAGGACTTGGTGAAGCCATGCTGGCTGTCTCAGATCACCTCTGTGTGCTCATGTGCCTTAGCGTAGCTTCTCTGAGGATCTGTTCCGTGATCTTCTATGGCTGACAGGGTTCTCCTGTCTACCCTTTGTAAAAACGGGTGCAATGTGTCCCTTTTTCCAGTCACCAGGGACTTCACCTGACTGCCATGACTTTTCAAATATGATGGAGAGTGGCTTGGCAACTACATCAGCCAATTCCCTCAGGATTCTGGGATGCATCTTGTCAAGTCCCCTAAACTTCTGTGTGTTCAGGTTCCACAGGCAGTCTCAGACTGAACTTCTCTTACTGTGGGAGGGACTTTGATCCCCCAGTCCCTGCATTGAGGCCCATCCACTCGAGAAGTGTGGGAAGAGAGATTGCCTGTGAAGACTGAGGCAAAATGTCATTGAGTATCTCAGCCTTCTCCTCATCCATTGTTACCAGTTTGTCAGTTGTGTTCACTGATGGGGTGTATGTACACTTTCTTTGCCCTTCTTTTTCTGGCTGACATACCTACAGAGGCCCTTCCTATTGTTCTTCGCATCCCTTGCCAAGTTCAGCTCCATCTGCGCCTTGGCCTTCCTGACCCCATCGCTACATAACCAGCAATGTCCCTATGCTCTTCCCAGGATACCTGTCCCTGCTTCCACTGCCTGTGCATTTCCTTCTTGCCCTTTGGTTTGACCATGAGGTCTTGACTCATCCATGCCAGTCTCTTGCCTTCCTTTCCTGATTTCTTACTCATGGGGATGGAGAGCTCTTGTGCTCTATGGAAAGCACCCCTAAATATCATCCTCCTGACCTCCCTGATGTCTTCTGCTTGCATCATGGTAACCTCTAGAGTGGGATTCAGCTTGTACATCCATAGGCAACAGCAGTTCCACAGTGATCTGCATCTCAACTAATCACTCTCCTTTTGTGTTGATGAAGACAAATTGGGTGGGTTTGTACATAAATGTCTGTTAAGTGAATTGTGCCCTAGTAGGGCCGTAGCCCAGCTAACCATCTCTCACTCTTCTCTGTACCAGATATAAGGAAAGATTCTTAAAGTGAGACTCAATGTTATGTAATGCATTTCATTATAAAATACTTTACTAATCTTGCCCATCCTGCTCCATATTTTAGATTTTTAGATACTATTTTATTCACTTATTTGTCACCGAATTCCCATACTGTGACATCAAAGGACTTCTGAAGGCTTTGTATCAGAATTTGTGCCCACTCCCCTAGCCCACGTTCCTAGTATTTCTGGCAGCAGTTAATTGAGTTGGACTGCTTGAACTACAAGTCAAAAATTGAGAGCTCAAAGATAGGAAGCTATCTCCATCCCTGGGGATGTCAGGCAGGGACAGACACGAATCTGTGGCAATTTTGCTTATGATATTTGAGATGAAAGTTTACTTAATCTGCATATTCAAGTGAAACCCTGCTTTGTTAGAAAATTTCCAATTAAAACTATTGTTTTCAATGTCAGTTCAGCTCAGCTTGTGTTTAGCTGCTTTTGTCAATGAAGTAGTTTGTATAATAAAACTGAGCTTGAGTACTCACATTTGATTTAGACCTGACTTTCTTTGGGAATAATCATCCCTGATCTACTAATGTTTTGTATTAATATCTGGTATTCGTGGGTCAAGCTTGCTACATGCACAAGGGATTACCACTATGATTAAACATGTGTCTAGAAATGACTGCAGACTTTGGAATCCAGTTTCCTGGGATTGTTCTACAAGTGAGGTTTTACAATATTGTGCGTGCCTCAGGGATTTAACATAGAAATCACTGGGTTTGACAACGGTAAGGTAAATTGCTAGTAATAAAAGCACTTAATTGCTAGTAATAAAAGCACTTAAGATACTTTTACTAGCAGAAAGTACAAATGTGAGATGCATGTCAAGCAGAAATTCGTATTAAGCATGCAAGTTCATGCTAAAATCAACTAAGGTTTTAGAATAAAAATTTGCCAAAGTGGCTTTAAATTTTGTGTCATAACTGAAATATTAGCTGGCACAGCTGAAAATTGAGGATCAGAACCTAAATCATCTGAAAATCCTAAAAAAGATATTACCACAGGGTATTTTAGGAGCTGAATATAATCTGGCAATTGTTACATGCCCTATTTCTTCCATTCTTATTCTCACTGCAACAGAAAGCCGAGTATCCTCAGATTATTTTCCAATGAGCAAATAAGAGCACTGAAATGAGCAGTGTTGTGCAGAACTGAGTTGAGGTCCAGCTTGCATGTTACATTGCTCAATCCTGGCTGGGAGAACTCACTGTCTAGATGCATCCTTGTGTCTTCTAAGCCAAGTGACCTTGGAGACAGAAGTGGAGCACACCCAACCTACCAGCAGCAAAATTCAGCAGAAGAACCGATGTATAATCAGTAACAAATTATTTTATAATAATTATCTTTCTTATCTGCCAGTTGGTCATGTGCTTCAGTCAGTTTGCCCTTCCTTTTTCTCTTGATCTCTTTACTTCGGTCTTGCATCGTTAGTTCCCCTTGTCATTTTCTAAATCCCTTCTTTCAGTATTTTCTATAACTATCCTTCCTATTTAGTTAAACTCCCACATAAACAATCTCTAGCACTGCAAAAATGTATGAATTAGTGGTTTCAGAAACATCCGTTTTTTTCTAAGCGTAAAAGAAGCTTCCAGTTTTTGAACTTACTTTTTTTTTTTTTTTTTTTTTTTTAACTCTCACATTAACAGCCCGACACTTGAACTTAATGACATCTTTATTCCTGTGGTTTAGTTTCAGATTTAGCAGACTGATAAATTGTGAAACTTCAAAACAGTGACTTAGTATCCAAAATACCCACTCACCTGATTAGTTGACCTATGGGTGCTTATAAACTGAAACCTTTTCTCTGAAACTTTTGGTTGTCTTATCAATTGCTGGTGTTTCTGTTACAGAAAACAAGAGTCCTTTTGCTTTCTCTTTGGCAGGTGCTCAGGGAGTCCTAATTTTTGTTGGAATGCTATATAGTCCCACAATGTAAAGGAGAAATAAACGTTGTCCTCAAGAACCTCAGAGGACTCCTGGAAATTCCAGGGCTAATCTGTTCATGGTTAAAGCAGCGTGACACACAGGATTAATTAGTACTTGTGATGTATCTCAGGATACGCTCTTGGCTCCTCTACTTTTTGTAATTAACTACCCATGAAGGTGCTAAAACTCCCCTTTTTCTTATTTTTAGAATTCTAAATTTATTAGAGTCCATAAAGTCATTTCTGTTGCAAACTTCACAATGAAACAGTCAGATCTGCAGCTCTCAGATGTCTTTCTAAAAGCACTTAACCACCTGCCCCTGGAGTACAACTACGCTTTATACAGCAGAATATTTGATGACTTTGGCACTCATTACTACACCTCTGGGAAGATGGGTGGTTCCTATGACATTCTTTACCAGTACAGCTCTGAGGAACTGAAGAACTCAGGTATGTAATGTTTAAGAAGAAAATACGATTTGTTTACCAGCTTTTTTTACCCCTGTTTTAAGGTCTTACACTACACAGTAAGTTCTCCAACAGCAAAAAAAACTTTAGACTTGAATAGACCCAGGAATTACTTACACTGCCTAAATATAGAGCAAGAGGATATTTTTGCTCTACACTGTCTTAATTTGAAAAGTTCAACAGGTTCCTTACTTGCTAAAGGTCATTGTGTTAAGGGAAATCTCTCAAGACCTTCAGATCAAGACCACGTGCCACTAGGAAAAGGTGTTCCAGCATATTTCAGTATGGGACTGAGGTCTGAGAGATGTAAGTAGTACTTTTTAGGAAATAGTCATTAACGTTGCTGGTATTGATTAGAAATTGCTCTCAAAACATTTCCGTGACTGTCAGGCTATCAAAATGAAAAGAGAGTATTACTGAAAAGAAGTCTAAGGTTAAAAACTGTGATCCTTAATGCCACTGCTGTAACTTGCATGGGTATGGGAGGGTATCTAAAGGGGATCATAAGGATGACTCAGTCCAATGCTGTTTGTACCTGGGGAAGCAGGTGCCTACAGTAGTGAAGTCTCCAATGGTGGAGTTCCAGTGGAACAGGGAGACCTGCGATGGCTTACCTCTGTGTGGGAGCCTGGGGGCATGCTGTCATCATGTAACATGGTTATAGTGATGAATCTGTTGCTCTGTGATATTTCTAGGCCTGGCGGTGGATGAATCAATGGAGTGTGTCCGAACGGAAACAAGAAGGCGTGTGCTCTTCTGGAAGAAAAAGAAAGTCAGTACCAGATGCACCACAAACAGGATGACTGTGAAACATGAAGGTGATGATGATGAGGACAGGGCCCATGTCCTGTTACTTACCCTGAGAGATACCATTCCCCTCAGCTAGGTGCCCTAGGTGATCTCCCAGCTTTGTTGAACTACAGGTGCTCTTCCACCACTGCCAGAGGAGCCAGTGTTGCACTGTTTATCTATGAAGCAAGCACTGCAAACATCCTCTAGCTTGCAAAAGAAATTATGAGGTAGGACCACTCCTCCTCTGCTCTGGAGCACCATCACTGGGGGACTCGGTGGCACTGGCTCTTCCAGTCAGTTACAGATCTGACATGGTACTGGGTCCAGGGTCAGGCATACTGGGAAATGGGCACAACTAGAAACGTGTGATCATGACTGAGCCCCTGATCTTCTTTAAGGCTTGCTCAGGACTTGCTGAGAGAGTTGGGCAGCAACAACATATTCCCAGACCTTCCCCTCCCATCTCTCTCATGCCAGGCAGACATCTAGATGAAGGAGTTCCATAGTAATACCAGAAATTGGTCTCAGGAACTGCAGAACATTGCTGCATTTTCTTCAAGAATGGCAAGAATCATGTTCTACCTCACTAAAACAGGGATTGCATCACCTCCAGCATGTTTTTGACCTCATTTAATAATCAGTTTCCATTACTCAAGTGTTTACAGCTGGGGCTAAAGATCCTGCCTTGCAGTGTGTTCTTCTAGAGGAGCCTGCTGTATCCCCCGCATTTTCCAGAAGTGTCTTATGTAGTTCTGAATATCTCCATGGCTGAGGTCTCAGATGCCTTCATTTGGAAGACTATGACGGCTGCTGTTATGTCAGGGATTGTTTTTCTGAGCTTAGACTTCATTCTTCTAAGGGTAGCTTCAAAAAAGTAATCTTAGTATATTATTTTATATCCTTTTTCTTAGAACTATGTTGTTACATCTGTTGTCTTTGGAGGCCTTTGTCTGATAATACTGTGATGCAATCCCATTTCAGGTTCCATTTTGGAGTCAGCTGAACGATCAGTCTCCCTGGTAAAAGGTGGCAGGTCAGAGTATGCAGCAGCTCTGGCCTGGGAGAAAATGGGGGCTTTTCCAGGACACTCAGTCTTCACAAACTGGCTGGAATCAACAAAGGACAATCCGGTGGTTACTGACTTTGAGGTAAGAGAAGAACAGGAAAAACACTGAAATAGTAAAGTGCTCACCAGTTAGCAGCTCTTCAAAGAGCTCTGCAGGTGTTTCGTCTTTTAAATTGGGATGATGCTGGGTGTGATATGAATCCACATATATATGGGCACTAGTTCTTTTGCATGTGGGTTTGTAAGCCCACCAGGTTTGCATCGTCCACGGACAGTAGGAGTAGGAGGGAATAATGTGAGTGATTTACTCTGGCACCAGTGGGAGCTCAGGCGTGTGCAAGGTTTAGTTACTGTGCAGGAAAGCAGTGCATGGTTCTGGGAATGCTTTTTTCCCTGTGCTCTTTCCCTTGTCAGGCCTACGTTCCAAGGTATGGTGTATAGCTAAACTGAAACAAAACAGAAGTCCCCTGGTATCTCTGTCCTGCTCATTTAATGCAGCAGGCTGGTGCTATTGTGAGCGCACTGAGCTGCCTCCCTCCCCTCTTGGCACAGCAGCCGCTCAGCAGCAGCGGCAAAGCACTCAAGGCAAACGGCAAAACCTGCCTGAATACAGCATGCGGTGATCTTTCTCCCACTGCAGTTGCTGAGGTCCTAAAGGCAATGTAGGGATCCCTCACACGATAGGGATGGGGTGTAAGCAAACCCCATGTCATCCATGGTGTCCTGAATTTTTAGGCATGGTATCCCACTTAGCTGGTTTTCCACTGTCTCAGAGAGCCATAAATTGGGGAAATAAAAGCAATATAAAAGGATAATATTGATGTATAGCACTGTCATACTCCTTTAAATCATCCATAACTTCCAGCACACCTGATTGCTGTGTGATATAGCTTCATATGTAGGTTCTAGTGCCTTCAAAATTCTGCAGCTACCCCCAGCAGGACCCTGCTGTGTCTAGGTGACTGCTTACTGAACGACTGTCTACCAGGTGTCACCCATCCTGGATTTGGTGAAGAATGTGCCATGTTCTGTGACCAAACGTCGCAACCTGGGGAGAGCCCTGAGAGAATATGTGGGCAGGTTTGACCCTTGCCAGTGTGCTCCATGCCCCAACAATGGCAGGCCTGTGCTTTCTGGGATGGAGTGCCTCTGCCTGTGCCAGGCTGGTACCTATGGCAAAAACTGTGAGACACGAGCTCCAGGTTACAAATCAGGTATTTGGGGTGATACTGTCATGATGTAAATATGGTCCTTCTGGTATATATTTGTCAAAGATGAACCTGACATAACCTTCCCTTACTAAATCCATAGCACTTCTTACCATATGGTGATGGTCAGAAAGTATAAGAATAAAGGTAGGTTTTAAAATAAAAAATCAAACCGAATAGGCACAGCTCAGAAGAAATTGTAAGACATGGTAAAAGATTCCTTAACTACATAATTAAGATAATAGCAAATGATCTGTTCAGAAATAAGGATGAAGTTGAGATCAAATATAATTGACTCAAAAAATAAGAAACCCATTCCTTAGTTTTCCCTATAGCCTATTATGCTTAAGAGTAAAAGAGTAATGGAGATAAAAAATATTAACTATAATGTTGAAGGAAAACTCAGTTGTTTTAAGGACAGGGAACATAATCATAATTTTGAAAAATTTAAAGAACAATTTCATGAAAACTGGTTTTTGAATTAAATAGGAACTAGTGCCATACCTGTGGGAAACAGAAAAGACTTACAGTATTATATTTATTATTATATATATTTATATTCCAGGACCAAAAGGGGACAGAAGGGAAAGTCTCTTATGCAGCTACACATCTCAATATCTGACTTGAATAAAGAAATATTTTGAAAGAAATAAACAATTGAAGATATGCAGATAGACATGAATGTAGAAAGTGTATTGCATGCAGAAAAGAAAGGGTGTGTTAATAAAAATTTTTATATTTGCTTCATGGTGGCACAGACAAAATACCCTAGGGATTAAGAAAAGACAATAGTGTTTTAATTTAGCTTGCATGGGATGTAGATTTGGGGTTTAGAAGTGGCGTTAGAGCTCAGATTTATTTAAATTAAAGTCATTAAATACTGAGCTATCTAAAAAGATTGTCAAGACCATGAAAACTCAAACATCTGTGTGTGCAACAGAAGTAGAAAATAAGCTGCTTCTGGGTTTGAATGTTACTTGCAATCAAAACTAGAAAGGAAGATATATTTTAGGTTTTCATGAAGCAGCTGGAATTTGACCAACCATTTCTTTGGAAAACTTCACATTCTAGATACAATCTATTCCTTTAACAGTAACAGTTTTAAATCCTCTGAAAACAGCTGTTATGATTTATCCACCTATATATGGTATAGATCTACCAAAAGATGGGTTTTGTTTTATTGCAGTTGCTGTAGATGGTCGCTGGAGTTGCTGGTCTGAATGGAGTTCATGTGATGCCTCCTTCAAAACAAGAAGAACCCGGGAGTGTAATAACCCCTCACCAATGAATGGTGGGAAGCCGTGTGAAGGTGAATGGGAAGAAGAAGAGGACTGTTATGTCTCTGTGTTCGTGGATGGGTAAGAAGATGGTAGCTCAAAAGATCTCCATAGTCATGGGGCAGAATTAAGGAAGCCTCCAGAATGGTTTTGTGACTACCAAGGAGAAATAGCAGACAACTCTGTCTGAACTTCTGTGGTGAGGCTGAGAGAAGAAAATGTCTGAAAATCTTTGCAACTTGCTTCAAGTTTGGATTTATTCATTGGTTATTCCTAGAAAATGGCTGATGAATTACATACTAAAGTATGCCTGTAGATCTCTTACACTGCTTTGCATGGCTTCTTGTCCAAAGCCATGGAGAACTCATCTGCTTCTGTTCATAGGAGTTCAGTTTCTGTTTTTTTTAATATCACATCCTCTTCTCTTAGAGACTTATGTCAGAGTTCAGCCTCAGAGAGGATTCCACTGAATCTACCAAGATTTTTCATGTTCCCACTTTGAGTATGTCTAATGTACCAGTTTTGCATGTTTCAACCTAAAATCCTAATTCCAACCCCAAACTGGCTTGGTTCCCTGCATCTGCAAGAGCAAGGCTTTGTACAGATTCAGTTTCTCTAGTGGAACCAAGAGCTGAAGAAGGATTTTCATCATTCGTGCTGTGATGACTACAGAGGAGATTCTGGAGTGGATAGGAGAGGATTAGAAGCAATGGGCGCTACAGTTCTGCCTTACTGAACTCAGACATCACGGATATACAGCTCCACGCTCACAGAGTTTAAGTTTAAATCAGTATGAGTTTAAATCAGCCTCCTTTAACCACAGCCTGATGGCAACAGGAGGGTTTTGGCTACACTATCTTAAACCCAATCAAATCACATGGGCTTCTTTGACACTTTCTCCGTATGCCGTTCTTTGCCTCTTTTTTGTTACTCTATAATATACTTTGTGAGTTATGTCGATAGAAATCATAGCCCTGTATCTATCAATTTTTTGGTGCTCTCACAATCTCCCTCCTATCAAGACCTGCAACTTTTGATTTCCACCACCTTTTATTTAACAGAATAAGGTTTTTTCACCATGGGGGTGGGGTCAGGACACACATGCAGCATTCCTCTTCAAAGCTCCTGACATTCTGCCATTGTTATTATGGTGATAGCAATGCTTAAGATACACCCTTATGAGGAAATTTTTACTTTTCAGAGGTGCTCCTTGCATAAATGATGATGAAGCCAGGAGAGAAGAGGATGTCTTGATTGATGAACCTCAGTCTGGGTGCTCCAGGCCAGACCCACCAGAAAATGGCTTTATTAGGGTGAGCGTGAAAAATGAGTGATACACAAGGAATTGCAGAGCTGGGAAATTTTACAGCTTCTTTGCTACATGTGCCTGATAGCCAAGCTAGCTACTGTGCTAGTGAGCATGCTGCTGTGTATGTGGCATGCTGTGGGATTCTAGTCCACCAAAGTCCACCAGCAATGGAAGCAAAGGTTAGGTAAAATGTACTTCAAACAGTGGTCCTTGAATTCTTGTATTGTAACCATGACTTCAGTTAGTGTAGCTGGACAAACATATCATTATATGGTGAGTGGATGACTCATATTTCAGAGTAGGAAAAGCATGCATTTATTACATAATGTCATCAAGCCTTTATAATTGTTTCTTTTCATAATGTTGTCTCATTACCATAGATTTTTGACGGCCTTTTTGGTGTGGTTTTTTTTTTTTTTTAATAGAATGAAAAGAACCAGTATGCTGTGGGAGAAGAAGCTGAAATTGTCTGTGTGAGTGGTCACGTCCTCAATGGCTATCAATTCCTTCAGTGTCTGCCAGATCAAACCTGGACGCAGCAACGTGTTGAATGTCAACGTAAGGAAGAGAAAACTAATTTAGCCCAGCAACAAAATGGAAGTGGAAGAAAAAGACACAAAATAGGTTTTAATACAGGTTTTAACAAAAGAACCTGTAATGATATTTGAAAAGATAGCATGTTAAGAAGGTATTTCATGTAGAGATGGCAAGAACCTACTGAGTCACTACACCATTTCTTTCAATTCAGAAGTGTTACTATTATGTGCTTTGCAAGGATATTGTAATCTTCAGTGCTTTAGAAAACTCAGATGGATGCTGTGAGGTCCTTGTATCTTTAACAGAAGGACTCGTCTCTTGTTTCCAGACTTACATAGATATCTTTAAGTTGATGACAGTTATGCTGAAGGAAGTATTCTTAGAGGAATCTGTCTACTGCTTTTTACATTAAATGGATGATATGTCTCTAACCACCACCACCCCCTCCAGGCTGCCTTGAAAATCCCCACAATAAATCAATGCTTTGAAGTATTTATAGTCCAATTAAGAATTAAGGATCAGAACTGACCTGGGTTTGCTAACAGGAGACATTCCAGTAGTGTTCTAGAACTCAGTGTGATTCCACTGACTTAGTGTTCATTTTATCAAAAAAATTTACCTGAACACACTTACGAGATTTCTACTGCCAATTTTTAATGGTTTTGTTAATAGCTTCATTTACAAAAGAAAAAACAAAATATGCTCAATGCCATTCTTATTATTTTTAAACTGTAAAATTGAATTGATCATACTAGCATAGATTAGAAATAGTGTAATTAGTTATTAACTGAAAATATTTTTAAAGGCTATGACTGCACTAAAAATTTCTAGACTTAATTATGTTAAATATTTATTTTTAATTATATTTTAAATGTCAGTCAAATGTTCAGTGTTATTGAGTGTCTTTATGGCTTTCAAATGAAATATTATGAATTGCTGTAAGTATCTCCACACCATACAACCAACAAGAATGATACTTTTTTCTTGTTTTTATAGCCTCGGTATGCCTCAGGCCACCAACATCTGACAGTGTCACAATTTCCCCATTTAAACAACAGTACAACGTTGGTGAAACCATGAAGTTGGGCTGCCCAGCTGGGTTTATAGTCACTGGTCAAACACAGTACACCTGTGGGAAAGACCTGTCCTGGATACCTCCTATTTTGAAATCTATTACGTGTGAAAAAGGTTAGTATGCCTGCAGATACTTCACTGTTTCTATACTGATGGTATTAACAGCACAGTTTACTTTAGCTACCTAGAACTAGGAGGCAGATGACTGGTTTTAAGACACAGAGCAACTGTTCATTAATTTTGGTTTTACTTTGTGCCTAACACAGTGCTATATAATTTCAGCCCCCAACCTCTGGATTAAGCTCAGTATTTTGGGGTGCAAGGTACCGTACACTTTAATTATGAAACTGAGATACTGAAACTGTTTTCTTTAAAACAAAACAAACCTCAGCTGGATTGGTAAGGCTTTGTGAAAGCAAAGTAGGAGAATGCATTCTATTGAAATTTCAGCTTCTCTTCTTGTACAGGGTTTTCCAATGATTTTTGCAAAGACTGATAGGTACTTGTGGAATGCCAACCATGGCACCTTTTGAAGAGAGAAATATGTGATAAATAGAAATAACTATACTGTAGGTTTTACAGCAGGAGTCTAAGATATGTTCACTTTGTTACTAGTTACAGTAACTCTCACTCTTTTGTTCCAGATGTGCAGACTAAAATCAGAGGTGTCTGCAATCCAGGACAAAAGCAGGTTGGATCTCGGTGTGTTTGTATGTCTCCAGAAGAAGACTGTGGGTAAGTTATGTACTCCAGTTAGAAAAAGTCGAAGTTTCTCCGCTGGTAGACCAAGAGTACATTATGACAAAACCCAGGAAAAGTAAAAAGAGACAACAGCAATACAGGGATACTCTCTGATCAGATATTAGCCAGCTATGCCTCTATATCCAAATTACAGCCCCATTTACAACATATGACATTATCTAAATGGCACACAATGTCTCATCCTTCTAATCTACATCACCATCTGCTACTGGGGATCCCAACTCTTTCTTTTCTTATCTTTACTGCTCCAATTTCTATATTTTCACTGTCACCATCTTGCTAAAATAGCTCATGCTTCTTGTGTTTGAGGTTCACTTTTTTCAGATGAACATACTGCAAAATACACTGTACATTTCAATCTCCAGAGCATGTAAAAAAAAGTAAGACTTGGATTTACTGTCTCTTTACACAGCATGACCTGCACAGACCACTGAGCCTTGAAGTGAATAGATGGTTATTCTAGAGGATTTTTGGTGAATGACTGGTCAGGGTAGAGGTGTGGTGAGGGGCTGGAGATAAGAAAGATAAGCACAGACTGAATATGAGTTTGGCAGCTGTAGGGCTAAGATCAACACACATTCCTCCAGAGGGCTCCTGTGTGACTGAAGGCAAGTCCCTTGGCATGGGATTCATCTCATTCATGCCAATGCCCAAATAACCAAGTATCTTCTCTCTCAAGAGTTCTTGGGTAGAGAGAGAGCATGTTCAGAGGGTGATAGACACTGTCAAAAGTATGTAGGCCAAATCCTCTGAAAACTAGAGAGCTTTTGTTGACTAAAGCTATAAACTTACCTCAGGAACATAAGCAAGGTGAAGCTGCATTGCTCCCTCACTTTGGGAAATGACTAAACTCCACAAAATGATGCTGCTTGAAATGGCTGCACTTGCTGAGAATGGCTCCACTCAGGAACCATGAGCAATACAGAAACTACAAGCAGCTTGGCTGGGCTTGCATGTGATTGGTCCCAAACTAACTGTGCCTCAGAGGCAGACTTGCACACAAGGCTGCAGGGCTGCATTAACTCAGACAATCCACTCCAGGGTCTGTGGAAATTTCACGTGTCTTGTGGAGGTAACAGCACCTCCTGTTTTCTTGTGCAGGCACATGTCCCTCACCTCCCATCTGTTGGACAGGACCAAAGCTTCCTCATTTCACAGCACTATGCCAAATCACGCCCAAGTCCTGCAGTAGCTGGGACAGGCTTAGGTCTTTAGACTGATATCCAACCCGAACATGGCTTTGCTGTGTTTCATCCAATGCTGGTGGAGCATTTAGAATCATGAATTTGTTTCACAGCCAGCTAAAATAATTCTTCTTTTTTCCTTGGGGCAGCCACTACTCAGAAGACATCTGTGTGCTACATGCTGTTTCTGAACAGAATGTGACCAAGCCCAGCTGTCAGTATTCAGCTGAAATGTGCCTTGGAGAGCAGTCATTTCATTTCTTGCATGCTGGCCCTTGCCATGGTGATTCCAACCTGGACTGGCCTATTGAAAGGGCAAAGCTCTCTATGAAGAGCTTGAAGAAAGTGCCCTGTGGCTATGACACCTGTTATGACTGGGAGGAGTGTCCAGGTATGACTTCTGAACAGCGGGATTTATCTAGCCCGTCGGATCTAAAAATAAAATGTGCTGACTCCACTGCTTCAGGAATGGGATTTACAGGCATTGTGGTCCATATGAGCAATTTATGGTGAGAGGTGTGGAAGTGTGGACAGTCCTGTGTCCCTGCTACCAAGCATTACACTTAGATGTATGCCTTCTTGCTTAAGCACAAGTTGTGCAGCATTGTCATTTTCCATTATTAAGGCACAAAAGCAACTTGGAGATTAATGAAACTTTTTAAGGACGATTAATGTTTGAATCTTTAATCACAAAAACCTAGTTGGCAATGTTATCGCCCATTCCCCATGAGGCTACTATAACCACTAGTTTGTACTTCAGGAGTTAATTTGTGCCACACCCTCTATAGCATATAATTAAATTATTAAATTAAATCATGATACTACTTAAAAAGCAAGACTGGGACCATCAAGCTTAATGGGATTTTAATGGTAAAATTTGCAAATACCTATTTGTGAAACTCCGTTTTGTTAGGAGTTTTAATGAGCTATCTAAGCTGGTGAAATCCCTAAGAGGATTATTTTATAAACACTGTTGTGCAGCTTGGCTGTTTACTGTGTAACTTAGTGATAAGAGCAGTGGGTTTCCCTGTAAATGTCTGGGGTGCTGGCTGGCTTCGTGCACATCAAGCATTTGCCAGAAAAAGGCTGAGTGGCAGCCACACTCATTCCTTCACTTGCTGTCAGAGACAAATATGATCCTTATCACACCTCATCTACTTATAATAAATAAAGCAACAGCAGTGTGCAGTAATCCTAAAACCCCGTCAGGAAGATGCAAGCTTTAAGCAGCACAGGATTTGAAGTAGGTGGCTGTAAAATTACCCCATGAGATGCTGTCCTTTGTGGGGCTTAAGCACAGGGTGTGACAGGGTGTGCCCCTTAAGGGACATGCTGTTGTGGAGCCTCTAGGCACCTAGGACTCCTGAGAAGGTGGCTGATTTAAAAAAAAAACCAGTGGGTTTATTTATTCCAGAGACCCTACAAAGCCTAAATCTGCTCCCAGGGTGGAAGTGGCTTAAAACTGGATCCTGTGCCAGCACCCTATTGTTTTCCTCTCAAAAGCCTACAGAGCAGCCCTGTTCAGTGAGGAAAAATGAGAGGGGGAAAAAATACATTAAGTAAAATAAGTTTTCACTGTGGTACTCAAGATGTTTGAATTGGACTTTCCTCCTCACCATCTCCAGAGAAGTCTTCTTTCTCATGGGTATACACAAACATCTAGGAAATGGAAGTTTTGGTTTTCCTGAGAACAAATAGTTGGTATCAACACAGAGGCAGAAGATACTGCAGTATCATGGAAAGCAGCTAATGGAGGAAAACACACATTTTTCATATGTTTTAAGAAAGGGAAGGCAGAAACCTAGTTTTCTGCCTAGGGAATTTCTGGGAAAGAATACAAAGACTCAGAATCAGATTAGATCAGAAATGGGTAATGAAATAACCGGAAAGACTGAGCTTTACCACAGGCCAGCAGCAGGTAGCTTAGCATTCATAAAGGGAACTTTAATGAAATAGGAGCTGACACAAAATGGACCTTAAGACTCCATTTCACAGCAACATTGTGTGCAAGGATAATTGGGAACAGAAAGTCAACTTAATATCTTTTTGTTTAGAAGAAAGGTCAGGGAAAGACAGTGAATAAAAATAGTTAGATAATTCATTTCTGCTTCTGTATGGGCCACTGCTGCAAAAACTGGTATTTAAAGCTCCTTTTGTCTCTGTTCCTAATATCCTACCATCTAGTGTATGCATTGTAGTCTTTTTGTAACTAATGTATTGCGAACCTCCAATAGTGTTTTTCCCTGTTGGACTTTGAAATGTTGTCAAACTATAAAATATGTTTTTAGTCATGACATTTGCCGCTAAAATTCCAACACATTCATTCTTAGGGACACAGACCCAGTGCTTCTGCCTGATGCCTTACCAGTGCCCCAAAGAAGAGAGCCGCCTTCACTGCATCCAAATGGAGTCGACAGGGAGGAGGAGGACAGTCAGTCATTGCACACTGGCAGCCATGAAGTGTGCTGGCATCAAACTGGAGGTGCTGGATCAGGGGACCTGCCTGGCATAACCTGTCAGCTCTCCTGGCAGCCACCACGATCATCCCACTATGCGCAGGATGAGCCATCCTGGGAAAAAAATGGCTGGTTATAAAAGAACAAGTAGATTTAAAAAAAAAAAAAAAAGAATGAAAAAGAAAAATAGACATCACTTAACAGATTTTTGGGAGAAGGGTGGTGGTGAGATGGTTTTGGTCTGAAAATTACCTGAAGTCTGGGGCATAGGGACTGCTCTCACTGCTGGTAACTGTGGATGTGCAGAGGGAGGGAGGGAAGCTGATGGTGAGGGAGAAAGAGGAGTATTGCCTCTGGTCTCACTTGGTGCTGGATGAGACATTTCCTTTCTTCAGCCAGTTGAGGCTTTGTCCGTTTGTGACTGCCATGCACCCTGGTTGCCTCACTGGCTGAGTACCTGCTGTATCATCCAGGATGGCAGACCAGGCACTTCAGCATCATTGCATGTTCCCTCTGACACCTAACAGGGTCATGAAGGAGTCTACCTGGTACAGATATTCATGGTACAAATTCAGGGAGCAATAGAAAACACCGAAAACCACAAATATGCAATGGTTGAGTGAAATCTTCAAAATCGTGATTTTTAATCAGAATAATTGAAAGGAGGAAGCATTTGCTTTCTGGGTTGGCTTGCTGGTCTTGAGCCTTAGACACTGTTGAGGAATTTTATGGTACCTCCTGAGGTGAATTAAATACAGGTTTGTGCTCAAGTATAAAAGAAAAATTTAATAAACAATGCATTGGGCAGAGTCCTACCACAATACACAGTTCTACATGGTGTCTGCAAAGATGTGTCATGAGCAGATTCTTTATATACACTTTCACCAGCACCAATCCTGAAAGCAGTTGCATGGGGCACCTCAGACTGCCTGTGGGCCCATCTCCTTGTCCAGCTCTGCTGCCCAACTTTGGCCCCTAAGTTTGGGCCCCTGAGCACTCCCATTCCAGTACGGCTACAAGACAATTCTCATCACCAAGGGAAATCCACTCCTTTGCAAGGAGTCCTTTCTCTGGCATTTCTGCTTCCAGCCACTTTAACTCCTTCTTGTAGGTGCGCCTTCTTGCCCTCCATGCCAGATCATTCCTTAGCCACAAATTACCACTGCTGAGCAATTACAATTAGAAGTTCCCCTTCAACTCTCAGAATTTTACAAAACTGAGGATTAGAAACCTGCTTTCCAACAAGGGGAAATCTGAAAGTCACCTTTTTCCATGAGCAGTCAGCAGAATAACGAAAGTCAGGAAAAAAGGCTAAGATGTGTCCATTGGTGAATAACCTGCTCTAAATATGTGTCACACTTCCAGAGGGGCTAGGCAGAGTCACTTGGGAGCTGGGAATGGGCTGGATGTGAAATGGTTATTTTCTGTCCAGGGAGGTATCAGATCCCTATGTTTGGGATGTTGCCAAATTCCATAAATCCAAAATTTCAGCTGGATGAAGCTCAAGGAAAAAAAAGCAATTAATCCTGTTGCTAAATACAATAAAGCATTATGTTTTCTTCCTTAAAATGTGTAGTAAAAATTATTGTAAAAAAACTGAGATAAGTTTGCCTTTGTAATTCTATAGCTCTTTTCTCCAACTGAAGATATACGCTAATATGCTGATGATGGACTAGGAGAGGGTTGCCAATTTGATTATCCCCAGACTGTTTCTTAGTGCCCTTATTTCTTCTTGCTGGTTGCATTCTTGGGGGAAATAATAATTCAGAATGGTTGCATATGCCTTCTGCACCCTCAACAAGCAATGAAGATTTCTTGCTCTTTATCCACTAACCTTAATACCAGCTTTTCATTACAGGACTCTGATTCCAGTGTGACTGTCTACCAATGTTTCTGATAGGTGGAATTTTTTCCCCTGACACTTCTTAACATGATAAATTGTCAGATGATGGTATTTCCTGGTAAACAGAAGGCATCCAAGAGCTCCCTGGTTGTCCCCATTTCTCCAGGACCTCTGGTCTCAGAGCGCTTGTGTCCTTTGTGAGTGCTCACGTTAAGACTTGAATTCTCTCTTGCTGATGGGATAACTCCCATAGTTTCTGATTTGCTGTTGAGCATTATAGCACAGAACGGAGAGACCATCTGCCACTCACTAATAAGGTAGTTATTCAGCCATAAACTGAATCCAGAGGAAGTCTTCTTGCTGAAATTAGTGGGAGTTTTGCTATTGGCTTCAGTAGGGTCACAACTGCACTCGCAAGGACTTTGGGTTTGCCTCTGTGCTCTGTGACAGGGGTCCCCAATCCTCACATCAAAGACTGCAGCTCTTTAATGTTTCCTTCAACTTCTATCTTTTTCTTGGATAAGCTCTCCTCTTCTACTGTGATAACTTATACTAGGTAATGATAGAGTTTTCTTGTTCACTGATGACAGGAAATGCTGTCCCTCCTTTGCCATTGTAAGTTCCAAGTAATGTTATCTGGCTTGATGGATCATTGCCTTGAGTCATAAGTTATAATTGGGGAAGGAGAAGCACACCTGAGCTGAATTTTTCAGGGTAACCAGGGTCAGAGAGACCTTACTGATTCTTGAAGGACAGCTTTCTCGGTAATGCAGCATCTCTATTGCACAGAAAAATCCCATCTATTTGTTCTTAACGTCAGAGAGGAGCCATTATCGAAAATGAATATAATGAGCCTTTCCACTGACGCAAAGTTCCATACAACATCCCAATATATCTAATTTTTCACTAGCTCAAGAGTATGTGAAGTGTATGTAGAGTACACTTACCACAGTGAGACAGCTGAGGCACAATTCAATGGCTGGACAATTAGCAGCTGCTGTTGTGAGCTTCTGAGTAAACAGCTATTGCAGTTGTAATGTGGAATGCAAAATTTGACCAAATATAGAAGAGAATGGTGTATATATAATGAGTGTTATAATGTTTATCCTTATGTAACCTCAGAAAGGGCAATCCAACTTTGCTTCAAGAGTTTGAAGATCAGGCAGACACATAGGTATAAATATCAACCACCAAACTTTTGCCAATAAGCCACTTCTTAGTTGTAGCAGTTACTGTTTCCTGTTACAGCTATGAGAAAAAACATCTTGTTAAATGCTTGAGTCCTGATGTCTTTATTTCAGCTGCTACGTGAGAAGTAAACATCTCTTAATTTAAGAATTTGGTGCAAAATCCGACTGTGAGTATTAAATGCAAAGTTGCTACATGCAGTGAGGACAGTAGATGGGTATCAGTGCTTTTGATAGTGCCACTTTCCCAGTGAGTGATAAACCAGAGGTGATCTTGGCCAGTTTTTTCCCACTGGGTTCCTGCAGAGCTCACTGCTGTCCCACAGTCTCCTGGGCTTCCACTCCAGGAAGTGAAGGGTAAACATCTACAGTAGCAGCAGAATTTGTGGCATCCATGATAGCTCCAGCTCAATGTATTCAGTTTATGTATTTAGAGGAAGAGGTCCATCACACTCCTCCTCACCAAGAGATCCCTGAGCAGTAGACTTTGGCTAGTTGTCTCAGAAAAGGGAGGCTTCGGCTATATCTGTAACAGAACTGACTCAACTCTACTGGTGGAGTGTTATAGGATAAAAATACTACAAATAACATTGTTCGTAAGTTGGAACTTAACTAGTTGTAATAAAACCTATGCTCAGAGGTGTCAGTTTTATTGTAAGGGGTTTTTCAACTGGCTCCCAAGGCTCTGTGTCTTCATGTGTGTGTAGGTGTGAAGATTTCCAATGCAGAGGGGTTTGGATAAGCTGATCTTCCTTCCTTGGTTACTGGGAGTAAGATACCCCTAAAGGTGTATGTCTGCATCCAAGCTAATCATCTTTGGCTGTTCTTTTAATCAGTGGAGGAGAGAAACAGTCCCTTAGAGGACAGGATTTCTGTCTTTTTAAGTAAACATCTAAAAACAGCTGGGTGAGTCATGCCCTAAAGGTGTCTGTCTTCCTCTGTTGACTGTGAAGGGAGCTGGGGGATGACTAGGCCAAATACAAGTACTTATGCTATGGATGTTTAAAACTGGATGAAATTGATCGTACCTCTTCTATTTTTAAACAATTATATATATATATATTAAAAATATAAATATAAATATATATATATATACTCCTAATATTTAAGTTCCAACACCGGGTTATTTGTCTTTTTATTATTGCCACTTTCCAGGAGTAACTGGCTCCATCCATAAAGGATCAAAGCTGTTGTGGGGCTTGGAGCTGTGATAGCTCAAGGTTAGAGACTGGTTCTCAAAATGGTCCTGAGCATCAAAAGAGGTGCCTGTGCTTCCTTCCCATTGCACTCCCTGTGAACCAGAAGCCACTGAGCATTATTCACATGTGGATGAAAGAGAAGAGCGTGTCTGTATGAGACACAGCCAGCCACCAGCAAACCAGGACGAGATGATTTTAGTGCATTGTACCCTGTTCATTACCTACTGGGGTTTGGAGTCCATTTGTTCCAGGACCTGCAATATGGTTTTGAGATTGCCTTTTCTTTTTCTTTACTATCCCTCCATAGAGCCCCCTTATATCCTAAATTAGGAGTCAAGTGACTTCAGCCTCACACAAATGGGCTTACAAGGAAGACAAGAAATTACTGTAGAGAGTTACGCTAAAATTCCCTCTTTTTTTTAAAGTTCTTACTTCCATCAATTGCAGGGTAGTAGCACCTTTCACCCAGCATCATTCTGAGGTGATGAAATAATTAACCTAGAGCACACAAGGTATCTGAAGGGTCAGGGCCTGAGGGCACCAGCCACACTTATGGCCCAGAATGGCTTCCCATGGACCTCACCCACTCTGCCCATGGCTGAGGACCCTGTTTCATCACCCCAAGGCCAGGAGGCCCTGCCCTGCCTGACCATGGACCTTGTTGATTTGGATCCCTGCCCATGAGTCAATGTCCCTGCCTGGCCTTGGCACCGGGGAGGTGCCCAGGGCTGGGGCTGCCCTCTGCTCCCTGGGTGTTGGGTGGGACAGGCCTGGGCTGCCAGGCACTGCCTGACACCCTGGGGCTCCCCAGGGAGCCCCCCGGGCCCAGTGGCACACTGATAGGAAGGTAAAGTGCACATTTAGCTGGAAGTCATGAATGTGTCAACAAGTGCAAACTTCTAATATTTTCTTTATTGGGCATAAAACCCCATTACCAGGGACTTTTTCCTGCTGCTGCTCTCTGCTGCTGAGATCCTGCTAAAATAATAAAAACAGTCTTCCTCTTTTATTAGATTCTTTTGCAAGCATAGTGTAAATAGCACAGCTGATAGGAGAGCCTTAGTTTTCCCATGGTGATATTGTACTTTTCAGACAAATCAACTACAAAAGCTATCATACATGACTGATTGTGGGTAACTGGGCACCAGCTGGATATTTCAGGCCCCTGATGAACAAGTAGGTCTTGTCAAATGCTGTCTCGGAGTCTTCAGGCCCCGGTCACTGTGACCCGTGTGTTAAAACCACTCAGGGAGAAAATAAAGCTGATTATCTGCTGTTTCCTCAGCTCAATGGCTGTTTACTTGTATCTCAGGAAGGTTTTCTGACACTGCACTGCAGAGCAGCCAGTCCGTAGTTTCAGATTACCAGGCCAGAGGGAGAGCTGCAATTAACAGCAGAGCAGGAATTAGAAGATCTGTTCCTGGAAATCAGCTTGGCTAGAGACAATTGAAACTCATAGCAGAATAAACCATAAGTGGTTGAAAACCCTTGATTATTTTTTTTTATAATTTCCACAATTAATGTTTACAATGCACATGTAATTAGGGTGGTGCAGGTTATAATAAGCAGATGACATATGTACCATTGCCACAGTCTCTCTCCAGAAATGAGTCACTGAATATCCTGCCAGCCACGCTGGGGGGTGCAAGACTGAGGAAGGCCCTGACTGCATTGAAGCCCATCAAAAAATGCTTCCCCCAGGAGCTGCAGTGATTGCTGGCTGCCACCTCCTGCCACCTTTTAGGGGAGCTCAAGGGATAGCTGTAATTTTGGACAAGGCAGGTTGGATCGCAACGCATCTGTATGACTACAGCTGAAGACTGTGGGTAAGAATATGGGGGGAGTTTGGTGTTTCCATTCCCTGAGATTATTACTGCATGAGCTAAAATCAAACAGAAACCCTGAAATGGCTGTTCTAAAATAACCCATTAAAGGTGGACCATACTTACAGACAGTCACATGATTTCAAACCTGAATTTGTGCCAGGTAGTGCTAGATTTCATTACAGAAAAATGGTGGTCTTGGTTCACCAGGGCCATGCACCAGGAAAAATTTCTGTGCAAAAATAATGTATCCAAGGACTGCAACAGAAGCAGGGACAATGAACCATGACACCCACTGGTGAGGCTGCCAGATTCAACAAGCCTGCATTAGATTTCAAGAGGCAAAACCGAACTGGCCTTTTAGTCCTCAAGTTTGGGGACTAAGGATTTTTTTCTGCTTCATTTTAAGTTTTTATCTTTTGATAGTGACAGCTCTGGAGACATCTGTGTCCTTGTCACAGTTGCAGAAGAGGAGAGAATGAAGCCACATTGCAGGTATTTGGTTGAAAAAGTCTTGATGACCAGAAAACCCTCATTCTGTGTTCTGGTCCCTGTAATCGTGACTTTGATATGAATTGAGCTATTGAAAACATAAAGTCTTAATTGAAGATTGGAAGGAAATAGCCCTGCAGGTATGACACCTGCTACCACTGGGAACTTCATTAGGTATAACTTTCAAGTGCCTTGATTTAGGTCTCACATTTTCAAAGTTCGATTTGATGGTCAGTCCTTGGATTCACAAAAGTACTGTGACTGCTGGTTACAAAGATTTGTACTGCATGTAATGACTTGCTGGTTTCATGTGCAGAAGTTTGAAATGCAGAGATGAGTCTGGCAAGTAAGTACTTCTCTTATAAAACCATTTTGGGAGCTACTGTTATTAACAGCAATCATCCAAGAAATAAAAATTATCCAGCAAATAAATATCACTTTAGAGTAGGACTTTAGCAATGGGCTAATTTTCTGGAATTGTTTCTGAATTTTTACTTTATAAAGTAGTTGCACTTAAGATTTTATTGTGTAAGGTCAGAATGTTTTGCTAGCAGGACACTTTTAGTCCTGTGTCCCCAGAAGCAGCAAAGTGGGGTCACTATAACACTGCAGCTGTTTCTGTCCTCTGTTGAGCAGACTGGGCATGTCTGTGCTGCTTAAACGAAAGAGGACTAGGTCATGTGCTTCAGAAAGGGCACATGATTATCTGTCCTGTTGAATAATTCAGGATGGTTTTGGTCTGTGCTAGTCCTCCTCCAAAAAGCATTTGGGCCCAATTCAACCACTCACATTGGTCAAGGACTGTTTCTAGCAAGACAACTGTTTTTATGACAGGGGATTAGCTGGCTGGATGTGAACTGACCTGTGAGTCTGAGATTCACTTTATTCACTGTTATAAGCACTGTATTTTTTCTCTTTCCCAGGAATTTCTAGATTTTATTTACTTTATTCACATGCCTGTATCTGTTTTGAAAATCTTTGGCATGCATTAGGGACAGACAACAGTCCAAAGGGTCACTGTTCAGGGTCAGAGAAACATTCCAGTTTTTGAAGTATAAATGAAACTTGGAAGTAGTGTTTCAGTCATCTGGGATTTCTAAATAGGGCTGGAAAATTTTAAGAAACTAAGCTCTATTTTCAGTATTGGCCTAAACCTCAAATAATATATAGTCCTTCAAGCTCTCTTAAGTTAAACCTGCATAGTACAATACCTGATGATATCAGGTGATTTATGATAATCATCTCATATCCTTGTCTAAGTTCACTAGGGAATAATTTCTTAATAAATACATATGAAGTCCTGGGTTATTTTGTTAGCATCTGCGAATGGCTGTTTTGTCTGTGAAATTCCTCTGAGGGTTACTGTGTCAACATTTGTTGTGAAATGCTTTTATTTACTGTGTAACAGGGTGAGAACAGCAGTGGGTTTTCCTGTAAATGTGAAATTCTTCTTGGCTGACACAATGTGCAGACCCCTGCCAAGAAAAAGCTGGGTAGCTGCTGCATTCCTTACTGGTTTGATTGGTATGCCTGTGTGTGTGTGCAGGTATGTGCACACATATGCAAAACCACACGTATACTTGAGGGGCTGAAAATGCTTGAGCACTGGCCAACACCACCACACGGTCCCTTCACTGGTATAGCCATGGAAGCTGCAGTCCCTGTTTGGGCTGCAGTTAGCTTGCATATGTGAGCATGCACAACAGTCAGACTTCACCAAAGACTTAGTCATTCTTGCCACTGTAGGTGCAAACTCAGTGTCAGGACTTTGGCTTACTTTTTAGCTTTATGATGTATGTTCTGTCTTTCTAAATACTGAGAAACATCTTAAGTGTAGCAGCAAAACAGCATGAGCAATCAGTCCTTACTAGATATAGCTGTGGCTGGCACTGGCTCAGTTTGTGCCACCTCTTCTCAGCCTAAAAGCTTGCTGAAGTCTCAAAGCACTGCCCTTTGTGCAAGTTAATCTATCCTGAGTTGCCCAGGGCTTATTAGCTCAGCCACTGCACTACCCTAGTGCCGCTATGAAGTACCCAGATCAGGGTATCTAGTGTCTAGACAGCTTAAAGACTAGGGAGAGTAGATATGCATAGCCTATGGTCATATTTGGGACTTAGGGGTATTTGGCTTTCTTGGAAAAGCATTTTATGAAGGAGCTTTCATAAAAACTGGTAGAGGAAACAATGTAGAGAGAAAAAAAGAATCTCCAAATATTCTGTAGATAATGTCCCCGAATTTTCCCACTGAGAGTCACAATACTGCTTCCACTTGCTTCAGACAGTGTTCTAAGGATTAGAAGCAGTGTGATTGCATCTTGGTGGGAGCTTTACGCAGAAAGACAGTATTTGTGTGCTGGGAGCAATGGTATGTACTGAAACAAAGATGGCAATCCTGTTTTCAGGGAGATATCAGCATGTACATGTCCTGGGAGATGATCCAAATAAATTAATTCTCACTTGAGAATGTCAGCCTTGGTGTCTTTTTCTATTTGGAGAGGATTTGCAGAAGCCTTTGATGCTACATGTGCCTGGACTAATTGCACAAATAGAATGCTATAACCTGCCTTATGCATGTGGCAGTACTTATATAGCTCTCCTCATCATAAGATTGGACCACCTGAGTAACAGTTCTCAAAATATAAGAACATTGCTTGTGTTTGTTGGTTGCCTTAGATCAATAAGCTGTGAGTACGAGCAAGTTCAGTTATCATCATACATTGTGTAATCAGGAAGAGAATACTACAATCACTGTAAAAACCTCAGTGTAATTGCTGTCAACAGTAAAAAATAAAACCACGACTTTGCTTTACCAGAAGCTAGTGATCTAGTCTGGTTAAACTATCACTCTGCTCAAAAGCACTATTTGCAGTTGTTTGTCACTGCTCCCTTCCTGATAAATTTTAGTTTGTATATTCACATTTAATACAGTTCTTAGAGGCTTGAATATAATAAAAATCCATTTAGAGAAGTGTTAAAGTGAGTTAATAATTTTCTCTTGCTGTCTGTGGGGCAGGATTCCACCCACTGCCCCCATGACCATGAAATGAAAACAGCTGCCTGAGGAAGACGTGCAGGAGAGCAGGACCTGGAGGCTGAGCCCTGAGTAGTTGACATGTCTCCTGAATTTGGCCAGAAGATCCAGGGTGCCAGCACCATCCTTCTGCTAGTCAGAGGCAACTCTTCTGTGTTTTGCAGTGGGGAGAGAAAGAAATCAATAGCAGTTTATATTCCTGTGCCTCCTGTCATATTCAGTAATGGCTCTGCTGTTACTTACAGTGGCAGCTCATCACAGTGAGCAATGAGGCAGAGCTACAGTGTGGTGGAAATGGAGCTGATCTGTAAAAACGTTATGAATATGGTGATGCAATGGCTTTAGGTGGTGACAAGACCAGGGCAGGTGGTTATTGATTAAGTTTCTGTCAGGGCTGGAGAGAGAATGAACAAGTAAGCCATGCAACAGCTCCCAGGTTGAAAGCAATTGGCAAAATCATCAGGTATAAAGATCTGTCCCCAAAGAAATTACAAGCGTATTTCATGGGGTTATGAACTGGCAGCAAGGGAAAACCACAAGTTAAGCCCCATGAGTGGAAGTGCTCTTGACCAAAGCTGTCTAAAGAAGACATTAACAGAACAGGAGAGAAAAGGGACTTCTCACTGATGAGGAATAATGTACCTTGTAAAGGTTATTTATAGTGGCTTTTTAATGTTTTCAAGTTATGTTTTTCTTCAAAAAGTTTTTATTTTAGTTAGTAATGTTTTGCTTTAGGCAGGGCACTAAACTGCTGATCTGCTGTCATCAGGGAGGTTCCTGCTCAGGGCTGAAGATTTGGGAGTGCTTCGGGAACCACAGCCTCTCACTATGTGTCTCTCACTCTGAAAGGTGGAGGATACCCATGGGTGCCAGGGGGCCATGAGAAGCACACCAGGGATATACAGACTCCAGTGAAAAAGAGATTTGCAAATGCCAGCTCACAAGATTAGTGTTACCATTATCAGTCTCACAACAGCAGGTTGGTAGAATTACTTGCTCTCCTTCAGTTAGTCTCCAGGTATACATTGGTCCCAAATCTTTCCCATGCATGCAGGCTCCCATCTGGGAGGAATTTGGGAAGCTTCTCCCATGTCAATGTACAGGAAGACAAAGTCTCTTGTCACTTTTCAGGTCTTAATTTGCTGCTTCCAGATTAGGAAAAGGTACATGAGAAAAGCTTTATTCTTTCCTAATTTTCTGCTAGCTAGCTGTCTGTTCTGCTTGGAAATATTCCATGTCTTATGATTAACCTGGGGTCACCACAGCTCCGTACCAGTCCTGCTGTATCCTTCCCACCTTTGCTTTTGGGGCATCTCCTTCCTCCTTTTCCAGCTTGCCATTTTTCAGAAATGCCTGTCACAGGGCCGTTTGAGCAGGAGTCTATCTACCTGTGTTGTCCCTTCAATAGTATTTCAACCCATTGTCTACCATTTAACAACACATAACTGAAGGTTAGATATCCATCGATTCTTTAATATCTTTCATGAAGCTGTATGATCTCTCCTGTGTCTTCCTCAAGCAAAAGGACGCAGTGTAGACTTGTTCTTATTAATCAGAGAACCTATTAAAAAAAAAAAATCCTAGAAAACCAGATCTTGACAGTGCTGCTGCTCAGGGAGCCACTTTTTTGCAAGGAAGCAAGCAAGGCTGAATTCACTTCACATGCCGGTACTGTTTAGCAAATAGTGTTAACTAGGATAAATTTTTTCAGCGTTACTGTTTTATAAAGGTCCCTCCACTCTGACTTTGTACCTGCTGCTCTGTGTCAGGCAAGCCTTTTTACTGAACAGTTTGTGATGATACCTTCCAAGTCACTTGCCTCAGATCATCCCATGAGTCTGTGTCATCAGTATGGATAACAGTTTTATTTTACCTTGATCTGAGTTAAACTTATTTTGCCACAGCATTGGTCAATTTCCTAGTCAGTTTCTGCCTCTCAGTAGCTTCTTACAGAGTAATACTTTTTTTAGTTGCATGTCATTTACAAAAATTTACCAGTTTGCTGGGAGTTTTCTCTTTCATTCTTTCTACTCTTTTCACACAATATATGAAACTGTTGATCTCTCTACACATCTCTGGAAGGAACTTGTCTCACTGATAATGGGACAGATATTTATGATACTGAATGAACATCAACATTAAGATGCTCCCTCTTAGGACATGTATGCATTGCAGGTCTCATTGGGTCTGGCATCATAGACTGAGAAATGTGAAAGCAAGACAGAGCAATGCTCTCAGTAGCTTAAAAGAGCTCAGTTCCCATAACAGCCTGTTGTCTGCCACTGAAGTGTTCTGCAGCTCTCTATTTCTGTGTTTCACAGTTCAGCTCTCCAAAGCTTGGGTCATCTAATATCAAACTCCTTCCAAGTATCTTGACACATGGTGATGGGGCAAATCCTCACCCAAAAGAAGCATGTGGTCATTTAGGCCAGGTAAAGCAAAGGAGTTTATCACTCTCTACTGGGTAATTTTGTTAAGCTGACTGACTTAATGGAACCATGATCTCTTCTTTGTTCTTCTCATCTGACATGAATTCATCTGGCTTTTCTTTCTCACCAAGAAAAAATGTCCCGCAGTTCCTTGTTAGTTTTACAACAGTATGGTGAAGAGGAGGACCACAGTGACTGGGGATGCTTCTGTACTAAAAGGGCCAAAGTGTGGCCAGCAGATATGCCCACCAATAGGGATGAAAGAATGATTGGACAGATTGTTGTCCCAGCCACTGGTCCTACATGAACCTGGTTTTCCTTCATTAAGTAGCCGTATTGCTTTCCTTACTTCTTCCTCCCTCCCAAGCAGCATTAGACAGTCAGCTGGTTGTGGGGTTTTTTTTGTTGTTTTGTGTTTTTTTTTTTTTTTTTTTTTTTTTTTTTAAAAAAAAACATGTCTGTTCTAAAATGCTGTAAGATGTCCTCAGATTTTCAGAAGGGATGATGGAACTGAAGTGCTTTCTGACCTAGACAAATGCAAGACTGAAAAGAGTATGTGGCAGAAGTCAGGCAGGGAAAGGATTGCAGTGTCACAGCACAAAGGGGAGCAGACTGGACACCCAGAGCTGTCTTAGGCAACTAGGAGGGAAAGGGTCTATGATGTGTCTACTGGAAAGGAGATGACTGGGCTAACAAGTAGGAGGGGAAAAGATAGAGTGGATAATTAGAAAGAAAAAGGAAAGAAAAAGGATCCCTGTGAATATTTAGATGGGTCAGATAAACAGTGAGATGTCAGGGACTGGATGAAACATTTGAAATGCAGCCTTCATTAATATTTTGTCTGTCTTATCTCAGACTAATTTATTTTATGGATGTGGAGATCTGTTCCTGCTGATATATCAAGATGATTATCAGGCAACCTTACTGTTTTTTTGAACTGTTTCTTAAGCAGGAATTCTCAACATTTCTTGAGGCCCTGTGCTGGTTTTCTAAATTTCCCAGTCTTTGAAGACATGAATCACCAAGCCACTATTATTTCTGTGCTATCTATCAGGAAATTTCCGGTAATTTTCTCTTGCCTCCAGCAGCTTTGGAAATTATAGCTACCCAGTGGGCTCATATGATCTGATCACATGTTGTGCCAGTTGCCCCAAGAAAAAGCCAAAAATTGTGGACAGGAGAGTTGGGAGTAACCAAAGAGCAAACATCAGGCTGCTCTCCAAACATGCTACTCCTTAGCAAATAATACAGAGAAAAAAACTGATTAAATTAATTTGGCTTTTAGTCTACTTGTTTTCAGCTATAAGTTATTCACAAGTGTTTATGATTTGCTCAAAACCCAAAAATGTGCCATTAAGTTCCAGACAGCATAAAGGTCAGGAGGTCCTTTCAGTTAGTGCGGTGGCAACCTTCCCTTCCAACACAGCTGCCCCCAGGAGAGGGACTGTCCAAGGGAAAGCATACCTCTTTTGTTCTGACTTAATCCTCATTGCCAGCACCACGGAAAGCAAAGCTTTTCCAGCTGAGGGTAAGGTTTATGTAAGGAAACTTCAGGTTCAAACATGACAGCTGAGAGAGGTGTTTCATCTGGTAGGTATTTATTGACAGTAAGAAATAAAATCTGTCTCTTAAAAAGCATACAGTCTTCCTGCCAATAGTATTGTACTTGCTACATCACCCACTTGTATCCACCCCTTTGTCCTTGTTTGCATCTGAGAATAGGCAGAAGAGATTGGACTGCCAGGACAGGTAGGTACCTGAATGGACTTGCAAGGTACACCACATGTGAGCAAAGATGTCACTGTCTGGCTACACTAGACAGCATGCTTAGCTGTGTAAGGACAGTGTAAGAGACTTATTCAGAAACAGTCTTAGGAGATTGTCCAAAGCTATCCCCAGGGGGACTGCATGTGGAGTCACTCCATTTCTGTGAAGACACACCTTCCCTAATAGCTGCCTCTGAGAAAGTTTTGCTGTGCTGCCTCTGTGTGCAGTGGTCTGTAAGCAAACTGATTGTGGCACAAACATAAATACATGTGACATACAACTGAGTTACCTGTGTTTACAAATGTATCTCATGATGATAGTTATGACAATGTCAAATGGTGATTTTTCATGAAGTGCATCTGTGTACAAGAAGCTGCAAGCATAGAAGTCTTCTCATTACTATTAATGAACATTGTTTTGACCTTTAAGAGCTTCAGGCTCAATGACAGGTTCAATGCTGTGCATACTTCTTGCTCAACTGAGCAAGGCACAGTAAGAAGAAGCTACTTTATTAAAAGAGAAGAATGATACATCTTACTCTGTAAATCTTATTCTTTTTATTTTCAATCTAAATTTACTCAGTGAATGTATATGTTTGTGTGGCTTTAAGAAAAATGTATTTACAATGTCAGACACTGTAATCCATCACTATAAATGCTACTTTGGCAACTGCACTTCGGCAATATTTTTTAATTCTGATGAAAATGTGAAGTAAACTTGCCAGTGCTAAGTCCAGGATCTAAGCAAGAGCCTTGTCATGAGCGGTAGTGGCTAGTGCAACTCTGACTAACGAGGAGCCTCAAACCCTGATTCAGCGCTGGTCAGAGCCAATGAAGTGGACTTCACAGCAGAACTTACATTTGGTACAGCAAGGTTCAAAGTATGTCCTGCCCAAGAGTTGACACATTTTGACATATCCCGTGGCAATAAGCAAAATGAACCATAACATATCTTATTTGTTCTCTACGTCACAGGGCTTTATGCTGACAACAGTGACAGCCTCCCCCTGGCATCTGAGACGCCCAGCCTCACACTCGGTCATGGTCCAACGGGCACCAGAGCCGCTCACTTCAGCACAGATCTGGATGCCTCCCTGCTCACATGGCCCGTCTTCATCACAAACACAGTTGTTTGATTGCACTAAATAAAAGCACAGAGGAAAAACACTCAGGATGGCATCTGACTCAACAAAAAACAGACTAAAATGTTTCCAGCAAAACAGTAGGACTGCCAGCAATTTTCTGGAGGGTACTCAGTGCAAGGAGGATATGGAGCTGTTGGAGGGGAGTCCAGAGGAGAGACAAAAATGATCAGAGGGGTGGAACACTTTTCCTAATGGGGACAGGCTGAGAGTGTTGGAGTCATTCAGCCTGGAGAAGGCTCTGGGAGACCTTATAGTGGCCTTGCAATACTTAAAGGGGGCATATAAAAAAGGTGGGGACAGACTTTTTAATAGATCCTGTAGTGTTAGGACAAGGGATAATGATTTTAAACTAGAAGAGGGTAAACCCAAACTAGATATAAGGAAGAAATTTTTTACAATAAAGGTGATCAAAACACTGGAGCAGGTTACCCAGAGAGGTGTTGGATGCCCCATCGCTGGAAACATTCAGGGCTGGGTTGGATGGGGCTCTGAGCAACCTGATGTGGCTGAAGACATTCCATCTGATTGCAGGGGATTGGGCTAGATGTCCTTTAAAGGTCCCTTCCAACCTAAAACATTTTATGATTCTATGATTCTTTTCCTATCCAGAAGTAACATTAGATGATATTCAGGTTCAGTGGAAAAACTAGAAGTGGAAATGAGTGGTGCACAGCTGGTGCTTCCTCTGCTCAGAGAAACTGTGCTTGTATGAAAAGCTTGCTCAAGGTGTCTGAATTATTGCTCTCAAAGACTTCTCTGATGTTATTGCTTGAACTGGTTCATGTATCTACTGCTCTGAGTCCAGAGAACATGTAAGATGAGAGATCTGTCCTGGGACAGTAACAAACCAATCATTCAGACACTTAAAACTGATATATTTATTTACATATGGGCAGTGTCACTAAGATCAAAGGATCGACACCTACAAATAAATGTGCGTTTTTGTATCAGTGACAACAGTTAAATAATCAGATAAGAACAAGGTCCCATCTGAGAATCATTTTTCATAACTGTGTCTTTGTTTTGGTGTTGTGTGGTTTTTTTTTTTGTCTGTGTTTGTCTTTGCTGAAGTTCTGGCCAATTTTGATTTTTTTTTTTGTTTTGTTTTGGTTTTTTTTTTTATTATTTTTGTCTGTTCAACCCTGCTAGAAGAAACAGATGAACTCATATCAAGTAATCTTTTTTTTTATTTTCAAAACATGACAATAACTGTGCCTCGATCTGGGGCACTTCTAAAAACCTAATTTTCTTCTTTATCTTCCCATTTCTGGCAACCTTCCATTAAATGCAATGTAGTGCAGGACACTCAGAGAAATTAGATCAGGGAATTTGAAAACTTCCACTTCAGACAGATTGCAAAAGACTGGGACTATTTCCTCTGAGGGAAGAGACATTCACCTTTGATCATAATACGAGAAACTGGGGATAGGCAGTGAAGTACAAACAAAAGTAAATGGCATTCCTAGACCTTCCTGCCATGTTTGGACACCAAACACCAGGCTGATGGTTTGAACCAGCTTAGCAGTGCATTGTGCTTCTGAGATGGTCTGGAGATACTATACCAGGACAGACCTACAGCTAATGCGTAACTGGGGGATAAAGATTTCATTTTGGTTTTACGTACAATTGTGAAGAATCTCTTACCATCACATTTTTCCCATGAACGGCATGATCCACATGGTATTTCAGCTGCATGAGGTCTTCTGCAGTTTTCTGCATTAGTAAGAGAATATTTTCTGCCCATGCACTCCAAGGCATGCATCTTGCAAACAGTTAAAGGTGTGTTTCTCTTGGTTCTTTGATCTGTAGCACAGGTGTCCAGGGAAGGACTGAAAACAAAAGCAGGGATCATGATATTCAAATGTGCTTTATCTTGGTACCTCTTAAAAATTGCTGAGGGAGTGGAAAACATTCACGGTCCAGTTCCAATTTCCCTGTTCATTGAAGTACATCCTAAAAGTTCAGCAAGGGAACTCAGGACATAGACATGTGAATAATTCAGACTCCTTCCTTTTCCACAGGATGCACCTCAGCTAAGCCAGGATCTGTCTCCTCTGAAGGGCAGGGATATAACTGGGTATTTTACATTGACCTCAGTAGCAGTGAGTGAGACTTTAGTTAAAAAGAGCACAGATCGCAATTATTCTCTAATATATGACATATGCATGCACCTAAATACATACAGAGAAAACATTTCATAAACATGTAATGATATATACACAGGCACATATATTAAAATATTTTCCAAGTATTTCTTAATTATAAGACATTAAAATATAAAGACCTTTTCTCTGCTGTCCTTTAAAAGCCTTAGCTTTTGCTAAATAAAATGTTACGATCTGACATCATAGACCAAAGATATTTCTGAAAATACACACACATCTCCACATAAATTTTACGAAAAATCTGCTCTATTTATCCAGGGAATTTGCTTATTTATTTCTTGAAATTCTGATATTGTTCTAACACCCACAAAAATTAGCTCGTAAAAATGGGAATAACAATTCTTGGACAACATTAAACAAAGTCTGCTTTGAGTACAGTTCCAGGAAATTGTCATCATTTCTGTTTCATGCTGTAAGTGTAGGAGGGCTGTAAAAAGCCCTTCCTTTATTCCTGGATTTTAATCTCAAACCCCAAGCTTCTCCACTTGTTCTCAATGCAATCAGTGGCATCTGTGCAGAGTGAACAAAAAAAAAGTGCCTCTTTGGCATGCCTGTGCATTCCAGGATGCTCTTTACAGCCACAGGTAAGGTGCTAGAGCAGGGTATGAGAAAGCAGAGTCGTGCTCCCAGGTGATGGAGAGCTTTGAAATACAATGCCAAAGGCCTATTTTCAGCACAGGTCCTCCTTTTGATCTCACAAGCATTCCCACAGAAAATTCTAGTGTCTAATGGGTCAGTTCTGAGGGTCAACCTCAGATAAAGAGGTATTTGGTGGAGAGAAGAGTCTGGTGATGAACAGGGAAATGGCCCTAATGAGCTTCAGGAGACTGCCTGAAAGGGGAGGGTAACAGTCCTTGAGAAAGTGGTTTATCGTAGTGAAGAGGAATTTGGAAGTGGGAAGGTCTAGTAAGAAAGTGCTGACTCAAATCTTGCTTACTTGTTGGTCATGTGTTAAGGTAATTTTTTTTTTTCTTTTTTTTTTTTCTGGGAATTAGGAAGTGGGGTTTGGTAGATCTATAAATAAAACACTGAGGAAAAGTGCCTGGTCCAAGCTTTGGGACTGGTTCTTTGAGCGAGGGTTTTGAAGCCTCTTAAAAGATCTGGCTTTACAGAAACCTTAAACTACCTGTAACATAGTGCACCTTTAAGATATTTAAAATTTGGTACAGAGTTTATTAGCTGAGCCTGAAAACTTTGCTGCATCTAACTGCAACCAAATATGTCTTCAAAGATTATTAACTGTATCACATCTCCTACTTAAGTTAGTATACTCAACTGCAATGAGTCCCTCAACTGTTGTCCTTAGTCAAAATACCAGCCACTAAATCTCTAGTAAAGTTTGTTGCCTCATTTCTGAGGGACATTTCATATTCTGAGGGACAACAAGAGGACAACACAATGGATATGCAGCACCAAGCAGCTGCTAAAGGAAGCTGGTGCATCTGTCTGCATTACATTGTTTGCTTGTCTGGCATCACAGCCTATGTGTTAGTGGTGTGCTGATTTATAACGTGAAAGTTATCTCTGCAGACAGAGGTATGAGAAAAACTTCATCTTTAAATATCATCATAAATTTGGAAGAACAAAGTGTGATCCAGGGAAAGCATCTAATCTGTAATTAACTTATGTTTAAAATTGTTCAAAAGCCTTCTTTATTTGCCTGAGTGATAAATCTCAATATCTGAGTCTTAAGGTCAAAATCTTGTACACAAGGCAGCTTAATTTAGCTGAAAAGATTAAGGCCAGACAAAAGAGCACTGATCTGTCTGGTTTGTACCTCTTTAGCAATGCCAAAAGAGGGGAGGGAGGCTGCTTTAACCAGCTGCCAAAGGTTGAACACAGGAAGTTCATGGTCCATGTTGTCAATCTCTCACTGTGGTATAATGCCTCAAACTGCCTTGAGAATGCTCCACATATTTGCTATATCTGGGTCAGCTGGGAGAAAGCCAGTGGAAATCAACATGTTCAGATGCATAAGAAAAAGGATGGAGAATCTGTACTCATAAGAAAAATTAATAATTTGCACTCATTGCTGAGAAAGAATATTACAGGGCTGGAAGCATCACTGCAGTGCAATAAAAATTATTAGAGGCAAGAAAGAATGATTGTGTAAAGTGAATGTGAGAAATTCAATCCCTTTTACCTGAAAAGGAAAGTCTGTATAAGAACAAGCTTTTTACTAAAACACATATTGTAAGAAATGGAATAGCATATATAAGTCAGCAAATACCTTCTCTCCCTTTCACCTACAATGGGAGGCAGGCAACTTTCAGTGAAACTAAAAAGTGAAAAAATTCATCATGCTGGTAATTATTTTAACTTCTTAAAATTATATTCAACACCGTAATTTTTAATATAACAACACAGGCCAGCAGCTCTTGAGAGAGACATAGATGCTACACCAATAAATTTGGAGGAAAAAGGAGGAGAGAGTATTTTAAAGTTATCAAATCTCATGTTTCACTGTGGAGATAGTCTTTAGCTACTGGAGATTGAGGTTTCATCTGAATTAATGTGCTCTGACCCCTTCCTTGCACTAGGGCCAATTCACACAGAATAGCTGGATAGCTGGTGTTCATTCTGTTGAACTCTTTTTTTTCCCCCAAAAATTGGGACTGGAATGGTCCCTGACCCTAGTAACACCTGCACTGTGCCTGAGAATTACCCTTGCCAAAGTTCTACCACGAGCTGCTTTAGCAATTTGGCAGCTCTGGTGTTCAGAATATTCCCTTGTTCTAACTGATGAGGATAGATGTGGCCTAAGGCAACACCTAAGGAGGGTCAAATTACCCCACACCAGCCTGTTGTAGGATTCTTACGTTGTACTGGGAAGTCTTTGTGGCTAGTCTCTTGGAAACTGACAGGATGTAGGATGGGCCTGAAACATGATGTTCCTGAATTTCCACACAAAATCTGTTTCCCAGCTCTCTTCCAAGCAGAGGCTGCTGCTGAAGGTCACTGCCACAGCAAAGCAAGCCAAGTTACTTCTGCTCTCTGAGGAAGGACCAAGATCTGCTTATATGCCTTACTCCTACAGCCTTAACAGGCTGTCAGATTAGTCTGCTTTGACAGCTGATGATTTATCCTTCTATTATTAGATGTGTTATTTCAAGACAGTGAAAAGATGGCATCAGGTAACAGAAATTACTGTTATCTATCTTCCTGCCATTTTGAACATAATTATAAAAAATAGAAACAGGCAAGTAGTAGATTAATTATAACTGAAGCCTGAATGCATAAGTGAACGTAATCAATTTAACTTACAAGGTTATTGTGACTGCCCAATGCCTTCCCTAACACTGTGGGCTCCCCTCAACATCTACGTAACTAACCTCAATACACCCATAAACCAGAGGAGGGATTGTTGCCTCACTTTAGTGAGTATTGAGACAAAAGAGTAGAACCAGATTATTTAAAATATTTAGGTGTTTAAGCACAGGACTAGAGTCCTAGCAGAGTTATTACAAACCTGGCACTTACCTTTGCATGCAAGACAATGGGCTCAGACCCTTGGGGGTCTAGTCTAGCGGGTCTACAAAAAACTGAAATAAGCTCACCAGTTTTAATTTTGAGATGTTCAAAGTGGTAATTTTGATTTAGAACCAGAGTAATCATGCAGGGGACTCCTGAGCTATATGGCTGATGGAAAGTACACATACTCCATTGACAGGTGCTATGTGAAATAACTTGAGGCAACAAAGATTTCTCTAGACACTACACAAGGATAAGACAAATTTGGCCTGTTATCCTAGAGTTTCCAAACTGCTCAGCTCCTGCTGTGGCATAAGCCTGGCCACATTTCATATCCAGAGCTCACACCTACTGTGATGACTTTATAGGAGACTTCATCCAGTCTATCAAAACCAGCCCAGATGTTGGAGTGCTGAGCTCTTTGGTACATCTGGCCATCAGCTCCAGGTGGTCTCGGGTGTCTTCTTGTTAATTCTCTGTTTTGATTCTGTTACCTCCATGTTTAACAAAGTTACTAATTTCCTTACATTTCTCCTGCACCGATCATTGCAGAATATAGGCTTAGCTCAAACAGGAAAAAATAAACTCTGGTCTGTAAGTTGTGAGGTCAGGAAAAGTGATGTGACTGGTCTGTACAAACTGCTATGTAAATGGAAGATTAGATTATTGTGCCTTTCATAACTCTCCAGTCTCTCAGCAGGGAAATGAAATCTGCTTTATTTCACTAGCTTACTGCTTTGATGTTTTATGTCCCAAGGGCCTCTGTTCTAACTTATCGTCAATCTTCTAAATCTTCAAAATATCATTTTATCTTTTTCCATCTATTTCACAGATCAAGTGGAGCTGAAATTATCCCTTCACCTTCTGTCATCCAACCAAATTCCATCACTGCTAAAACCCACTGACAGCTCTGACAAGGCAGGTAAGTGATGAACAGGACATTGATTGAGCTGTAAAGCAAACAAGGTACAATGCCTCATTCTCATATGAGTAAAGCTTTCTCATCTGTCACGGACTGAAGACTTAAAAAATTTAATTGGTCTTGAATAAAGTGAGAAAGTAATTGCCAAATTCAGCCTGAACTTACCCACACTCATAGGGCATTTTGCACACGCATTGTGACTGATGCACTTTCTCCCATGGCTGACATTTAGGTTCTGTCACTTCTGGTTTCACACTGGGCACTGAAGCAGCAGAACACAGACAGTGTTATTAAGGGTCAGAAAAACAAGGGCTGTTAAATGTCTACTCTGAAATTATCCTATCAGTTGAGCTTAAAACATACTGAATTATACAACCATGACATAAAGTCATATCCTGCATGTTCAATAAAAGCATCTACTGTGTGGAAGGAATCAACACTATTAAAAAGATATGATACACTTTGCAAAGTTACTGTTTAGTAATTTATCCATGGGTCATGAGTCAGATGGAAGGAGACAGGTACTATGCTGAAGCTTAAACATTCATCTCTTTTCTGCAGCAGCTGTTTGTTTCTGCTAAATTTAGCAGTGCTGAATGATCGCTGGCAACAGCTTTATCATTAGGTTTCAGAGTTACTGGCTTCACCACTGTCACTGGAAAACCTAAGGCTCCAAAGTCCTATGTAGAAATGTGAACCTGAATATCTTTATACACTGATGCTAATGAAAACTACAAGTTCCATCATTAGTCTTCAATCTGCACTAACTTTAAAAATAGTAATAGTGATTCTTGGGGAATTTTTGTGATTGCACACGTACTGTTCTTTAAGTGCAGGGTTGTATTCCAAGCTTGAAAATGAAATAGGCCTTTGCTAAACATTCCTATGGAGATTTCTGTGTCAAGTAATGTCAAGACTTTGCTAAATCTGTACGGACACACTTTCTGAGAAAGCTTTATCCCGATTTGTTTTCTAGATTAGATGTCTGTAGTTTCCTACTTTAACATGAAACTTTAACACCATTGAACATTGTTACTTAAAAAAATATTTTTTCAAGTCTCCCTTACAGGTTAAAACTTGCCAAGCAAAATAGGCAGAAATTGCCAGAGAAGGTGAAAAAAAAAAAAAAAAAAAAAAAAGTTGCAGTGCAGAAAACAGTTGTACCCGTCTTACTGCAGAGGGGAAATTTCCGCCAAAATTCACTGCATTGTCTCCACCCTTGGAGCTGTTGGTTGTATAGCTGACTGCTACTGACACCATTGCTGACTAAATACTCTCATCCAATCATATGTGTGCCACCGTGTCTGTGAATTAATTACCTTCTTAATTTTCACCCTTCTTATCTCATATTCCTGTTTGTTTTTTTTTTTTTTAAATGTTGTTCTAATTGTTATTCTAATCTAATTGCTGTCCCTTTTTTGATTTTTTATATTTGTACTAAAGTAATGCTCCCACACAACTAGGCAGAAGCTGTTTCTAAAGAGGGAAGTACTTGAAACTTGTTCTACTTACTACAGAATTTGAATAGAAGATGTAACAAAAAATGATGAAAATCTGTCACTAAAGCTGAGCCTAAGGAGTAATTCACAACAGTATTTCAGACAGGTACTTTAGCACTTGAGCAGCAGTGAGCCGTTTAGTACAGCTATGTTATCCCTTCTGAAATTCTTATGCTTCCTGTGCATATGGATATGACACAGTGGCTGATGAATCACAGGACCCTTGCCTTTTGAGGTCTGACTGTCACCTGATCCATCCCTCAACTGAGGCAACTTCAGGCAGCAGTTGGTTGATAGAGGACAGACATGAATTGTAGAAGAGGTGCCTAGTCTTCTACAGCAGTGGCAGTTGTCCCCAACAAGGGTCTCTGCAGGGATATGAGAACATCTGGGTGAAGATGTGACTGGCTTGAAGCAGCAAGCTGCTTGGATGCCTGTATGCCACTGATCAGCATCACAGGAGTGCTCAAGACACTCAAGACACCTGCCTTCCAACAGCTGGAAAAGATGACTTAGAGCTGCTGTATGCTACAGCCCACTTCCCTCTCTGTCAGTGCCTGTTAGTATCAACCCACAGCTTAAACAACTGTTACCATGAACTTGAAGCAGCATTTCCCCATTTCTTCCAGTTCCTGGAGATTTACTCCATATCTGCTGTGTGACTGTCAGATGAACAAAAGGAGTCAACCAGCCCTGTACTTCTCTGCCATGAGAGGCTGTGGTGCACTGACCAGCTTTCAGATATGAAAGTCATATCTCTGAGGTGCAGCTCACATGGTGGTGGTATTACAGCACATGGGTGAAAATGAAGTACACTTGGGTGGCAGAATAGGCAGCATACATCCCAGGCAATCTCTTAAAATACAGTCAGTAACAATACTTGATAGCAGTAGTGAAGTGGAAAGCAAAAAGCTGTAAGGAAACCTCACAAGAAATGTCTCAGGGCATCTTTGTTGAACAGACCACAGAAAACACACATTCACTTTTCTGTGCTTCCTAATGGTGATTTTAGTATGGCTTCTCTATCACTATATAATTTGTACCTCTGTCTATTTTTTTTACTATATAAGCCATAGTCTGTCCAGAAAAGAAACACCTGCATTGCACTTGGAGGAGTACAATTGCTTACCTGGTCTCTTGCACTGGATAGTGTTCATGTCAGGAGACCACTTGAGACTGGTCTCGCACAGAATGGAGTGTGCCCCTTCTAAGTGCATACCATGTGGACAAGACAGAGTTATTCTCTCACCAATCTCATACACAGGTTTCCATGGCTCTCCTTGCAAACCCCGCTCCAGGACAGGCAGGGGACAAGCAGTTTCTAAGGATTGAAGCATTTGAGGTAATCACAGTGAAACAGTGGATTGCAGAAAGCAGTCACATATTTTATCTTCTCCTACACTCCTTACCAAATGGAATGGTAAGATTAGCTGATTTTCCTGTAGAAACATATCAGCCATGTTAGCCCAGGATATTAACTCATCACACCAGCCAAACATGTGCAATATGTTCTCCCACTGCCTGCAGGTTCAGCCCTAGCTTGAAGAGGGCTTCTCTGTTCTTAGGACCCATGTTTCTATTGAGGGTTCATACTAGAGAGTAACACACTAGTAGAGAGAGGTCATACATACAGGATCCTTGGAGACTATGTACTGATACACAAAGAGATGGCATTTAAACAATGTGGACTAGCATTTGTGGGCAGTCAGTCCTGGCTGGAATGAGGAAAAGATGGAGTTGAACTGCAGGTCTGAAAATTCCCAAGTCTGTATGATCACCCTCAAATTTGACTCACAAATAAAATATGCAGAGAAAAAAAGAAACCCTAATGGTTCCTGCCCAGGTTAGAGGAAAAGAGTGAAGTAAGGAGATCATCCAAGACACAAAGTGATCCTTGGAACTGTGTTCTTACAGGCAGTTAAAGAACAGTGGTTGCCTGGTGCTGCCCATTGGACCTTTTCCTTGGTTGGCTTTAGACATAGACTCATTCCCATGGTTCTTGGATATAGCCACAGGACTGAATTAAAAAACAAAGTTTGTTTCCACAGGAAGTAATTATTGGACTGGAATTTAGTCTCACTCACTTTCAGCCTTCCTTAAAACCAGCCCTTATAGGCATGTTTCTATTTCAGTATTACAATATCTGGATTCAAAATAAAAGTTAATTTAGACTTGATTATGCCTAGGTAACTGGGAAATGAAGGTGTGTAGTTGGAAAGCAAATGTTCGGAGATGTTTCACTGGAATTCAGGAATGGAGTTGTATTTCAAACCAAGAATTAGTTAGACATACCCTGGCAATATCGGTCTCCAACTTGCCACTGTAAATTACTGCCACACTTAGCAACAGGATCACCAACAAGAGAATATCCATGTTTGCAAGCATAAACAATGCTTTTCCCAACAGGGTATGAGTTCTCAGCATTCTGAAAGAAAAAGAACTGGTGAAATTTTGAGTATAGAGTCTAAGAACAAACAAAAAGCAGAGTTGAACTCCCTTTGATTCTGGGATGCGGTAGCTGAGGACAGTGGGAAGTATTAACATCACTCTACAGTGCACTGCTGGGAGCAACTGGTTATCAATAGTCAGTAAATGTGATCAAAATGGAGACGATGCTGCAAATGAATTGGTAGAATACAGAACATTTGGGCTACCTTAATTTAGCAAAGGGAGGGTTAGAGTTCAAGATACTCGGTGACATGTGTCTGGCAGTGGTACATCAGTGATGGAACAGTGCTTTCCTAACAGTGTGTAAACTACTGCAAATATGGCTGTTATCAAGCATTAGAGGGGGAACATAAGCTCTTGAACAGCCTTCCAGGGGGATCAGTGGAGAGTATATGGCTTTGCTAATTCTTAGGATGCCATGTTATCAGCTTGCTAAAGGTTAATGTGATATGGCCACTCGAAAGATCTGGACTTGAAGACACAGGTCTTTGCTCATTTTATATCCCACTCTAAGGAGAGATCTTATGAAAAATTGAGAGTACTCCACAAACTGCAGGGTTTGTTTGTGAACCAAAATATCAATATAGGAGATGACTATTGATTACCCACAAAACAATCACTGGCAAAGAGGGAGCACAAAATTTTGGATCTTGCCTCAGGTTGCAGTTGTGCAGAGGCAACTAATGGATTTTGAACTAATCCTTTTATCTATTTATTGGGCAAAAAGACTTTATATAGCCTCATAACATGCAGAAGGCATAATCCATTCCTCCAAGGGAGGAATTTAGTCTCCCTTGCTAAACAGGCCCAAGCTACAGTCATCCAAATACCGTGTCAGATCATAGTTTCACTAGGGAACAAGAAAGTGCAATGGTGAGTTATAGCATGTAGAATGAAGATTCCTAAAATCTGTTTATAATTTTGCTATGGACTTGCAGGATGAGCTTGGACAGTTTACTTTCTGTGCTGTTTTTTCTCTAGTTTTCTGTGCTGTAATATGTAATTCATGTGACAAAATTTTTAATATGTGTATAGGGTAAAGGACAAGTAGGTTACTTTTCTCTGTAGGTACCATGGTTCAGAAAAGCAAAGATTTTGTTCTGGTTTTAGGGGTGGGGCTTTTTGGTTTTTCTTTTCTTTTTAGTAAGAAATCTTGGCTAATGTCATGTAAACTTCAGTCAGGGAGAAATGCTGACAGAGCTGCTCTACAGTAGCTCTGATATTAAGCTTACCAAGATAAATACAAATTTGCAAGTGAATATCTGTATTAACTGTAATAGAGACACTGCAGGTAGGAATAGGACAGAAAATAGAGTAATAGAAATAACTTACTTGAACAAATCCATTTTCCAAGAGAGGAGGAGGTGAACAGAACTCTGTAGGAGTTATGGATAGATCAAAACAGTGTGGTTCAATCAAGCTATGAAGCAAACAAAAGTATGACTTAGTTTGAATTTAGTCTCCCTTCCTTTCATAATTCTACACTTCTCAGTGAAGCCCTTTTTTAAGACTATTATGAGTTGCATTTACATCACAATTATACTTAAATCAGGCACTGCCAGGCTATCTGAGAGAGTGCTAAATAGAATGGTGTCAAGTTTACTGGCTTTTACCCCATTTTCTACTCTTACCTTGTAGCAGATTCACAGCCTCTGAATTTCATTTTGTTTCAACTTAAATATGAAAGCTCAGTAAGTGATCTTCTTCCCGAATTCAATAGCTTATGCTCCCTTCCGAAATAAATTTTTAAATCTTCCTGTAGTTGTGCTCAAACTGTTTTTCCTGCTTACCGAAAATGCTGCAACTCTTCATCTTCACATGGTCTGCTTTCATGCTGCTCTCCTACGCAGGCCTTCCCACCACCATGCGGGGAGGGGTTGTTACAGGTTCGACTCCTTGATTTCCTTCCCCCTGAACAAGAACTCCAGGAAGACCAGCAGCTCCAGTGTCCATCAACACCACCTATGCCACATTTGGGAGTATTTCACATTAAACCACTCTGTAGGTGGTTTAAAGGCACAGGCTGTTCAAAGCTAGTGATGGTCCAAACTATGCCCTTACAGAGAATTTCAGACTGTGATGATCTAATCGTTCACCTTTCCCAGACTTGCCTTTTGCACAAATATATTTCCACAGTCTATATGTCATCAGAGTCTGAGAGAACATAAAAATAGCTATTAGCTACAACTAATAATAAAATTAAAAGGCAAAATTTTTTAAAGTTCCTGATACTCATTTTGAGTGGTTAGTATTGTCCACTGTATCTAACAATAATAACAATCCTTTGTTAAGTTACTTGTGTCTGGACATGTTAAACAAAGACTCAGGCTCAACATGACCCTCTCCATGTTGTACGTCTGCAGCAATAACTGACCCAAGCAGCCACTGCACGTCAACCACTCATTCAGGTTGTGCAGTGGGATAAAATGACTCTGGAAGCAGGAGAGCACAGTTTGCCACTTCTAAACTCTCACAAGTTTAAAGAGTGCTGACCTGGCTGATCTTGCACGAGAGTTCCCAGCTCACAAGCTGCTCCAAAGGTGTAGGGTTTGCAGTAACACACACACTGAGTTCCTTCTACAGCCACCTCACCACTGTTCTGGCAAGGCTGACATTTGCAGGGATCGTTTTCAGCCATATATTCTTCAATGGCTTGTTTCAGGTAATGCTTTTTGACTGAGGAGCAGGGCACTTCCTTTACCAGCTCATATAATGGCGTTAGCTACACACAGTAGAGAAACATTTCTATTAAATACTTATAATTGGGTTTATAAGCACATTTCATTATGCAAAATAATTTGTGATGTATGCTCCTGAACATGGGAGTTGACAGATGCTCTAATTTGCTAGCTAGCTTTTAGCTTTTTTTTTCTGAAAAGTCAGCTCTGTTAACAGCAACCCTTAAAGTTAGTGGTAGTTTAAATGTATTTGACCCATGAGATTACAGCTGAGATAAAAGTATAACACAAACCACCAATGTACAATAACCTGAATTCTCACCCAGTTATTCTCAGAGTTAAAAGCTGGATGTTTAAACAATCCATTATGGTATTTCACTGAGCAGTGATTGAAGGTAACAATAAGTGAAAACATTTTGCATTTCTGTTTCTTACTTTACAATATTCTGTGCTTTTATATTTAATTGAAACCTTCCTGAGAGAAATATTTTGGGTTTATACCATTCTTCAGTTTGGGAATAGTTTGCAGAAGGGACTTAGACAAGGGAGTAGTGAATATGGCCACACCCAGCTTTGAAGTGACTGGCTTCCAGAATCTCCAGTTATGCTAATTTCTGGATGAGAGAGAAGAAGGAGGGATAAAAAGGATACACAGAAGTTGGCAAGCTGAGTGGAAGCCACACAGGCCTGCCAATATGCATTTCAGGTAAGGGGCTATCTCAAATCTGGGCATTCTCCAATGGTAGGGTGACCCTCTATTTTTAAACTGAACTCCACTAGAGTCACTGAAGCAGTCTTCAGTAAGATTGTAGGCATTGACTTGCCAAAGGACTTAGATTTGTGATGCAGCTGATCACATTACCTTCATGGCATTCTCTTTCCATGAACTTTTCTTTGCTTTTTTATAAAGTGATCTGAAAACAAAATGATTGCAGACTACAGCCTGATTAATCAACCTCTATAGCTTAATTATTTCTCCCCTTGACATGATCCCATCTGCTCATCTCTGCTTCAGGAAAAAAGCCTTACCTTTTGTTTAATTACTCTGGGATAGTCTGTCACTGAGCTGGCCCAAAAGGAGTATCTTTGACTGTTCCCAGCAGGATTATCCAGCTCCAGATAACTAAGACCAGCAACAGCACCTGGGCTTCCTCCTTCTATGTAGGGGTCTCCTCTAATCTTATTACCACTGCTTCCTGTAGATTCAGGATGGGAAATAAAGAAAATACCAGCACTGCTAAATTTACAAATAGAAACAATACATGCAAAAACTATGTTAGCAAGTAGTGAAAGGACTCATTAGTGCAATCAAACACCTGTGCTTGGATCAAGAGCTCCTACATTGATAATATATAAGAAATATCTAGTTTTGCAGATGTCTTGGCAACCCTGATTTAGGGTGTTCAGAAAAGTACTAGATACTGGGAAAACATTAGCAGTGATTGATGAGTATTGTCTCCAATACTCCTTTTAAATGAGGCACTTGTTGTCTGGGTTCAGTGTGTTAAGATGGAGTTCAACAAAGTTATCAATATCTGTTTCTCATTTTAACAGTTATTTAGGAGGAGATGAAAGATGGAGACCTAACAAGTGTATGAGTCACTGTTGAACATTTACCTGAAGAAGTCAGTAGCAGTTCATCCAGTTTGGAGCACTCTACTTTCCTCTTTTTCACAATGAATGCGTTCCAGCCTGATGTGGTGCACTGGTACATGTCTGTTATGCTCATACCTGCAGATAATCGATCCATTAACAATACTGTACACAAAAAGTGTGTTGGATTAATTTCTGAGTTTCCCATTGACTTGAGATATCATGAAGTACTATGCCTAAATTAGAAGGCAACTAATCAGCACATCCTGTGGGAAGGTCCATGTGTTGCTAAAGCTTATGGATGGAGGGTGAGTGATGGGGAGCTGTATCTGTGAAAAGTTTATTGTTTCTTTCACCACTTTTCTCAGCAGTCCCTCATTCTACAGCACAGCTTCCCACTGAGTACCCTCATACATGTCACTCTGGTGTTTGCTCTGTTTGTAATTTGTTCTGCTTTACATAGGTTTACACAACCTTTATCTCCAAGCAACTTCTAACCTTTAACACTATTAGAGATTTAGATTGGCACTAGAATTCAAGTTTAGCTTGATCGGGTCCTGAACCAACTATCAAATCATTGCTACCCAGAACACTGCAGGTCACAGATGTTGATCTAGAATTGAATGTTGTGGTTTGAGCATTTTTTCTAATCTTCTTTCTTTTGTCCATGAGAGAATGTGGTGGCTAGTAGAAGTCACTTACTTGATTTTATATGTTAGCTGAGAGTACATGCAAATAAATTTTTATTCTTGTTTATTCACTTAGTTTCTTTGTACTCTACCTTCTGCTTTCATTTTGTCAGTATCCATATAAAAAATAACTTTGTAATGTCCTCCCAGAGATCCAGAGTGTAAGAAATGAGTCCCAAAATTTTCAATAAGTCTTCGGTAGATGTTGTATTCATAGACGACTGGAAGGTTGGCCAGTTCCTTCCAGAAGGGCTCCGCAAGAGCAAGAAAGTCTGGGCGATTGTTAATAAACTGAGCAACTTCCACACTGTTCTCAACAACCATCAACTGCTTACTCTGGGGGAAGAAAAATACATCAGTCATGCTCCATGTTACCATCAGGGTGGTTCTTACTAGCCAGACAACATGCACATTATATTGGCTACTAACCACCAGCTTTACAGAGCTGTTAGATATGTCTAAGCAACCCACTGAATGCAAAAAGAATACTCTGAAATTAGGAAATATCTTTTGGACCTTTATTTATAATTGCTGCAACATCTTTCTTTTCCTACAATGTACCTGAAAGCCAGCATAAGGACAAAGAAGAAAGGAAAATATCACTCTTCAAAGCTAATACTGGTTTCCAAAACCAGAGGCCTGGCAGTAGCAGTTTAACAGGCCTTGTCTGAAAGCAAACCAGAGGCACTTGAGAGGCCTTCTTTGCACCCTGTTTTGTCTAGAGCAGCCTTTCTTCGTAAAGGGCTGTAATCATTTTGAGGATGCTGCTGAATTATAAAATCCTATATACCTATAGAGTATTGTTCACCTCAGCCTCTCAAAGTTGCTTTTGAATATTGTTATCAAAATCTCAAAATATGACACTGCTAGTTGGTAAAACAAGTCTGTCCTCTGTCAGCTTGAGGCCATAAAATGTATACATTTGTTACTTTATTTTATTTGCCATAAGATAGACATTATACTTCATAACTGAGAGTTACTCTCAAATTATTTATTTAATGATCCTTTTTAAGTAAGTCAGAAGCATAAACACTGTGACCTCCTGGCTGTTTAAGACACCAGATCTCTCTCATAATGGAGTTCTACTAGTGGAAATATATAATAAAATAAATTAGCTTTAATTGCAAAATTACTTCAATTTTTTCACTGCAAGATACTGACAGAGGTAATAGGAAAAAAAAGGGCAGCAAATCATTAGAAAAAAACAGAAAAGACTGATCAATTATGAGAAGAAGCCAATGTTTTTCTTCCTCAAATAGGGAGAGAAACAGCAAGCAAATAAATAAATTACTAATAAAAAGGTAAAATGGCAAAGGTAAAACCAGCATCCAACCCTTCTTAATTGATACACAAACCAGTGATCTCTTTCTAAAAGGTTTTATGGGATGTTTTTTCTGTCATGCACTTTGTCACAAAAATATATGGATAAAATAAATATTTGCATCTCACTATAAAAGCACATTAAAAAAAAAAGATGAAAATATTTATGCAAGATACTAAGACACAGCAACAACTTATACATACCTTTTGACTGTGTTGCATAATTTTATTCTGTGAATAACTGTGTCCACTGTTTGATTTTTCATACCTCTCTCTGTGTTTCATGTAAGACCAGCTGCTGTTGAAAAACTCATAGCTGAAATCATTCTGAATTTTAACCTAGATGATGAAAGATAGAATTCTGTATGGTTTCATAAAGGATGTTAGAAAAGATAACTTCTAGAGTAGAGCAAGTTCTTCCTGATGCAAAAAACTCAATGTGTTTTTCAGGCTGAATCCATTTCAGATTTCAGAAAAAGTACTGAATGCTACTGGAAAAGCATTCCTTATAAATTTATATTTTGTATATTAAGTATTTATGTTATGAAGTAAAGTACATTAAGGATTGCTTGACATGTTTTTGATAAAGGTAGACAGATAAAATCTCTGAGACAGTGACTTCAAACAAAGTGTATCTCTGGAAGATCTTCACAAAGCACCCAAAAGCCTTGTGCAAGATTTCTTAGGGTGATTCAGGCCACTGCTTATGCTAAGGAGATGGCTTTACATTCAATCTAAGTCTGAGAGGATTAAAAATCGCATCCAAGGAATTAAAATTTTTTGCCTTTCATTTTAGCAAGTCATACAACAGTTTGTATTTCAAACCAGTAAGTGACTGCAGAGAGGGAGCAGGTGTTATTCAGCTGCATTTAGGAAAGCCTAACCTGTCAAGAGACCCTACAAGCTTTGCATCATTCTCCCAGTTTTAATCATGACTCCAAGTATAAAGCTGTGCTTAATGAAAACGTACCTGGAAAGTATAAGCAAGAACGCTTTCACTCAGCCTGTAGTATTCTCTCCCATCACCACTAAAGACCTTTCTGCACTGTCCTCCAAAGCTTTTTGTATGTATGACTCTCCCCCTAGTCTCACCAGTAATGGCATCAAAGCTACAAGAAGAAAAACATGAAAGATCATTAAGACAGAGAGGCAGCAAATTATTTTACAGGAGGCAAAAATTACAGAACCATTATAACTGAATGCTGTATCTACAGATTAAGATCATAAGCTGATTTACCCAAGGAAAGGGGATACTGGCTGACAGACTTTTACACCTGCAGAACTGCAGTGTGCATAGCATGTTACAATATGGAAAGCAATACATTGCTCTTATTTGTCAACAAAAAAGAACACATACCAGCACCTCTTAACAATAAGACATTCCTATCTATCTCAACTGATTTTATTAAGTTTTATTGTTCCAGCAATTAATGCAACAGGGAAACAACAGGGCCATTCCAAAATGTTTTTTGTATTAAATCTGAATTATACTGCAAAACAAGTGATATCACTACACTAAGGAAACTTAAGATAATGATTTTGCTAGGTTGCAGATGGGATGTAAAAAAAATTCCATATGGATCTGCAGTACTAAATGCAACAGCAATGGACAAAAAGAATGAGCATTTCTGGCTCATTTTTTCCATGCTGATGATCATGTGTTATTGGTTGACGTTTCATTTCATATCTTAAAAGATGTTTTTCAATAGCGAGAATGAAAGATAGAAAGCTTTATTTTGTACTTCAGATCAAAGTGGCTGTACATCCTGGCTTCACTGAGCCACTGGCATGATGGAGGCCATTGTACTGAACACTTTTGCATATGGGACATTTTACCATAGGCCCAGAAAGCCTATCTGTACAGACAGAGCTTGTAAATACAAATATAAATGCATTTGGCACCAGTACTACTGAGCTTGGCACAAAACATTACCCTGTTCCTGTAAGTTCTGAATTTGGAGGTGTTTTATCAATATCACACACAGTCATCTTCTCTTCACATCGATCTTCATCTGCACCATCTTCCTCACAGTCTTGATCTCCATTGCACACAAGAGATCTGCTAATGCACTGACCTAAATCAGAACAAAAATGCATGGGGAAAGAAGTATTTATTCCTTTAAAAATAAATAATCAAAAATCAAAGCAAAAGTCCTACTTATCTACTACGTTAATTAGCTTGTCACTCCCATGATGAACAGTCCGGGCCTGGGAGGGCTCATGAAATAACAGTAAATGTAGACACAAAGGAATAGTGTATAGTACACTTGAGGGAACCACAGCCATTCAAGGTTTATGATAACAAAACAGTTGACTTCTAGATTTATCTCCTGAGCTTTCATCCTTTGACCCTATCACTTGTGATTAACTGTGATTAACTCTTTGGTAGCACCAAAACCTGTTTATCATGTTTCTCTGTGATAAACGCCTATCTACTGAGATAATGTGCCTTTTTGTGAAGGTAATGGAAGCTGCTTAGATACAAGGACTGCTTTAGTGAGCATTAGTTTCCCTGACCTAGGTGATTTCCAAGATGTTTGGATATAGCCTAGAACAGTTTTGAACAATCACGTCTAAGGTTGCATTCCTTAATTACCTTCTCATAATGAAAAAAACTGTACTCTGGGGCAAATAGGTAAAGCAGAATGACTTAGGGAGATGACCAGGGCTGCAGCATATTATCTGCAACACTCCAGATGAATTTAAAAACTTGCATAGTTGAGGATGGAAAAAAGGAAACATCCTCCTAAATCAAATTTATCTGTAGGTCAAGGGTTCTGCAAAGCCATTGCCCATTTACTGCTGACGAGGAGGTCCGAACACAACGATTTACTAAAGTTCAGAGATAACAAGGTCATCTTCTTAACTTTATGACCAGAAAATGGTAAAAAAAATGGTACCTGAGAAACATCTGAACCGATCACCACAGCCATCTTCTGTTGGGCATCCCCTTGTAGGGGTGCATGGTCTTGTTTCAAAGGCCTCCCCAGGGCAGGGGTTTCCCCCATACTGGCCATAAACTGCTACTGTCCGTCTCCGAATCTGAGTGCAAATCAAGGGAGATCTTAGAAAATCCAAATGCAAAGCAGGAATAGTATACTGCTATAAGGAAAAGAGACATTCACTACTTATTCTGAGAAAACCATGTTTGTTATTACCACAATGTGGTAACAAACACTCCAGTTAATAGAAAGACAACTATCTTATCTATAAGGTATTTAGTCTGATGCATAAGCTTGGCCGGTTTGTTCAAAAATCTAATATGCAACTGAAACCAAGAGAAAGCTGCTGACAAATTTCAGTTTTGTTTTACGTTTTTAATAGGACCAATCATGCCCAATATGAATTTGCTAAAGTTCTTCAATGTAAACAATTTCATTGAGGAAGATGATAAAATCTAACATCAAATAGGCTACATTTTGCTTCTAATAAGAGTAAGTACTATCTCATGGCACATCTTTAATTTTGACTAATCCCTTCTTAACTCATGCAATGTCAAAGTAAAGGAGAAGGAAAATTAAAAGTGTCTTGTGCCTCAATAGAGTTGCACTGTAAAAATCATCACCTTGTTTTCATTGGGGATAACACTTTGCAACCAAGTTTTCTTTCCTTGAGACATGACTTCGCTAATGAAAAATCAATGGAGTTGGTACAAACCAGCACCAGTGGAAGAACGTCTCAGTTTATCGAACAGTTCAGCTGACCTTTTTGGAATTATCACCAAAATAAAAAGTACACAAATTGTTTTACAACATGAATATCAAATCTTTGAAAGGGAACATAATGAAGACAGACTGAAGGATTTCCCTCAGCTTTCTCATTCTGCTGGGTCTTTTGTCTGACACCTGACTTGGGGTTTTAAAGTGGTTCCTTAATTAATGGGAAAAAAGCATATGTTTATGAAGTCATGACTACAGAAAAGGTGTGTCCATCTATACCTGGTTTTGAGTACAGCCATCGCACTCGGACCAAGGGCCAAAAGAATTCCAGTGGCAATGGACTGGAGGGGAAGGGCTGCTCCAGTAGCATTTTTTGCATTAAAAAAAAAAATAAAAAAAATAAAAAATTAATCAATCAGGGATTTCCATCCATAAGCATTAGAGTAAAACTTTCCTAAACAGCAAAGCAGACCTTCAATAACAGGGGTATGATCAGGCTCCCTCTAAAACTCCTTGGATTTGCCTTTCATGTGTAAGAATTAAATCAGTCCCAGCTTGGGCTTTCTGGTCACTGAAAAACTGAAACTAGATACATTCACCTAGACTGAAGATCAGCAAGAACTTTGTGTAACCATATATAAGCTTCAAAGACCACACATGGCAAAGCAGGAAGAAGCCAGAGCACATCTGGAAATCTGCAGGGAGCTACCAGGGGCTGTGTGTGCCATGGCATGCACCAGACCTTCCCGCAGCCAATTTGCCAATGGGAGGCACTGAGGGTGCCACCTGCCGCCGGGATCAGGGGGGGCTTGGGGTAAACCGTGCTGTGTTTCACAGACGGGCGTTGCTGTGGCTTGCACCACCGCTGTGTGCGATTTTCCCAAAGGGCAGCTGACTCCTCTGGGAAGAGGTAAGGGACACCACAATGTCTCAGTCTTGTCATCACTGCTGGCAGTAGCAGCGCTGACACCAGTGTCTCCTCTCCCAGGAAATATATGAAGACCCCTTTAAGCCCTGGTCCATGTCATGCACCAGAAATTGTCTGTTAAATTATACATGCTTAGTCTTCAGCATGTAATTCACTCCAGAAATACTCACCTGGAAAAAATGGAAAAGAAGCCTGAAACTTCCATCAACAGAAAAATCCCCAGCACCTGAAAAAAAAAAAAAAAAAAAGTAAAAGAAACTTACTTTGCTTTTCTGCTTTTTCTGTTAGCTCATGAAACTGTTCTAACTTTCTGCAATCTTTACACTAGTCAGCTTAAGAAATAAAGGAGAGTGTCATACTGATTTTCTTCAGCTTTGTTGTGCAAGCTGTTGTTTTTCAGTTTTCTTCTTTCTTGCAATACTGCCCAATTACATTTTCAACTAAGTATTTATCCATATAAATTAATATTTCATCACACTTGCCATATTCACTTCATCAGTAAAAATTAAGTAAGCAATTGTCTTACCTTCATGTTAGATGAAATACTCAGATATCCAAGCAATTACCAGGGAAAATGTACTTCCATTCAATTCAGCAGCCAAAGGCGTCAGTCAGTCTGCCTGCTACTGTATGTCTCTCCTCACTCTGCCTTGCTATTCTGCTTTTCTTTCCCTAAAAAGGCTGAATATTGCCAAGGAATTTTAATCTTAACCCATCTAGTCCTCTCCAGGGACACAGCCTGCTCTGGGAGCTGCTCAGTGTTTTTAAGACATATAAATCAAGGCTTGGATCTACTGACTGGAACTGGCACAAAGTTGTGAAGAGTGCTTACGGGAACAATAGTATTTTCCTTATTTTCTCTCTCACAGTTTCTTTCCTCTGAAAAGACTTTTCAGAGACCCCAGGCCAGTCCTGGTGTCATACACTACCCCACAGCTGAGTCCCCAGTGTCATCAGGAAGAGCTGCTCTAGAATTAAGCTGATATTGTTAAGGTTTCTTTTTGATCATGAATCTTCAGTCTCTACTTCTGCAGTCATGCTGATTCTTGTGCATCAGTTCTCAGACTGAAAATCAGCTTACGAATCTGAATGCAAGTTTTGGCCAATTCTGGCATGGTCCTACCTGTGATGGACTTACTGAAGTTGTATACAGCCCTTAGTTTCAAACGACACATCAACAGCTGGCTTTTTGTGGGGATGATCTTACAGAAGTATGAGCACTTCACTTTCTCCTTCCTCACTCTGCCAAGCCATCTTATTTTTTCTTTTGACTTTTTTCACTTTCCAGAGCTGATCCCATCTAGTAACAGCAAGAAAATGCCACTGCTGAGGAAATTGATCCTGAATTTATCCAAGTGGAGCCTGGATGAAGTCCTCATGGAAAAGCAACACCCCTATCTGAAAACTCTTCACATACTACACCTCAGATACTGCATCTGTTTTGAACAGTTTAACACAGTCCTCAGAAAATTAAATGCTTCATGTCACAGCATCACTACACGGTGATTTTTAAACCCTGCACTCTGTTGGTATGGTCCCCTTTCCATAAAAAGATGCCTAGATATTGGGTAACATAACTTCATCCATGTGAAGGAATCTTATGTCCAGTCCTCAGAATTCTGTTTGCAATCCCAGAGCTAATTTAGCTAAGCCAGAGCCTGTCTTTGGGACTTTTCAGGTTTAGTAGCTATGAATCTCTTTGATAATGTAATTCATATGCTTTCAGCACTTCTGTACATATTTTATTGCTTTTGTTCAAAATCCTCAAGTTCCTATTAAGTTTTATGACTGATTTGTGCAACATTGTCAGTGGTCATCCTTCCATCCTATGAAGGAAATGATTAAAATCAAGTTAAGCCCTTTAATAGCTGGCCCAGAATACAGGAACTTGGAAGAATATTTCATCTCTCCAGGCATATGTCTTGATCTTGCAGCTAGCTGTTTTAATGGTTTAGGTAGCAATTTCACTTTCTGTAAGTACGTCATTAGCTATAATAACCCTCAAAATAAAGGTATACTGTAATTTGCTCACAAACAAAACATGCAGATAAGCATAGAAGGACAAATACAGCTAGCAAAGAAAGTGTGGGGGGTATCTCCTCTTAATTAATGGGTAGAAAAATCATTGATAGCAATGGGTAACATATTCAAATGAGTTGTATTGATGGAATGCCTTCTTGCAAGAAACATTTCAGCAAGAAAAAAATGTTGCTTTGGCAGTTTCTGTGCAATAGTTCTTTTAGCACACATTTTCAGCCTAAAGACTTCATCTTCTTTCATTTGGAAACAGGATCCTGCTTTTTTACTGATCCTGCCTTCAGCAGTAACAAAAGCAAAGAGACTGAACCGACAAGGTACAAAACAGAGGGACGTTAGAGCTGGACTTCTGTGGCTCCTAGGAGTGCAAGTCCACAGGTCCCATGGCACTTTATTGGTTTGCTGTGGATGAATGTTCAGTCTTCTCTACAACAGTGGGACTGTGAATGGCTGATTCATCTTTCATTTTATAAGGTACATATAGTAACTTTTTTCTATTATACTTGGTATTTAGGCTCTGGACCATTTAGATAGTTTCCTACTTCTGTGTGTTACTGATACTGAAGGCTATGTGCTGTTGTGTGATAATCTACTTACACTGCAATTTTGTGATAAGGAACTATGCAGCACCTACCACAGTCCCAGTCTGACTGATAAGCACTTCTACAATAACATAAATTATACGGAAAGGCCTGATAGAGGGATCTCCCCAGTTAACTTCCCCTGACTGTATGGTAGTGAGGGACAGAGTGTAACTTATGGAGAAGATGGGGCTGATTTTCTTGTACTGATATTGAAAATGTCAACGATCTACTAACCATTTTGCAGTTAAAATTGTGTTTTATCATAGCAACTTTAAGTTCTTGCTAAACATTTCTACTGTCTGTTCAGAAATACACTGTCTTTAGAGTTAAAAACTATGTTTTAGGGGGCTATAAGAGGAGTAGTTTGAGAGACACAAAGGGTTAGCCATAAGGTAAGGCATTTCTTGTCTTGCACCAAATGATAATTCTAGCACAAGAATGATTAATGCAATGCTTCACTTGCTGGGCTAATGATATCCTGCCTGGTCTGGAGACAGCATGAAATGGTATTGTCTGTTTTCTACTTCACACTAAGGTCAGCCAGAATATAATTATATCAGCAATATTTCCCTGTAGACTTCCAGCCTTTTATAGGATTGATGCTAAGGTTACTCAATAGTTTACCAAGCTTTAAATAGTCTTGTGTCTTCATTGTCCAAGTTCATTATGCATTATGGCCCTAAAGACAGTCTGTGCTCTGTGACTGCTGTAAATGCCAAGGATCCAGTGACAACTGAGTGGAGGAAGAACATCTTGTCATTATGGTTTTAAATTGCGAAATTGACTTGGAGAGATTTTGGATTTGTTTCTGTTTGCTAATGCCATCTCACTTTTTTGTTTTTTTAAGCATTTTAATTGCCTGTTTTGCTTTTAATGTATTTGTCACGTTTCAAGGATTAATGACAATGCCTTGGGATGTGTATCTATGAAATATGTCAAATAGCATTAATGCTGCGCTAACTGTAATGCAAATGATTCTCTCTCAGGGGACCCTGTAGAAGGATATTGCATTAGATACTGGAATCCATATGCTGCAGAAACTACGCCAAAAAAAACAAGGCTGTGAGAGTTCTGGTTTGAATGAACTGAGTTGGAAGAGAAGAGCTCATGATATTATAATTCAAAATTCAAAGACCTTTAGTAGTACACAGGTAATAAATCAGACTTGTCTAGAGCATAGACATTTCAGCCCGTGCGTACACAAAGGTCATCACTGGGCAAACAAACAATTACTGTTCTCTAGAGTTACGTTCTGATTTTAGGGCATAAAACATGGTGAAGAAATTTAGCAGCTTGAAACTGCCCAAAACAGTGAGTTACTATTCTGTTTTTTCAACATCTTTCCCTGCTTTCAGTCCCAATCCCCACCATGTGTTCCTTCTGCACATCTGGTGCTGGCTTTGGCACACTTCAGCCCTCTCTGGGAGCCGGTTTAATTTATTACAATGACAGGAAATAAATCCAGCAAAAAAAAAAATCTGGGTGGTTTTGTGATGTTTTAATGAGTTAGATGATCTCCCAGGAAGGCCTGGTGGGCAAGAGACCCAGGGAGATGCAGCCAGCCACTGCATCTGCTCAAGTGTCGGTGAACCACCACCTTGCACAAACTCTCCTGTTTGCTGCTCATTCTAGACTAGCAGATACAGACCACCCTACTGCTTACTACTTCACAGGACTCTTGTGGACAGGATGGTGGCATCCAAATTCACCATCTTATCTAGTGATCAGTTACACAGGCCTGATTTAGGTGTTCATTGAAGATGAATATTTAATTTCTACCATTACTGATACCTGCCTTCCTGAGACATCCCACTTTCAGGCTAAAAAAAACCTGCTAAGGTTCATACTGTCTGTCTTTGGAGATGACTGCAGCCAAAGTAGGGGTAGTAAATATGAGTGAGATTTTCAGTGACCTTCATCATTGAGGACTGGAAGCAGGCTTAGGTCTACTTGAGACCTCTCACCCTAAAAATCATGCCCACAGAGTTCACGAGGATGACTGGTGACAATCTCTTCCGAGAGCTCACCTACCAGCTGTGTGCAAAAGCAGAGGTGCTGTGTGTACAACAGATCTATGTGCTCTCACATGCCTGTCCAGAAACAGAGAAGCTCACACGTACATAAAATAGGTGAATTTCATGAACCAGGGAGCTGGTCTCATGATTTTAGCACTTTAGATAAGTTAATACAGAAAGAGTCACATGAAATGGGCTAAAGTATAAATACTATTCCATCTGTGTTAATAGTGACACAAAACCACACATAGTGTATAAAGGGGTCTATCAGAGGTTAAATCACATGGAGGATTACAGGGCCTTTTACAAGCAATTGATCTCAGAGCTAGACAAGGTCTGCTTTTCACAAGTATCCAATGATTTAAGTTTTTGATGATTTTTTCTTGTATTTTTCTACATTGTCTAACTATGAATTTAATTAATACAGTTTAATAAATTCATAAAGAGCTTGATATGACTTCCTGAGACAGCAGTATCTTCAGCTGATGATCCAGAAGGTCCCTTCTAGCCTGATGTCCTGGTGCTTTTCAAAGCATCCTCTCTTTCTAATTGTTCTTTAGAGTGACTAGAATGTCAAACATCAGACATTAGCAACCTTGCCCATGCTTTTATATTTCTGCTTCTTGCTGAATCAGTGGTGTATGTGTATTGCATATTTTAGAATTATTACTGTAACTAGTTGGAAAGCTAAAATGCTTCAAGTAGCAAACTTCGAACAAAAATCTTTCATCAAAGTCCATCAGTATCTCTCGGAAAATTTCCAAATCTCTTGAAATTAAAACCTAAAAAACACTTTTCAATAAATAGAACAAAGATTCCTCTCCTATAAAGGAGAGTTAGGGAAGAAAATGAAGGCAGGACTTCAAAGAAACAGATGTTATTAGGATGTCTTTTTGAACTACAACATTTTCAGGACCATCTGAAATTCATTAACATTTTGTCAGCTTACTTGAGAAGTCAGTAATTAACCCTAACTGCTACTGTGAAGCTTTCTGGAATGAGCTTTTGTAGACACCCTCCAGCTGGAACCAAAATTCAACAAATAAAGTAAGCTTTTGCAAACTTTCATAGAGAAAACAGGTGCAGAGCATTGTGTGGAAACAGAAATAACATAGCATTGACTTTTGCTCTCCCTGATTCTGGGCTGTTTATGCATACAAAAACCTTCAAAAAACAAAAACACATATCAGTAATAAGAAAGGGCTGATATAGTTGCAGAGATTTACCTGAGCTCCAGAAAAAATTTAGTTGTGCTCAACATTTGTTACTTTTTCTACAACAAGTTCATAAACCCTTAAAATTGGCATGATGTCTTGTGAGTTATTCTGGCCTCCATCTGTACTTGCAGTTCAGTTGAAAGGAGCAACACTAATGCACAAGGTCAAAGTACTCCCTTAATATATATATGGATGGGGTTTTTTTTTTGTGTAGGTGGACACATATCTCTTTTTGTGCCTGTATTAATGATGTATTTTGTCATTTCCAGATATAAAACTATCAGGCAATTTCTGCCTATCAAGCCATACAATTACTGGTATGTACCACTTCTGATTAGCATGGAAACAGTTTATTTTGAGTTGATTTTTTTTTGGTAGCAGAGATCATAACACTAAATATCTTTGACAGAATCTGTATTTCTGGAGATGGCACTTGATCTTAATTAGCCTGTAAACACATCACATTCTGTGTTTATTTGGTTGAAAGACTATCATGAGGGTGATCAAAAGTATGGTGTTTCTAATATAGGTGGAGGTTCTGCAGAACAATTAATAACTAGGAAAAAGTATTCAGAAAACAGCCATGTCCAGACTTTTTAGAGCTAGCAAATAGCATTGAGATTTTTAGAAATGATAAAAAACCAAGATAAATACTGATCATTCCAAGGAGAGAATGTAAAATGTAAGGCTTGTGATAGCAACAGACGAGGAAGCCTCCTGTTTCCTCCTTTGTGTGGGCTCATGGCAAGAGAGGTACACACTTCTGCCTATTTATTGGTGTCTATATATTGTGTCTTCTGAGGCAGTAATGTAGCCAGGGCAAGAAAATACTGCCAGGTAAAAAAATGCATCAGCCATAAGAAAGGTACCTTGAGAAAGGCTTGTGGTCAGTTTTGGCTGAAGTCAATAACAAACATGTAAAATGGTTGAGAGACTCAGCAGAAAAAGTCAATTACCAATATTGTTGCTTGAAGGGGTTACCACATTTTATTCTGCTGTTAAAATACAGTAAGACAGAACATGTAGGCTTGGACTTGTCCAAGTTTTGTGACCTTTTTACACTGCAACATTCTCTCAGGCATTATTCCTTTCTCGAGCAGCCGCTTTTTAGGCTACATCTCTCCCTAACATATGTTCAAGCACAACTGAAAGACATTTCTAATTTACAGCAACGAGTTAACAAGTACTAACATGATAAACCAGATCTAAAACTGTAAGTACTGGCATGTTCTCCACCATCTGCATAAATGCTGGCAAAGCTGAGTTCCCCCTGCTTTACCCAAAAAAAGCTTTTCAGAGACAGAAAGGTGCTAAGGTGTAGCTCCAGTCATAATATTGGGAGCTACTTAACTGGACATTTTGGGAAATCTTTCTGCATATCTGCTGTCTTGGCAGGCAGACCAGTAACAGCATCTCCCTGTGCCCTGGCAGTTGGTGCACAGCCTTCCCCACCTGAAGACTGGCTATGCTGCAGGTGCTAGTCTAATCTAGATCCTTTGGCCACACGATCATAACTACCACGTTGTGATCAGATGAGAAAAATTTCAAAAATCTCCATTTCTTTTCTGTGTCCTCCTTGCACATGCTAATTAGGCCAGGCACTGTTTTGTCCTCTATTTTTATTAAAGTGAAATAGTGTAAGAGGGAAATCGTGCATGGATGTTAGGGGAATTCCTTGATGGAGCCAGTATGCCTCAGTTTCGGTAAATGCAAAGCTGAAAATGCCTGATAGGGGGAAAGTATGTTCCAGAATAAACAGAAGATAACATTTGTAACTGCAGAGTTGAGCTGACCTTTGTTAGGAAAGCATTTGTACTGAGAGAAGGTTCTCAGCTGGTGAAAATAATAAAATGCAACAGTGATTTTATGAAGGAAGGCAAACTTATTTTACCTGGGGAAACAGGCTTTATCTTCAATAAATATAGAACTTGCACTTGCCCTCTTTGTTCCATTGCAAAGCCTTTCTTTCTTACAGTTTGTGTCTCACATCCAAACATTAAAAGCAACCCCCACAATTTCATATGGAGTATAGAGTGCTATGCAAGTGATGTGTTTTTCTACTTTAAACTGAGCTTATATTTTTATTTCTAGAGAAGGGACAGAGTGACCATGGAAAGCAGTAATTTGTAGTAGTCCCAGAGCGAGACAAATTCTTTAGCATGCCTGAAGTTATATGTGAGATAAAGTAAACAAATAACAAATATTATATTAGACTTATTTTACCAGTTTTCAGACTAAATATGAATTCCCCAGTTTTCTCCAATGTTTTCTTCTCTGACTTTTCACTTTACTGCAGACATACGTATTTTTTCCCCTGAATGTGAGATCTATAGTAAAACTTGTGATGTATAAACAGTAAATATTTGTGAGTAGTAAATACATATTTCTGAAAGAATATCAGACACCTTATATCCACCTAATCCCCATCTTGTGCACAACTTTGTATTTATTCACACAGTTGGATACTTCTAATTGCAACATACATGAAAATATTGAAGATGTACTGTACCATGTACACGCTGTACCAGTGCTTTTAACACTAACATGTGCCAGACCTGGAGGGGTCTTGTAAAACTGAATTACCCGCTTACCTTTGGAGACAGAAGGCACTATAAGGCATGCATGTGCATTTCTCTAGCTACCCAAAAGTATTCTGGGAAGAGAACAACATCAAGTCATGTTCTAAGGAATGGCTGCGGAGAAGTAAAACCATTCACATAGAATCATGAAATGGTTTGGGTTGGGAGGGACCTTAAAGATCACCTAGTTCCACCCCCCCTGCCATGGGCAGGGACACCTTCCACTAGCCCAGGTTGCTCCAAGCCCCGTCCAGCCTGGCCTGGAACACTGCCAGGGAGGGGGCAGCCACAGCTTCTCTGGGAAACCTGTGCCAGTGTCTCACCACCCTCACAGGAAAGCATTTCTTCCTTACATCTAATCTATATCTACCCTCTTTCAGTTTAAAAACCCTTACCCCTCATCCTATCCCTACACCCCCTGATAAAGAGTCCCTCCCCATCTTTCCTGTAGCCCCTTTAAGTACTGGAAGGCCACTGTAAGGTCTCCCTGGAGCCTTCTCTTCTCCAGGCTGAACAACCCCAACTCTCTCAGCCTGCCCTCATAGGGGAGGTGCTCCAGCCCCCTGATCATCTTTGTGGCCTCCTCTGGACATGCTCGAGCAGGTCCATGTCCTTCTTAAGCTGTGGGACCCCCTGCTGCACAACAGCACTGCAGGTGCTAGATTGGAGTAGAGGGGAAGAACCCTCCCTCGACCTGCTGGTCACACTCCTGTTGATGCAACCCAGGATACAGCTGGTTTTCTGGTCTGCAAGCGCACATTGCTGACTCATATTTAGTTTTCCATCCACTAATACCCCCAAGTCTTTCTCTGCAGGGCTGCTCTCAATCCACTCATTGCCCAGCCTGTATCTGTGCATGGATTGCCTACATACTTTTACTAAAGACAAAATCCTTCACATATGCACTTGAAGCATAGCTAAGTGAACATGGAGGGAATGTGATGTCAGAGATATACCTGGGCAAGCATGTAGTTCCATATAAAATGTGAGAACACTGAGAGGGTAAGATAGCCAACTGTTTGAAACTAAATATACAATGGCTTCCTTTCCTGAGCTTCTGGCAAAGACATTTACTTCAGTATTTCTGCAGGACAAGTGTGTTTTTTTTCCCAACCAGTTGAAATTATATTTTGTTTCTAAAGAATATGTTCCTGTTCCACTGAAAACATTTGGAAGTATAAAAGAATTGGCATTGTAAGTTATGTTTAGGCACTCAGCTTCCAAGTTAGAAAATTTCAGCCTTAATATCTGGGCTTAGATATAGGCGGTGTTGAGGTATGAATCAGACCAGCTTTTGATTTTTTTTTAGTAAAAAAAAAAAAAAAGGAAAGAAAACATTGCTAGTGCTGCTAAGTGTGTACCATCCATTTGTATGGGCCCTGCACAGAGAGTTACACATATATACACATGTGACTGGGCAACATTTACTTTTTTGTTCAGTAATAAATCTTTTGGGTTTAATGTGCTTTAGAATAATTCTGAAAATGAAAGTCAGAGACCTACATTACCCTGGGGATGGATAGATGTTTAAAATGGAGGCCTGTCAGTGCAAGGCAAGCTTGTAAGATAGAGGCCATAACTTTTATTTGACTAACCATCATAATGGCAAAAGCAGACAAAATTGAAGGCAGAATTTGTGAAGATCTGACCTTATTTTCCAAGCATAAAATTGGTCAAATGCATTTGTCTGAGAACATGATAGCCAGGGAGATTAGAGATACAGTTATGTCTTTATACTTAGTGGCCTCTTATAAAACACAGCATCACAAAAGTATGGCTGGGAGGAACGTCGGAAGGTCATCCAGCCTATTTGCTTTCCCTACAAGATACAGTACACCTAAGCCAGTCCAGACAAACATTTGCCCAGTCTTTTCTCAAAAACTCCAGAACCACCTGAAGGAAAATTAAATCCAGTGCTTTGCAGTCTGTACCAGTACAAAAATTTCCCCAGTGACTAACCAGAATATATTCTGGCAAAATGTAAGGGGAACATGGCTAGAAGCTGGGCCTTTCCACCTGGAATATGATGCAGACTACAGTTGTGGACTGTGGCAGCTCAAATGCTTTTTGTGCATGTCCAGCAAAAAATTTTGTCCTAGGCTTGTATGTGCACACATTTGTGCATGTATAATGTGACAAAGGTTTAAGACAACAGTATCAAACAAAACAAAATCAATATAGGTTGTTTTTTTATCAAAATAATACTAACAAGACAAGAATATTTCATTGTCATATGACTGAGTAGAAAATGGCTGTCACCTTGTAAAGGAACTTGTGACTTTCTCCTATGGACCTGTTTTGGTGCTCAGCCCAAATTGCTACACAACAACCTCTACAAGCTTGAGGGTAGCCAGTGAAGTTCCCTCTGAGACTTATTGATTTAGTGCAACAATGTGCTACAATCCTGTAAAGTATACAAACATTAAAAAACCACTAGGGAAATGGTAAAATTCTTAATTATGTGGTTGTATTTTGTGACAGGTGTACCCCAGGTTTGTAGCTACCTCTGCTTTACAGAGGTATGCTGTCCCCATTCCCCTAGCTAGATAAACAACAAAGAAAGATTTCAGTGGGGTTTATGGTGGGGAAGGACCTAGGATCCCCCCCTTCAGCTACGCCAATGTAAAAGTTAAAGGCAGCTGAGGAAATGAGTGGGGAAATCTTGCTCCTGCTATGTTTGTGATGGTATTCATGCTTCAACCATGATCTATCAAGTAGTAGTGTCATCCTCCAAGCATTTGACAGTGGTCTGAAGACTGCTATCTGGTCTCCCTGTCCAATGCTAAGGAGTAGTAATAAAAAAAATACTGCTCTTCTAATGTAACTTACCTGTATGCGACTGCTTGTGAGCAGTGTAGAAGAGATGTTATGTGATCATCAGTATGAACCTATTTATGCCATCATAAATAGAAAGGATGACTAACTATGAAAAGTTCTAATTCAGTATTGAGAAAAACACTCGGAGACTTTCTTCAGTGTAAGTTAGAATAACTGATTTTTATTATTAAATTCTGGCACTGCTTTCTCTGTGAGGTCATATTTTGTGCTGGTTTTTATTGAAAAGAAGAGTCTCAAAGCATGGAAAGAATATGTAGTTGTGATAATGGGGCTCTTCCCTTCCCATTCAGGACTGGCTATAGGAAGCAACAGTATCAAATGTATTTTATGTATATTGTATAAGCTTTGTTATACAAAAAATTTTAATAATTTTTGATCATTTCCACTATATTTTAACAAGCAATTTCATACTTCAGTGACAGCTGTTTAATTTTCTTCTAACCACTTTCATCTTACACAAATAAAAAGCCTGTTGTATTATACTCATCAGTTTCTTAGCAGGATGCAACAGCCTTTTTCATAAACATTTCTGTTTTCTCATATTTTCTGTTATTGTCATACAGATTTAAGAACTGTACAGATAATACTGTTTTCAATTTATTAACCTAATTTATTGTTACTGTTCACAGAGTTTTCACCGAGTTCCTTTGGAGAAGTTTTAGTTGAACTATACTGTCATCTTGTGGTGACCAATGTTTGTTTCAAATTCACACACGGAAGTTTTTGAACTGAAGATTCTGGATACTATACATATAAAGTTATGTTTCTTGTGGCTGCTTGGTAACAGATATTCAGTGTAGTTTCTTCCACACTAATTCCAACCGAGGTGTCCACATTTGCAAATCAAGATGATTTCCAGAAACAAAGGCATCCAAACGGCCCTCATGAAAATGTTGCCCTTAAATTCCTCAGTTCTCCTGCAGCCTTCCTGAGACACTGTTACCTAGTCAAAGTGATCAATACCCAAGAGGATACTGAAAGGCATTCCCTTGATCTAAGAGATCACATTTAGACATAAAAACTTCAGTGTCTGCCGCTCTGAAGATAAGCGAAGGTATCAACCACTCGTTAGCTTCTAGCATATATGAAGCTTGAATCATCACTATTACAACCCCCTGAAGTTTGTGCAAAGGGCACTACATACATGCACAAATAAGTAATGCCATATGATGATGATAGACAGAAATTGCTTGGGTATATCGGTCTTGTGTTTGTCACACACAAGTCCTTTCAGCAGTGTTCAAGTTTCATATAACCAGTACAACTACTCTGTTTTTTCAGGAAAATCCCACCATGGTCACATCAGGGACTGTATGGCTGTACTGCACCGTGGTGACAGTGTGATGTAGTAGCATGATACTAAACCCATGCAAAACACATGCCACTGAGGTTATTTGGTGCTCATACCCACCTTCCTCTCTACTGTCTAGCCAGCTCTGGTTTTGGTCTTCTGTCCCTGAGCTGGATTTATTTGTAAGGCTGCTCTTTCGCTGTGAGAGGGACTGGAAGTGGGTGATTCTCCTCTTCTCCAGCAAAGTGCAAGGGCAGAGCAAGAAGGTCAGGAAGGTCTGCGGGCCTTGGGTGGGATCAGCTTGAGGCAGAGGGATGGAAATAAAAATGGATGGGCATGTTCAGTGTTGCATTTTACTTGGTTTTCAACCCCAAACAGATTGGACAGGCTGCTGAACATGGTGCTAAGGTGTACAGAAAGGCACTCACCTCCACAGTATTCAGTAAACCCTGATCTAGATGCTTAATAGGATCAGTGTTTGCTGGCACAACAGAGTTTCTCCCATCACCAGGCCTGGCTGGCCAAAATCACTGTGCAGAAGCTGTGATGGGACACTGGCTGCTGTAACAGACTGCTGTTTCCTACATCAAAAGACAGTGCTAAAATCCAGATGCATCACCTTCTAAATTCTGGACTACTTCCTATGCACCAAAGAAGAAGGGTGAATTAGCCAGTGCTGAATTTAGGCTGGTGCCATTCAGCAGCTGACAGTATATGAGTCTGTGGGTTTTGAGCAGGCTGGAGTTCACTATGGGCAGTGAACTCTGTCCTCACCTGTGACCTGCACAGTGGTGAAGAGCTTCTGGGATGGTACTGGGCTCATTCTCTAACATAAAAGTATCCAGTGCTCCTGAATACTAAAGACAACTTCATGACTATACCAAAAATCTTTCTTAACAGGTCTGAAGACATGTAAATGAACATGATTATTTTTATCTCACAAAGGACAAGAATAATTCCTCTGGCAGCATATCCTTGCAGGCAGCCAAACCAACATACTTCCTTTGGAGGCTGTTGCCATGGCATCTGTCCAATGTCTTCATAGCATCTTCCAGATTTCTGAGATTTAATGAGAAAGAGGACAGGAGGCAGTAGTTAAAAGACACACAGCAAGGTTGCTGGGAGAAATATGACACTGGTCCAGCCTGTAGGATGCATTCATACTGTTTGAGTTAATTGGGATTTTTTTTCTGTATGGCATTTCATCCATAGGACACCGAGTTTTCTCTTTTGATTTTTGGCAAGGAAGATAGAATTGCTATAAAAATATTTTCATTAATTCAGTCAGGGCAAAATTAATTTTACCTAATTCCAGTCATCTATGTGCCTAGCCTAAGGGGGCTGTCTAGGCTCCTGTTAGAATTAATGGAAGGAGAAGGGTTCTTCCCACGGATGATTTTTCCAGCCCAGTTTAGACACCTATTTTAGGATGGGATGATTTATCCTTTGGAATCATTTCTTTCTCTCCTGCATGACTAAATCCCTGGATTGTCAGGTGACATGAAATGAGTATGAGCAAAGACCTCTGCCTTAGGTGTTATTTCGGTGACAGAAATTGCCAACAGAAATGAAATTGCTGAGTGTAACAACCTGGGCCACACCATTGTGTGTCTGGAAACAATGCAGCTGAAGTCATAAAGGCTTTTTGCCCCATCCCTTAACCTTAGCAGGAGTTAAAAGCCTCCCAGCACATAAATTAGCACCAAAGGAATTCAGCGAGAGGCTATGCTCAGGAAACAAATGACGATAAAGTAACACTGAGAAAACTGTACAAGGCTAGTTTGTCCAGGAGTGAAATGCAGATTGGACACAGCTTCACTGCTTTGGGGATTGTGTCAAGGATTTTTCTGGACATGTTCCATGTTACAGGGGTTCAGCTGTCCACACCTTCATTGTTGGAATGTTTCTCACAGTTTGCTGGCTTGTGGCACGTCCATCAAGCTGTATTTTGGAGTAACTGCATTTTTAGTCTGTAAAACAGAGCAAAAGGAGTGACATCTAGCCTGCCAGATAAATACATACTTTTATCATGAGCTGTTAGACAAGGTTATAAAATTTTACAATCAAGGATAAATAAACTGGCTTTATCATCAATTTCAACCAGTTGTTGAACCAATGAAAAGATGAATGCATGTTTCTTCAGTTTCTTCTGTACATTATTTTTCCCAATTTAACACTTCTAAGATGAAATTGCATACAGATTGTGAATCTACTGGGGATGCGCAGTAGGCGGGCAAGGAGGAACTTAAATGATGCATCTGAATAAAGAACGATTTTGCATTAGTGATGTCCATTGCCATGCTTTTAACCGCAGGCTGACTGTCACATAGCGCAGAGGGCCTGGGGAGCGGGGCCAACACGGGCAAGCAGAGAACGGAGGAGGGGCTGCATATTCTTTTAGGCACCTCACTTTGGAAGTAGTATTACAGCCAAGAGTACCCCATTTCTGAATCTCATTTACAAAAATGATTTTCACAGAACGTATTTAAGTAGGGTCAGGCCTTGGCTCTGCGGCCCGAAGTGGAGTCTAGGCCTCTCTGAATAGCAGCAGGGGCACTCCTGCAGAGAAGCAGCATTGGAGTTAAAAATGGTGGGCCTGTACGGCAGCTTCGGTGCATTAAACATTTTCTTTAGCAGGCAGAGCCATATTTACACACAGACACCCCTCGGCCGTTCCTCCTCAGCAGCAGCCTGGCGACGGTATCGGACACGCTGCGATACCCCACCCGCCAGTTTCGGGCTGCTATCACCAGCGACAACCCAGCTCTCGGGGCGCGGGGTCGTGCTTGTCGCACCCGGGACGCCGGGGCCTTTGCGGGGTCCCGGTCTGTCCCAGGAGGCCGGGCCCGGCGGTGCGCGGCCACCACGGCCAGGCCGCCGCCGGGGCGGGCGGGGCGGAGCCGGCCGGGGCCGTCGCGGCGGCGGAAGCGGTTTCCGGGCCATAGCGGAAGCGGGGCGGGGCCTGGTCTCTTTGGTGCTGGCGGCCGGGCAAGATGGTGAGCGCGGGGCCGCGGGCGCGGGGTATCCGCCGCCATCTGCCGCTGCGCCGGGCCCTGCGGGGTCGCGGGCCTTGTCCTGGGCGCGGGGCGGCACTGCGCTCTGCTGCGGCCGGGCCGGGGGCGGAGGGCGCGGGTGGGGCGCGGGGCGCCTCGTCCCGGACGGGGAGGCCGCGGCGGGACGCGGGGCCGTGCTGGCGCCCGGGCTTCTGCGGGGTCTGACTGTCTCCTCCGGGGTCTGACTCCTCCGGGGTCTGTCTCCTCCGGGGTCTCCTCCGTGCTTGCCGCGGGCCGGGCGTGCGCTTTCCCAGCGGCCGGGGCAGCCGTGCGGTAACGTGGCAAGAGGGGGTTGGGTGGCCAGGGCCTCTTGTGAGTGTGCGGGCAGCAGGTAATCCTCCCTCAGGAGAGCGCAGTTTATTATTTCTCAGCGGTGAGTCGGGGGGAGATGAGAAGGGAGCTGGATATAACCGCTCGGTGTCTTCGTTTTATTTCAGCACAGGGCGGCGGGGGGCGGGCATAAGGAATGGCGACGAGAGGCGTAAGGAAGTTATAAAAATGGAGGCTATCTGTAGGCGAAACTGAGCGGGTGTTATATTCGACTTTGGGGGTTTGTGCGTGCTTTTTAGAGGACTTTACTCTTTTAGTTAATGACTTGCAAGTGCTAGTGGTATTTCTAACGTGCTATGTCTTTAAACTTTTCAGACGAAGGGTACATCGTCGTTCGGTAAGCGCCGAAATAAGACACACACCTTGTGTCGCCGATGTGGGTCCAAGGCATACCATCTGCAGAAATCTACCTGTGGGAAATGTGGTTACCCTGCTAAGCGTAAGAGAAAGTGTAAGTAACAAACTTTTAATTGACTTGAGTTTAAAAATCTTTCTTTGTCGTCTTCAGAGTCTTGAGTTTTTTCCAACGAAGGAGGAATACTGTGTCATCTTGCAGTGTCTGGAGCTTTTAATGCTGATTTAACTATTTTAGCTAACGTGCAGTATCACTACATAGAAATGGACTTTATTTTTTTTTTTGTTTCTGTCAGATGTGCTATACAAATGTAATGTGCAACTTAATTTTTGTAGCAGATAAGTAACAGTAACTTGTATATTTTAGATAACTGGAGTGCAAAGGCGAAAAGACGCAACACCACTGGCACTGGTCGCATGAGGCACCTGAAAAAGGTCTACCGTCGATTCAGGTATAACATTTTATCACAAACTAATGTGGTGTGAAATCCTGCATAGACATCACTTAATTATAAAATTGATCATTCAAAGGTAGCATTTGTATTTATTTAGTAAACTTAATGTAGCATGGTCTTTTTTCTTAAATATATCATGAAATAAATGATGCTTTATATAGTTTGCTACATACTCCTTTGAGGGTAAACGAAACTCACTGTTAATACACAGGGTGTATAGTAAGCTCTGATGTTTCTGTTAAGTGTAGATAGTACAGAATACAGAGATTATTGTAATAGAATATGCACAGTTAAAAACACATGCTTTGTGTAATATTGCCTCCAATTGTGAGTCAGTCGAATTGCTGATTATACTGTGGGTTTTTATAAGAGTCAAGTCTTGAAATGCATTCCAGTTCCCATTTGCCTACCAAAAAAAAAAAGTTCAGGACTGGAATAACTTCAGTAGACTCTTAATTTGGAGTTTGGTTAGCAATAAGTAGCTAGCTAAGTAGCTATAACATTAGATTCTGAGGTACAGGTTTCTAAAACTTGTTACAAAGCTTTTTTTAAGTTATGCTGATGAGGTAATAGTGGGGATATTGTAGTGTTAAGCTTAAGAATTTTTTTTGTATATGACCTCCATGTTTTAAAATTGACCTCTGTAGCTTCTGGCCTAATACATGAGAATGCTGCATGAAAAATACCAAGTAATTCAAGAATGTTGTCATAAAAATGTAGATTGGATTTAATAACGAAAAGTATGAATATTCGAAGTCCCAGACCCGGGTGTAGTTGAGAGATCCATTAATCTGTTTGGGTGAGTGCAGTCTTTCCCAGAAGCCAACAGAAAATAACCTTACAATGTGCAGCTGTAGCCTCCCTTCCACTGGATGTTGCTTGGGGCTGATTCTTCTTTTGTCATGCCTGTCATTAACTTCTGGTTGGAGGCATAAGGATTTCTGTAAGAAATTGACTTGCACTGCACAAACATGAAATCTTTTTCTGAGTTGCTTAGTAGGAACATAAAGTAAGGCATGCCTTCAGCAGATGTGCTGTTTCCGATGTATTCTTGCAGTGTTCACTCACTCACTGAAATATTTGTGTCTGAAGAAGTCAAATGTACTTCAGAAGAGAGCAAAACCCCATACTGCTTATTCCAAACACTTGTTAGTAAGATGTTTCTTATTAAAAATGTTTAAGCATATGAACTCTGTAGTGATTTCGGTGTATTACTGAGATAAGCTGAAAAAAGCTGGTGAACTTGACCTAAAATATTGCTTGTCAGCAAATATCCTGGAGCAGGAATCATCCTTTCAAAAAGTGATAACCATGTTTGTACTTGCAGGAATGGATTCCGTGAAGGAACCACACCGAAGCCCAAGAGAGCAGCTGTTGCAGCCTCCAGTTCATCATAAAGACTCATCTATTTGTTAAAATAAATGGTCTTATCTAGAAAATCTGTCACTTTTTATGTGTTTTACTTCAGCAAAATGCGGTATTCCTGAAAATATATGTATTTACACACACACAGAGTTTCTTGATGGTATGCATTGAAGCAATTCATTAAAATCAGTCCCTTAACTGATTTTTCATTCAGTAGCACTCCTGCCTTGAAAATTACCCTTATCTCTGTGCTGAAATTAAAAAGAGGCTTGTATATCCAGAAGAACTCATCTGCAAAAGAAATGAAATATTGGCACTATGGACTTGCTCTGCTTGGAGTTTCATTGTGCCCTAGCGTGGAGAGTCAGAATTTTATCTTAAAGATAGTAACTTGTGTAATGCATCTACATGCTGTTCTGGGAGGCAATAGTTAAGGAGGGATTTTCAGTCTTAGACATTATTCACTGCAGTGGCACTGAAAGGTCTGCAAAAGTAGTGTTTATTCAGTGGGCCATTGCTTCTTGGGGGGAAAAAAAGCCCAAGCTTTTTTGGGCTCCCAAGTCTGGAGCACGGATACTGCCAGATACAAAAGGATGGGAGATTGGTTGTGGTTGGAACAGAAAAGTTAGCTGCCCAAACAGTGGGCAGGTTGGTGTGGAAAGCTGACGCAGAAAAAGATCTAAGTTAACTATACTGGGTATAATGGTAGGTAGTATGACACACAAATCAGTCACTTTGGGGTACGTATGAATTACAGATTGATGCCTGATGAATTTGTACCCTAGATGCTATGTTTCTGGGCTGACTTTCAGCTTGAAAAAAGTGATCATAAGATGCTCTACTAAAGCTTGGGGATTGAAGTAAAAACTAAGGATTTAGAGGATTTGCAGACCTATGAAGAGAAAATACTAAAAACGAAAACCAAGGTTGTGAGTCTGCTTACTGCAATTCCTTTGGTTTCATCATGAACTTCTAGCAGCAGTGTACTGCTGGAGGATCAGCAGTTAATGTATCAACTTGTGCAAATCACTGAAGAAATTGTCAGCCAGGTTTGAAATCAGAGTGCACCTGACTGCACTTCCTTACGTTTTTAAGTACAGGTAATGCCTTTGGATACTTGAGTGTATCTACTTGTCTCTTTTTCTTTAGAAACAGCCCATCTTTGGCTGCTGTCCTCGGTCTGTACCATACCCTGTACTTGCCCTCCTTTCAGCTGGTTCTTCTGAGAAAGTCAAAGTAGGTGGCGGTGAAACTTAAAATACATTTTGTGACTGCTACACATCCACATATTCCCAGGGCTCAGGAGTGCATCTGAGATGTGGGATTTGATGTCATCTTGGGAAGCACTTAAATGTAGGAGGAAGTAATAAATGTGTCTTTTTGTTGTCACTCTCAGAATAACAACCCCTACCTTTAAAAACAGGTCAGCAAGGCTCTAAGGGATTATTGAGCAATGGTACAGCTAGGCAGTAGTACAGAAGGTATTCTGGCTATGGGTGGGAATGAAAGCCTTTGATTTGCAAAGTCCTACGTGAATTTTGTGTAACGTGGGATTTTTGTTCTGAGCAACCTGTTATGCTGACCCACAAACACGATGTGATCCTGCAAAGGTAAGTGCTTAGCAATTTGCTGCTGCTATCTGTTAGCCCCTCAGCATGAATTATGCTCCTGAAAAACAAACATTTGTATAATATACAAAATATAAAAGTAATTAAAACTTGCAATGGCTTGCATTAACTTCAAAAACAAACTTCATTTTGGGGAATTTTACCTAGAGCAAGAATGAATTTTATGGACATTTGACAGCCACTGCATTTTTAACTGTTTCAAAATTCTTGGTGAGCAGCAGGAAATCAGTTACTTTGGGTTTGTGGTAGACCTTGTTCAGAAAAGCTCGGGTAGCTTGTATCAGTCATAGTTGGACTAAAAGCTTTAATGCATCTAGATTCTGAAGCACTTCAGTTCTTTGTAGTGTTTTCTTAAAGGTTGAAAGCTAGACTGCCTTGGTGGTTTTTCAGTATATAAATCTTACACTGAGATCTGGTTACAAGCATGTTTACTTGAGGGTTATCAGAATTGAACCTCTGCATAATGTTCACTGACAGTTTAGATCAGCCCCTTTATGTATAAAACTATGGCCATACATAGTCTAATGTTTCATTTTTGCATCCTTCAGACTGGAATATATTGCACAGTCTAAATCAGAAATCACTGCATCTCATATTGTTCAGTGTAGCAAGCCTCACTTTTTGGACAGAAGTGTATCAGATGAAGGTTTTTTGGAGGCAGAGGGGTGCTCCAGGTGACTGCAGTGGTGGAAGACTGACCAGCTTTGGTATGTCTATTCTAAAAGTGCAGCTGCATGCCAGAGTTCAAAAAGAATAAATAATCTTTGTCAGCTTGAGCGTCAGAGCTTTTTTTCAGTCTCAAACTTGTAAGCAGGAATTCTGCTTATTGCCATGGAGCAGCATTTCATCTGTGTTTGTTCATGTCAAAGGATGACAAGACCTAACACAGCTGTCCAATGCATAGCGAACCATAGGTATTGGGCAACTGACAAATCATTCAAAGGTAATTTAGACTTCTAGTACCATTGTGTATCCTGCAAAGACATGTAAATAACAGTACGTGGTTTTTAGATAGGTTGTGTGTGTGAACTGCCAAACCCAATAGGGTGAATGAGGTTGTACTGGGTCTGGCTGAGCTGGAATTGGTTTTCCCCTACAGCAGCCCTCACGGTGCTGAGTTTTATGCTGGGAGCTGGCAGGGTGTTGGTAGCACCCTGGTGGTGTGGCTACTGCTGAGCTGTGCTTACACGGCACCAAGGCTCTTTCTGACTTTTCCCCTCCACAGTGGGATGGGGTGGGCAAGATCTTGTGAGGGGACACAACCAGGACAGCTGACCTGAACCGACCAAAGGGATATTCCAGACCATATGATGTCTGCTCAGTATAAAGCTGGGAGAAAGGAAGGGGGTGGGGCCACCCTTGGTCCTCCGAGGCAACCACTACTCGTATTGGAGCCCTGCTTCTTGAGAAGGCCCGACAGCTCCTCTTCGTGGGAAGTAGAGAATAAATCTGTTTTCTTTTTTGCTTCCACGTGCAGACCTTTGCTTCGTTTTGCTTACATTAAAACTGATTTTGTTTTACCCACAAGGGTTGGTTTATCTTATTTTCTTTCCCCTCTTTGCCCTGCTGAGAAAACAAGGGGAAAGGGGGGGAAGTGATAGAGTGACTTGGTGGGTACCTGGCATTTAGCCAAGGTCAAACCACCACAGAGGTACACCTCTGTCACTGTGAGATTGTTGACTCCACAACAGGAACAGCTGAACAAGGTGTTTCACACTTTTTGACCCACAGCTGTTTCTGCCATCCAGTGTGCTATCATAAAGTGGTGCTAATTTTACCTATAAATTAAGATTACCTCCTCTGTTACTGTATTGTGAGGGTAGTATGGAGACAGTCCAGTTCCTTTTTCCACAATGACACAAGCAAACAACACTCACTAGATTATTGTGACCCCTGGAGAGGGGAGAGGTAGTCCTAACATGTCATGAGATTCTCTCAGAGGAACATGTGGGGGCAAGAAGGCTGTTAGTCACTTTTCTTCATGGATTTACATGAAAAAGGTTCATTGTTTGGTTGATGACAATGATCTGAAGACTTCTCTGAAGAGTAAGTTACTTTCCTATACACATCTGTAACTACTACACTAGATTCTTAAACTTCTTTGTTGTATTGTTGGAACAGGTTCAGAGGAGGCCACAAGGATGATCATGAGGCTGGAGCACCTCCCCTATGAGGACAGGCTGAGAGAGTTGGGGTTGTTCAGCCTGGAGAAGAGAAGGCTCTGGGAGGGACCTGAAGCGGCCTACAAGCAAGCCAGAGAGGAACTTTATACAAGGGCAGGTAGTGATAGGACGAGGGGTAATGGGCTTAAACTGAAAGAGATTCAGATTAGATATAAGGAAGAAATGCTTCCCTGTGGGGGTGGTGAGACACTGGCACAGGTTTCCCAGAGCAGCTGTGGCTGCCCCCTCCCTGGCAGTGTTCCAGGCCAGGCTGGACGGGGCTTTGGGCAACCTGGGCTAGTGGAAGGTGTCCCTGCACATGGCAGGGGGGGTGGAACTGGATGATCTTTAAGGTCCCTTCCAACCCAAACCACTCTATGATTATTTGATATTAAAATTTGTTTCAGAGCCCTAGATGAGAACCTTTGGGGTCTTGGCCTTACACTACAAAGTGGAGCTTCTTTACTCAAAATATCAAATAACTTGATTAGGTGACACTATTTGTCTTACTCAGAATGTGTATAAATTCACCCACCTCATGGAACAGCTGGCATAGGCTGCATCCCTAAAAACATGTAGATAAAACAAGGTAAATTCCAACTTAAACTTTTTGGGGATATTTAATGAGGTAAACTGCTTAATGAACGTGTTAAATCAGCAGTCCTCAATACACGCTGTGGGCAAACTGGCAAAAATTTGCAATTTGTTAATGGAAATAAAGTCTAGTGTTTTCCAGAGAGCACTGCTTGCTTAGTGTTGTTACCTCTAGAGTGCCAGCAAACTGCAGACTATGCTTTATGATAAGGTATTTCATATGTAGGTAATAGAGATCTTGTATTTATGTGTAGGGAAAGATGCTAGAGGACAAAGGAGAGAATTTTCTAATTGCAGTAAAGATGGGATAAGTAAAGCATTTAATGATGTTTTCTTTCTTATGGTAATCTTAACTGACGATCCTCTAATAGTGTATCTGCAAATAATAGCTGCACTTATGTCATGGATGGAGTAACACACTTGTAAGAGAAAGTAGCAATATGTTTACTGATATAAACCAGTGATTTAATGAAGTCTGATAGTAAACGCAGCAGCAGTTTAATGAGATTTGATGGCAAGGTTCACTTGATATTTACTGAACAGAGAACAGGTCTGGTGATGCGATTCCTCAACCCCACTCCTGGGCCACTTGGTGTTGAGTGTGAACGGCTATAACAGCCCATCACGTCCTGACAGCCTGGTATGCCTGTACCTGGAGTGTGGTCAGGGAGAACAATAACAGAATTGCACAGCCATCAAGTTCTGGCAGCTGGTGGAAGACACCAGAATACTTCATTGTTGGAGCTGGGCCAGAGTGAAAAGTACTTGACAAAAGTCAGTTATCTTGGACTCTATAAACAGTGGCGCCAAATGAGACCCTTTGAGCTCTCCTGGACTGCAGTGGGCCTGTGACTAGTATCTCCCCTGAGCTGGGACATCTCTCAGGTACCAAAAACCTTAAGGCATTGTCCACAGAGCTGACGGGAGGCCAGGGCAAAATCGACCCTCTTGAGTGTCAATTATTGCCTGTCGAGGAATGCCGATGCATTGTGCATATTTACTCTAAACCCAAGAAGAGAGAAATTTTAACTTTGAGCTAGCTTCCCTTTCACCCACTTGCCTTCTGCTTACCAATGTGTTTGAGTATTGATGCATGGAAACACACTCTACAACTTGGACAGAGTTATACAGCAGGTATGTTTACTCCAGCACCAGGGTGCAAGGGGATTTCTCCACAAAGCTTGCACACCAACAGCACATTTTATCAGAAACTGATAGAGTGTGGATATACATATGCATTGAATTACACAGCACAAATATCCATACGCATGAGTAAGGCTGGGTTAGTTCTAGAGGCTGGTGTCAGCAGTTTCTGTTATCTTTGCACCTGTGCATTGCCTCCTGGTGGTCGTCTTCAGGGATCTTTTGGAGGAAGGCTCACAGCCTTTCTCACCTTGTACTTTTCCACCCCATTCCTTGGAGCATGTGCAGATTTTCCTAAATGACTTCTTGAACAACAAGAGTGGTCCCATACGGTTTACTCCCTCTATCTTATCTAAAAGCACTAGCATACTAGTTTCTACTGTCCATGCATGGCTATGTATACTCTACAAAGACTCAACTTGTAAGAACACTGCTGCTTTCCAAGGACATGTCTCTTATTTTTGCTGAACACAGTAGTTCTTGGTAAGCTTCCACAAAACAGTCAGGGCAAGCAGGATTATTAAGCAATATTCAGAAATCATTATAAGGAAATAAGTTGCAAAGCAGGTAATCATTCCCCTGTATCAGTATATAGTTATTTTCACAAGTGAGGGTACATCCTTATTCCACCAGATCCAAATATTTTTGTCTGTCTGTGTGTTTGTACGTCTTGATTTGTGAATGCACATGTATATATGTATATAGATTTAAGATACTATATAGTAAGTTAGTGTGAATTTTCTTATCTTTGAATCTATACTATTTTAATTATAACATATTTTAATGAATTATTTTGTAAATCTTTAAATTGGTTACTGATGGAGTGCTGCCAGTCATTAGTAAATCTTGATTTGCTGCTAGATCATTACCATGTTAATACTTTCATTTGCAACAACAGGGTCAGACAAAATTGTCAGGGAGACCCTCCTGTTGAGTCATGACATTCAGAAAGGACTCCCTTGCATTCTAAACTTCTCAGAGAGGAGTCTGGGTGCCACTGGATCCAGACCTAGTCCCAGACTTGGTTAGCAGTTTATGTCTAAAGGACTATATATCCTTTTTAATAACTGGACAGTAGATAGAAGGAATACTTGGTCTGGTAAAGCCGAATGTGGCAATTGTATATCCTCTAGACATCCTTTACCACAATTAATCCTTTATATCACTTAGTTAGGACTTCAAAGTTTAGCATGCTGTTAATCATTTACTGAGAATCTGTTGTGCCAAGGCATCTCAACCTCGAGGAGTAGCCTTGAGAGGCGTCTCTACTCAAGAAGAGATGCTGGCCTGCAGTCCGCTGCCATGCAGGAGAGCTCAACAGGACCTGGGCTGTTCACTATTTATGGACTCATAGTCATATTTACATACTGACTACAGAAGTTACTTTCTTCGAAATTTGGCTTGAGTTGGACATTGACCAGCACCATGGTTAGGTGGTTCAAATCAGCCCTTGGCTATCGTATTGTTATCCGTTTCCCTCAAATCCACTTTGAGTAGGATGTAGCCATCATGACCACATGCATCCATTCCAGTCATCACCGGTGATTATCACTTGAATAGGGTTATGGGAAATACAGGTCATTTTGGGGAGGTGGACCACACCACCACAACTTAGTACAGATTTTTGTCTATTCTACTGCTACTGTTAAACTGTGGTATGTAAAGGGACTCATGTACTGTCATCATGGCACAAGGTATATAGTATGTTGCCTACTGTACTAGCAAATACAATTGCCATGTGGTCTCATAGAGTTGTGTGTGTCTAAGTGGTGTAGCAGGTTGCTAACAATTTCCCCTTGGATTATGGGGGCTTCATTCTGCTCTGCAACCCTGCATTCCAGCTCAAGGGGGCTGGATACCCTGAGGACAATGGTCTTACTATTAGTGACTGAGGCAAAGAAGGTGTTAAGTAGCCCAGCCTTTTCCTCATCCTTTGTCACCATGTTTCTCCTGCATCCACTTAAGGATGGAGATTCTCCTTAGACGTCCTTTTGTTGTTAATGTATTTATAGAAACATTTTTTATTGTGTTTTACTGCAATAGTCAAATTAAGCTCTAATTGGGCTTCAGCCCTTCTAATTTTCTCCCTGTGTAATGACATCTTTGTCCTCCTGAGCTGCCTGCCTCTTCTTCCATATTTCATAAACTCTCTTTTTTATCCTGTGCTCCAGCCAAAGCTCTCTGTTCAGCTAGGCCAGTCTTCTTCCCTACCAGCTCATCTTTCAGCATGTGGGGGACAGCCTGCTCCTGTGTCTTTAAGATTTCCTTCTTGAAGAACATCCAGCCTTCCTGGACTCCCTTGCCCTTCAGGACTGCCTCCTAAGGGACCCTGTCAATCAGGCTTCTAAACAGGCCAAAGTCTGTCCTCCAGAATTCCAAGATAACAGTGCTCCTAACTGGCCTTATTACTTCTCCAAGAATTGAAAACTAATATCATTTCATGACTGATGTGCTCAAGGCAGCCTCCAACCATCACATCACTCACAAGTCCTTCTCTATTCGCAAACAACAGGTCCAGTGGGGTCCCTTCCCTAGTTGGCTCCCTCACTAACTGTGTCAGGAATTTGTCTTTCACACACTCCAGGAACTTGTGAGACTGTTTCCTCTCTGCTACATTGTATTTCCAGCAGAAATCTGGCAAGTTGCAGACCCCCATGAGAACAAGGGCTAATAATCATGAGACTTCTCCCAGCTGCTTACTGAATATTTCATCTGCCTCTTCATCCTAGTTGGGTGGTCTATAACAGACTCCCACCAGGATATCTGCCTTATTGGCCTTTTCCCTGATTTTTATACATAAACACTTAACCATCTCATCACCACTGACAAGCTGCAGGTAGTCAAAAGGCTCCCTAACACACAAGCCTGCCTCTCCTTCCTTGTCTGTCCCTCTGTTCTTCTGAAGAGTTTATAGCCATCCATTGCAGCACTCTAGTTGTGTGAGTCATCCCACCATGTTTCCATGACTGCAACTATATCACAGTTTCTCAGCTGCACGATGACTTCCAGCTCCTCCTTTTTGTTGCCTGTGCTGTGTGCACTGGTGTAGATGCACTTCAGTTGGGCTATTGATCCTGACACCTTTTTTGGGGAAGAAGCTCTAAGTCCCATATGACTGTTCTCAGGTGCTTCCATGGTTTCAAACACAACAACAACCCTTATGTCTTTGATGCTGGTGGATCTCTATCACCTACCTCCACTGGGATGTCTAAGGTGCTGTGCAGATTAGTACAGACACTTCAAATGTGCTTAAGTGTACTCAGCACATTGTGGAACAGACTGAGGGACCTCTATAACATACCATTTCTCAAACATTGACATGCTGCCCCCAGACTTACCTCTAGTGAGTCTGGTTTTATCTCTTTTCCCCTTCAAATCTATTTTAAAGCTCTTTCAAGTAGCCCTGATAACTCTTGCACAAAGATATTTTTCCCTCTTTGAGCAAGGTGTACTCCATCTGTCACCAGCAGGTCTGGTGTCATGTAAAACAACCTATCACCAAAAAACCCCAAATTCTGCCAGTGACACCAGTTTTGGAGCCAGGTATTGATCTGCTGGGTCTTCCTTTTTCTTCTAATGTCACTCCCTGCAACTGGACGGATAGAGGGAAAAACCACTTGTGCTCCTGATCACTTAACAAGTCATCCCAACACCCTGAAGTCTCTTTTGATTGCCCTTGGACTTCTTATTGCAACTTCATCATTGCCTACATGAAAAAGCAGTAATGGATAATAATCTGAGGGATGTACCAGGATAGGAAATTTTCTTGTAACATCTTCATCCCAGGCCCCAGGAAGGCACCTGATTTCCCCATGAACCAGGTCCAGTTGGCATATTGGGCCTTCTGTTCCCCTGAGAAGATAGTTGCCTATGAAAATAACCCATCTTTTTTTCTTTATGGAAGTGATTTTGATTGAGGGCATAGGCTGACTTAACCTTGGTGACACCTCCAACCTAGACGGACCTTCGTCCTCATCACTCTTTGGTTCCACTTGCAGAGCCTTGTACCTATTGTACCAGAGCACCTGGGAAGCTGGGGCAGTCACACAGGAGAGGCACCTCCTGTGCTGGGCAGGAACTTGTCACCATTTACCTCATCCCTGAAGTCACTGATAGGGAATCTCCCTATCGTGTGTCCTGTCTGCCTGACAGGCCTGTCCCAGGGATAGTAGGGTGCGATTCCAGTAGTCAACTTCCTCCTGACTTCCCAGTGCTCTTCAACCTACTCATCTCCTCCCGGAGCTCTGCCACTAAGCGGAGGAGTTCCCTTCCCTGGGCGCACCTCCTGCAGGGGTGCTCACTGCAGCTGGCCAGTACTGGCATAAGAGCAGGGCCCACCCTGCAGCCCGACACCCGGGTGGCAGCGTGTTCCCACCAGAGCTCTGTCTGGGCAGCTGTGTCTGTCGTGGCAGGTGCAGTTTGGAGAGGACATGGCCTTCTGATGGGCAGATACCACTGCTTCCTGATGGAGCCGGCAGAGCTACAGCACCCATCCTGCACAAACTGCTGTGCCACATCCTGCTCGCTAGTGCTCCCCAGGGGGTTGTTTTAAAGGTGGGGGGGCTTTGTCATGGTTACTCCTGGCCCCATCCAGGTCACATCAGCCACTGTCCCAACGAGCTGTGGGCTCCTGGCAGGTCTCTTGTCTCACCCAGAGGTTCCCCTGCTTCAGGAACCCCCTGTGCACCATGCTGGAGTGGCCCACTGCAGATCATGCTGACACTGGAGCTGCTCACTTCAGTGACTGAGTGCTAGTTACGGTTTTATACCACATATAAATCTCACGCTCATGTGTCACAGCCCGAAAGGACCTGTTTAGGACAGCTTCCCTCCCCTTGGGGCCTATGACCAAGTCTGAGATACCCTTGAATGGAATTAAGGTGAAACAACACCAGCCAACCAGTTTAGCAATTTATTAATACAAAATAGAAGGCAAGTGGTTAGATACAATAACTTAATGGCAATTCCTTAACTTGATAACTTAGCTGGGTAAACAAGCCCCATGATGCACATTTTCACTTGGATCTAGTTATAATTTGTTACAGAGAAAGAAAGGGAGACAGAGACAGAGAGACAGAAAAACATCACCACCCATGGATCCAGCAGTGTCCTGTTGGTCCTCTTGATTCTTGGTGTCTTGGTGGTGGGGGTCCTGCCCTATCTCCTGATGGTGGCATTTTTATACAGTCCAAAAGTCTCCGCCTGTTTCCAAGAAACTTCATACATATGCACGGTGGGTGTGGTGCCAGGTGATGGCAGGCCTGGTTCAGTGCAGCCTCGATGTGTCCTGGGTGGTCACAGGGAGACTATTCCACAGGGGCTGCATCCTACAAGACCATCCTCAAAGTCAACAACCTAGCACCCTACACCTGCGCAGTTAGTTGTTGACAGGCATAAAACCCACAGGTTCTCGCCTAGTTCAAAACCACAGAACGTATTGTTCTACCTCTGCAGGGCCGGAAACTGGTGTCTCGTTTGTTCGGTCCTACCTCTGCAGTTCTGGAAACTGGTGTCTTGTTCTTGCTTGTGGTTTACTCTGTACCACGAAATCTTTAAGACAAATGTCCACATATCTGTCTGCCACATCATGCTCCTGGCCCCACCCAGGATGTTGATGATTTTGGCATCATAAAGGATACCAAGAACTGAGGAGCTGTATTTTGTTTCCTGAGGAAATCAAACATGAGGGAAACGTTAACGTATTGATATCAGACAAGAGCTTTTTTGGCAAGGCACTACCTTTTGCTCTCCTATTTGAAGATCAGAATACCACTAGGTGTCCAGAAAGTATCTCAATAGGGACAGAAAGTATGGGAAAGAGAGGCAGAAGAGAGAGGGGGGAAGAGGAAAAGTGAGGGAGGAAGAAAGAGAAGGAGGGAACGACTGAAGGAAGGCGGGGAGGCAGAAAAGAAGGGAGGACAAAAGGGACGTAGTGGGGAGAGGAGCCCATGTGCTGGGTTTGGGAGGCTTCAGGAGTGCCAAGCTTTCTCCCCATGGACAAAAGGTGCTCCTTCTCCTGGTGTGTGCATGGCCTTTGGTGGCTGCTGCCCCCAACATGGTCCACAGCACAACCTGGAAATAGCAGCTGTAATTCACAGGAGAATCCACTCTCTCTAATGCATACGGGTACACCCGTAATTAGGAATTCAGTGAAAATTGCCGCAAGGGAAATTAGATGAAACCTTTGTCAAAGGGTGGATGGAGGTTGGAAGAACTGTAGTCTATTAAGGAAACATGAAATATATAATATGGCAACAACCAGGAGGCTCTATGACCTCTGAAATACTCTGCCTCACATAAAACTGGCCTTGAATCCTACTGATACAAACCCAGAACAATTCTGCAGTTCTCAGTGTCAGTTTTTGTAGTCAGCTGCCCACCAATTTTGCGTGTCCCTTTCACTTACAGCCAAAGATATGAAAGACATTAAAGGCTTCACTTAGTACCACACCCTCTTGCTTCTCTCTAGAACAAAAGCCCCAAAAATCTGAAAATTCACAAGGCAGAAAATGGAGCTGTATTTCTTCACTTCTACAGATCCCTGGGCCAAGCCCTTAATGGGTTACATCTCAAGTGGAATCATACAGCAAGGGGAACTGTCCTGGAAATACCAGACTCTACACAGCTCTGCACACAGATTTGCTCCTCCATTCTTGGTTTGAGGGGAGCTTCGGGGCTGTTCTCACAGGTTCTGTAGTGAAACCAAGAAAACTCTGTAGCAGGTGCTGTTTCTTGTCTCAAACTCCCCCATTAATAGGGGCAATGCAGAGTCAAGCCCTGGACCTCAAGATGCACCAAAAGGATCTTACAGGCAGTTTACGATGTGAAGGATCTTTTTCACATGATGTAGCAAGTATGCAGGTTGATGTAATGATATTGAACACCCAGACTTGGACATCCACATGGTGCTATCAGATGGGAAAAGGAAACAGGTGCCGTTGAACTGGGATTTCATTTCCACATGGCAATCATTAGCTCCTTTTATGTGGTTTTGTAGCAATAAAGGTTATTTTTTCCTATTTTACAGACAAGGCAGTGAACTAGAGGAAGGCAAATCCTTCTGTCTCAAGTCCCTCAGTGAACTTACTGAAGGGATTCCAAGGCAATACCTGAGTGAGGCTATGGAGCAAGGCTGTCTCAACTCTACCTTAACTTCCAGAGCCCAGGACAGCACTGCAACCCTCCTACCCTGCTTGTGAAACCCAATAAACCTCAAACTTGTTCTTTGAGCCCACACAGGTCTGCATGACTGGTATCATGGATTAAATCACTTGGAAGAGTGAGTGAAGGCTCAAAGAGGCCAGGGCAGATGCAGCAGATCCCTTCCCAGTGCTTTACCTGGTGCCTGCGGAGATGTGGAGTATCAGAGGCAACTCAGAGGAGGTGGTGACTGATGATGGTTCAAAACTATTTCACAGCGTCTAGCAAAAGCCTTGAGCTGTAGTTATAGAAGCTAAACCACCACCTAAAGGACAGCAGATGGCAGTGAAAAACCTGCCTGAGCACAGTGCTTCACTCCAGGGATGCCCTAGGGCACAGAAGTTGGTTACTGATTAATTCCAGCTCTGCAAAGACCATGTGGAGTGGGAGGGAGTGGAACATGTTGGAAAATCGATTTTAAAGCTTTATTTTTGGTATCGTTTTTAACTCCTGATTTGGCTGGTAAAAGGCTGTCAGAATTTTCCTTTATTTTTCAGGAAAGTTCTTTTCAGGTATGAAAGAGATCCCAAATCTTTGGTCTCTAACTTCATTAATACAGTACAGCAAGTGGATGCAAAGTGTGATCTACTGATTTTTCTACCAGCATCGATAGACTAGCAAGAACAAAAATTGTTATTAAATGACATGAACCTAGATTTTTGAGATCACACAATCTAATAGCAAACTCCTAAGGCTGAATAGCTGGGTACTTCAGGAACACCTTTATACTTTCTAGACAGTTAAATAATGCTTACTGTGCTCTACAAGGCACTCTGAGCAAAGACAGGATCCCATAGTTCGTATGTGCCTCTGACTTGAAGCTTCCCATGTCTCCCTTCCCCTTCCCTCAGAACTGATGTGTATGTTGAAGTTGTCTTGGGTATTTCAAAACCACAGTGCCCTTGCTTTTGCCTGCCTTGTGGCTGGGCTGTAAGTCTTCTGTTGAGAGATTATTGCTTTGAACTTTTCTATATATATACATAAATAAACCCAGCCTTAAGAACCTGCAGTCTGAGATAAAATAAAGCACTTGGAGAAGGCACAATTGTACCCACTGCGCAGTCAGGAAGAAAAATGCACCATTTAAGAACTGAATCCACACAATTATTCAGGGGCTTAATTTTCATTAATGGAAGTCAGAATCATCTTCCTCTGAAGTCTTGTGGTTATCATAACGCCAAATGCATGGAGGGAAACAGTGGCTGAACAGAGACTGAACCTAGACTACCTTCCTCCCAGCTGTCTTGTACAGCAGCATCCTCTCCTTCAGGATGCATAGTAGAGAGAGTGTGTTTAGCACAATGCTATGCATTCACTCTTAATTACAGAGGTGGTTCTCTTTTCTTGCTCAAACTGTTAACAGCCCGTGTTTGCTAGATGGCATGGCTATATTGCTCCTCAGTGTTTCTTTTTACAAGGCTGAGAATTTGTACCATGCTGCTAACTCAACTTATTTCTAGGGAAAGAGAATGATTTTGATCTGAGCCCTTCCAAAAAATCAAGGCCAAATCTCTCAATGCCCTGTAAGTGAAACATCTTTTTCTTGTGGCAATCCTCTGCAAATTGTGCTCTCCATGGACTGTTCAGCTTTCCCTAGATGAGACCCATCCTACAGCTGGGATCACCATGCTCCTTGGAGGCAGAACAGAGTGTGGAAGACAGCAAGAAGTAGCTGGTGTTGGCATGAGATTATCTTATTAAGACCTGGGTAACTGGGCCTGTGAAATTAAATTACAACTTGCTGTTGGGCACAAAGGCAACAGGCATCGTGCAATGTCTAGATGTGAGGGTCCAGGGCCAGAACTTGTTATTTTGGTCCATCTTCATATCACTGATGCAGGTAAATGTAAGAGGCCAAATACTGGCTGTCAGGCAAGTGGATGAGGATCCTTTCACTCCTTGAAATGCTTTCAATTCCATGTGTGAAGTCAGGGATACACAGGAATCTAAAGTCTTAGTGACCAAGTGAGATGTAGAGACAAAGGACTTAGATACATGAAGCAGAGGTGCAGAAGAACACCCAGATCAGACAGATATTATCTGAAAAGTGGAGACAGCTAGGGTTCAACCCACCTTGAGAAATACCAGAAAGGAAATAAGAACAATTGCAATAAATAAGGAAAGCAAATTAGACTGCTAATGTCAGTTGGCGGGCACATAGAAAATTGATGTGGTAAGGGAAAAACTTACAGGTGCTGGCACATCCATGCATGAAGTCTGAAAAACAAGTTAAGGGGGCTAAAGTGGTTGCCTTCAAGGACAATCCTGATACAATGGACATCTCAGAGAGCTGGGATATGGAGGATCAGTGGGATTCAATGTAATCTGACTACTAGTTTCATAGGAATGATGCGATAAGGCGGTCAGGGGGCAGAACAGCATTCTGGGAAACATTCTGAAATCAGCAATGGTATAAACTATTACAGAAAAGCATCACAGAACATGTGGGTGGAAATCACAGGCTAATAATAAAAATGCTTTTTCAGATTATAGCACTGACCTCCTTGATCAGGAAAGAATGAGTGATCAAGAAGTAGGATTAGCAAAACTGTGAATTTTGGACAGGTAATAGGGGGATTCTTACTACATTGAGAAGTCAATGACTGTTCAAGAATGAAATGCAAGGAGAACATCTTTGGGTGCAATAAATGACTGCTCCGTACGACAGCTAGTCCTAGAGCCCACAGAAAAAGAGGCTGTATGGGGTTTGGCCTGGACTGGTGCATTATGTGCATGTAATTTAAGAGGTTTTGTCACTATCTGCTAAAGAATCCACAGCAAAGCAAGATTAAAAGCAATTTTGGCCATGGTTCACTTTCTTTTCACCCAAAAGGGTGAGTTAAATAAGCTGAAATGCCATAACTGAAACCACAGCTAAAGCATACCTTTTATAAAGAGGCATTATTAATGCAGCCTTCTCAACCAGAAAAATCAGTAAGCTGTATACAGATATGTAATACCCATATATGCCACCACACAATGTACCTGCAGCTTTAACACAGGCTTTTCAGAGGTGCATGTTGCAAGATGTTACCAGCTCTCTTTTGTTTGTGTCTTAGTTGTTTGAAGTGCTGAAGTGGATGTTCTGGTTGGGAATGCTAAATGTCAGCGAGTTCCTGTTGGTACAGCTGTCACCATGTGGTTTTGGGTCACATTTCTGAGCAGCCCATGCAGGGAAGTTGCCAGCATGGCTCCCTTGCGTTGTTGGGCAGATGAGAGGGCTTGCCATGCTGTGGCTCTCCTGTGAAAAAGCAATCTCAAGGTGAACACTTTCCTAATGTTACACTTGTTGGGCAAACACAATTTCTGAACAATTTCTTTTGTCTGAATACTTTGAGTAATTATATTTTCCCAAACTCTTAACTTGCAACTGGATAAACTATTTCTCCTGCCTTTCCCAGAGTTTTATTTTGGGAACAGCCATAATGGCTGGTAAAGGTCTGTGGTGACTCCATTTCAGTGGCTTACCAGACAGAAATACCCCTGAGCACTAAAGGTGAATATTTGAGTAAGACTGGCCAGAAATCTGAACTCATTCTTGATTAGCCCTTTGGACTTTGTGCAGTTTTCCTCTTTTCTGACATCCAGCAGCCACTGGATGGCACTAAGGTTACTGTCCTGCTCACAAACACATTATAACAAGTCTCACACTTCAATTTTAGGAATACTGAAAAATTGTCTGAGGCACTGAACTTGGGTTGTTTGGACAAGTGTGAGATTGGTTGCCTCAGCTCTTGTAGTTCTAACAATGCTTCTCCCCTCACACAACCTATTTTTTCCTTCCCTGCTTTGGGACTACTTACAGCTAACAGTAAATGCTCATTGGAAATCTCCACATAGGTGTGTATGGATCCTCAAACATGCTGAGAGTGCATGCTGTCCCGTCACTGGTGGGTAAAGATGCTAAATAGCCTTGGTCATTGTGATAATGCCTAAAGTATTCTACTAGTACCTGCCTAGAGTGTAATTTCAGAGGACCTGTGAAAACACTGTCAGGAAATGGTTAGATCATGAAGAGCTGTCTCTGAAGAATAGTCATGAGCAGGTTGAAAGTTTATGGGTAAGAATTAGAGACTGAGGCAACAAAGGGAACCTTGTGGTTGACATTTACATTGGTCTGAGTTCACATTTTCTGTCCCATCTCACTGTATGCTTCACACTGCCCTTTCTTGAAAGGCTAACTCACCACCTGGGCCAACACTGATGCAGGAGCACACCCCAATACTTGAAACAAAGGAATGCTCATAGATAACTGTGACAGCAGCCCTCACCCTGCTTTCGCAATCCCACCAGAACACTGCTCTTCCTTTTTAAATTTGCTTTCTCTAGCCCAGAACCCTAAGCAGCAGAATAATCTTTGCTACTGCTAAGGCTGAGTCATTAACTACCTTGTTATGTACTCTCAGTCCCAACTCCAGCAATGCAGAACACAGACAGCAGTGTCACAAAAATTAGGTTATCAGGTAACTATTTCTAGCATAAATGGATTAGTCTCAAGATAATACATATACATATATATACACACACACACACATATATATATAAGCATGCCTGTGCTGGTTAGTGAATGCCCTTAAATCAGTTCTATCCTGTCAGCTTTAAATTTTGTATTTTACATCCTCCAAGTCTGAAAATATTTATTGTTATTCACATTCTCCTTTTTAACATTGATACAAATACTGAATATTAAAACTGGTCAAAACAATATAAGAATTTCATTTTTCCCAAAAAATTTTAAAATTAGGACATCAAGTAGTTGGTTGACAAAAAAAGAAGAAAGGAAAAGTAATTTTAAACAATCATTAACATTTATGAATTTTCCTTCGTTTCAATAAAAGCCTGAAATACACAGTTCACACTCTCAAAGAGATGACTTCTCAATGCAAAGATCGTATCTTGCTATTTGATTTGGAAAAAAACCCTAAAAGAATCCTAAAACTTTATTATTTATCATTAATTCCTTAAATTCTTAGAGAATTAGGGTTTTTTTCTAGCTGTTACTGCAGTTTGGGCTTCTTTAAAATCTATTTTAGCCTACAATTTAAGTAAATAATTCGTCTCAGTTTACTACTAAAGCATGGAATGGATATTTTTGTATCTTATCCTGTTGACTCATTTATGAACATCATGTCCACTTCAGAAGAGGACACAAGCCTTCATTATCTGCCATGAAATGCTAAACCCAACACTTTTATTGTTTCAACAATAAAAAGTCCCACCTATCTCACTGGGAATAAAATTGAAGCAAAATCTTGTACTGTAAGTTTTCTGTCTGCTACCACCCCTTGTCACAGACGACCAGATTGCAGTATTTTGTAGTTTAAAGGCTGAATTTTTATGAGTACATTGTTCCAAATGCCTTTCACGGTCCCCTCTTCTCCCCTGCTCACCTCACTCCCCAGATGACTTGTAAACTGTAAGTCTTGCTCCACAGGTTCAGCCCATTACCCACGTTCTATTACTTTACTCGTTTTTCCAAGGTTGTTTCTTCCTTTTGTATGATTTAGAATCTGGCCTGAAATTTCATACATAAGTTTAGATCAGAGTCACTGTGTCCATAGCCTTCTAACTGAAAGGTCTGGTAAAAAAATATATATAAAAAAGTTGAAATAAAGGTTAAAAATATTAAAAGCAACATATCTGTAAAAATTAAAAAAATAAACAACAGCTCACAAACCATTTCATGGAACACTCCAAATCAAACTGTTAGTCTACAGTCATTTTGCAGACATTAAAGCTTCCACCAGCCCAAAGAGGTCCGTTTCAGCTGTAGTACTGTTACTGATTCTGTCATTAATTAGAATTAATTGTGTTTGATTCTAATATGAATATAGAATTAAGAAAGATATTTTAGTAGAAATTATATGTTCACATTTATTGCACTTTGCACCAACAACCGAATGCTACTATGAACTCCTCTGTACAGCTCTGCACCAAGGCCAAAGATTTGGTCAAAATCATCGAGTAGCAACATATAGAAACTGAGACAATAGGTCTAAGATTTAAGATAATTTGTTTGAAGTAGGTATAGTGTTTACTTACAGGAGTATTGTATAACCTAGAAGAATGCATAGAGATGTCAGGACCCAGAATTAATGGGAACTGAGGAAAGCCGACTGTAACAGCTTGTAGGTACCTGCTAGGAAACAGTGAACTTAAGCAAAACCTAATTCCGGCATGGGGAGACCGCAACTCCACTCATGGACCACCTACCCAAATTACACCCCAGATCCATTTCCAGAATTTTCTAACCTTTACTGCACAGAATCAGAAATAGGAGGAGAATATGTTAATGATTTATAGTAAACAGTATGTTTATGTACGATTACTTAATGAATATGCATGAGTAAGTTCTATATAAGATGTATGATTTTGGTGCTTGCTGTGTGTTGTTGGTGAGACGACTCTCCTGCGCACCTGACCGTTAATAAAGAAGTGTCTGCTTATCTACATCACATTGGTTTTGATAAGTTCTTTATTCTGAATTTTCGGTAACAGTCCCAGCTGGGGGACTGGAGGAACAGTGACCAAGTGGCAAGCCTTAAGCTAATAAGCAGAACTATGCCGGAGGTAAAATGAGTCCACCAAAGAGCCTGACTTCTACAGTCTTATGCAAGCCACTAAAATACATGTCCTGACTTGCCTCCTAAAATTTCATACTGAGAAAATGGGAGCTATGCTACTTTTGTAGCATTTCTGCCCAATTTTCTTTGGAATTTGGATATATTTACAGATTTATAAATGCTGAAGCTGGGAGGAACTTCTGCCAAGCTCCTGCCTGGTCTCCTGCATAACAAAGGCCAGAGCACCCCATCTATCAGACTTTTGTAAGATGCAAAATTAGCAAAGATTCCACATAACTATGTGTTCATCTCCAGCCACTGAACATCCATCCATCCTACTCATCATTCCAAACTCTGATGAACTTATTTCCATGAGCAACTGAGTCAGTGGTCATGCTTGCCCTGCCCACCTTTGGTTTTGCCTCAGTTCCCACAGGTCTGCTGACTTCATGCTTCCTGAGAAATCATCCAGATTCTGGGGCAAAAATGATCACCTCTTATCAGTTCTTATCACCTCCTCACTGGTGAAGTCGCAAAGTCATTTGCAAGGCATGCATAGCATCTGGCATACACAATAGAGTCACTAAGTATTGGGCTTATACAATGGAGCTGGTGATCTGTGGTCCTTGTGCTTGGTAAGAAACACTTGGTTTCACCCAGTCCACATTTCCCCTCTTTGAGGCTTATCTAAGGAGTTTGTCAATGCAACTGCAACAGAATGGGAGGGTGTATCCTTCGGTACACTCCTGCTTCCTTGGGTGACATTCCTTAGACTAATTACAAAGGCCACAGCTGGTCCTTGATGGATGTTCGAGGCATTACTGACACCAGCCCGTGACGCAAAGCACACACACAAACAAGCTTTGAGACAATCATTTGGCATTTCAGTCTCTCACAAAGGCATTAGTCAATAGGACCCCCTGAGAAACTGCCCTCAAGGACAAGGGAGTGAAACAGGGCTGGCAGATCTTCAGGGGCACTTTCCATAGAGCACAAGAGCTCTCCATCCCCATGAGTAAGAAATCAGGAAAGGAAGGCAAGAGACTGGCATGGATGAGTCAAGACCTCATGGTCAAACCAAAGGGCAAGAAGGAAATGCACAGGCAGTGGAAACTGGGACAGGTATCCTGGGAAGAGCATGGGGACATTGCTGGTTGTGTAGCGATGGGGTCAGGAAGGCCAAGGCGCAGATGGAGCTGAACTTGGCAAGGGATGCGAAGAACAATAGGAAGGGCCTCTGTAGGTATGTCAGCCAGAAAAAGAAGGGCAAAGAAAGTGTACATACACCCCATCAGTGAACACAACTGACAAACTGGTAACAATGGATGAGGAGAAGGCTGAGATACTCAATGACATTTTGCCTCAGTCTTCACAGGCAATCTCTCTTCCCACACTTCTCGAGTGGATGGGCCTCAATGCAGGGACTGGGGGAGCAAAGTCCCTCCCACAGTAAGAGAAGTTGTCTGAGACTGCCTGTGGAACCTGAACACACAGAAGTTTAGGGGACTTGACAAGATGCATCCCAGAATCCTGAGGGAATTGGCTGATGTAGTTGCCAAGCCACTCTCCATCATATTTGAAAAGTCATGGCAGTCAGGTGAAGTCCCTGGTGACTGGAAAATGGGACACATTGCACCCATTTTTACAAAGGGTAGACAGGAGAACCCTGTCAGCCATAGAAGATCATGGAACAGATCCTCAGAGAAGCTACGCTAAGGCACATGAGCACACAGAGGTGATCTGAGACAGCCAGCATGGCTTCACCAAGGAAAAGTCCTGCCCAACCAACCTTGTAGCCTTCTCTGATGGTGTGACTACATCAGTGGACCATGGAAGAGCTACAGATGTCGTCTATCTGGACTTCTGTAAGGCCTTTGTCATGGTCCCCCACGACATCCTTCTCTCTAAATGGGGGAGAGATGGACTTGATGGATGGACTGTTCAGTGGATAAGGAATTAACTGGATGGCTGCGTCCAGAGTGTAGTGGTCAATGGCTCAATGTCCAGATGGAGATCTGTGATGAGTGGTGTCCCGCAGGGGTCTGTCCTGGGATGAGTATTGTTTAATATCTTCATCAGTGACACAGACAGTGGGATCAAGGCACCCTCAGCAGGTTTGCAGATACCACCAAGCTGCGTGGTGCATTTGACATGCCCAAGGGAAGGGATGTGCCATCCAGAAAGACCTGGACAAGCTTGAGAAATGGGCCCATGTGAACCTCATGAGGTTCACCAAGGCCAAGTGCAAGGTTCTGCATGTGGGTTGGGGCTCCCCTAGAATCAATATCAGTTGAGGGATGAAGGGATTAAGAGCAGCCCCAGGAGGAAGGTGGATGAAAAGCTGGACATGAGCCAGCAATGTGCACTAGCAGCCCCAGAAAGCCAACTGTACACTCGGCTGCATCAAGAGAAGTGTGGCCAGCAGGTCGAGGGAGGGGATTCTCCCCCTCTACTCCACTCTTGTGAGACCCCACCTCAGTGCTGTGTCCAGCTCTGGAGTCCTCAGCTCTGGAAAGACATGGACCTGTTAGAGCGGGTCCAGAGGAGGCCACAAAAATGATCAGGGGGCTGGAGCACTTTCCCTATGAGAGGCTGAGAGAGCTGGGGTTGTTCATATTGTCAGTAAAGGTGAAGACTTTTTTTTCTGTTGTCTTCAACCTTTTATTTTCTTGTATTAATAATCAGACCTAGACTACTACTCAGAGCCTGCTGGTCTCCATGACAGCTCTGGACTGTAACAGGCCAGATCAAGACACCTGCCCCCGCCCCCCACCCCCGCAATGTCATTCATGGCTGCAGGCTTCGGTTCTGGAAACCAAACACAAGACTAGACTCTGGATTTCTTCCCAGAAAACCCACCCGCACATTTGGAAAGCAACACCACCTGCACTGTTGGTAATACTGAGACTTTTTCTGCAGTTTTTATGCCTTTATTTCTTTCATTGTACAGTAACTAGAGTTAAGGGGCTGGGATCCCTTGGGGAACATCCTGAGTCCCAGCAGCCGGCCTGGCCAAACCAGGGCCCCTGAGGGATGCTCCCAGGGTCACTGGTGGTGGCAGGTGGGCTTCTTGCCGGGCTGGGAAGCTCCAGGGCTGCCGGCTCTCCTCTTTGGGGCTCACTGGGGGCCCCCCGGACCACTGGCTGCCCCAATGGGGAGTGGAGGGCCCAGGCACAGCCTCCTCTGGGTCCTCATGCAGCTGTTTTTGCTCCCCATAGGTGGGAATGGGGACACTGGGGGGCTGCTGGGCCCCCCTGAAGGGGCTGGCTGCAGGAGACCCATCCCCCTTGGGAGTCAGCAGGGAGGGGAGCAGCCTTGGGGCTGCCCTCCCACCCCCCCGCAGCATGGGCGTCCCCGAGGTCCATCCGATGTCCAGGCTCCCCGCTGCGCCGGCACAAGACGGTGTGCACAAGCTGGTGGACAAAGCTCCTCGTGTGCCTGCCTAGGGTGTCCCACAGCAGCTGGATCAGAGCCTCCTTATCCGGGCCAAAGTAGTGCAGGCTAGATAAGACGAGGCTCTGCACTGCTGCTGCTTCCTGGGCATCCTCGAAGAGCTGCCCCAGCACCTCATGCAGCCAGGGCAGCGAGGGACGGAGGACTGCGGGCCAGTGGCAGAAGACGGATGCCCAGATGTAGGCACAGAAGCTGCCCAACGGAGCCACGGGAGCTGGGCGCGGCTGGGTGTCCGCAAGCTCCTCCTGTCAGGCGGATGGTAAGTGACGGTGCTGCAGGTGGTGTGATGACATACTCCTCAAAGCTGCTGTCTGCCCACACTGAGTGCAAGATGGATCTCACCTTCCTCTTGCAGAGGGGGCATTCAGGCTTGCTCTCAGCCCACCGCACGATGCACGGGCAGGAGAATTGGTGGAGGCATGGCAGAACGTAGCTGCGCTTCTCCCAGCTGTCCAGGCATACTGGAGAGCAGTTCTCCAGCTCCGCGGCCATGCTCTCCACATGCTGCGGTGGGCTGGGGGGAGCTGGGGATGTCGAGCTGCTCCTGCTCACTGCCGCTGCACACTAGTCACAATAGAAAAGGAAAAAAGGCCACAGTCATTTGCTGCTCTAGGGAGGGGTGGAAAAATGTCCAGGCCCCTAAAGAAGGAAACCCTCCCAGCTCCCCCGGGTGACAGTTCCCTGCACAGCTCACCTCTGCTGCTGCGAGCGCGCCTCTTGGGTGTCACAGCTGCTTGATCCAGGCAGTGCCGGGGAAAATCCCTCAATGGCTCTGGGGTCGGGCACTGAGAGTTGCAGTGAAGATCTTCCCCCGCACCAGCAAAAGCCTCGCTCCGCACTCCAACCTCGCACACTCGCGCAGCTGGAGCGCGGGCACGAGCCGGCGGGGTGAGACTTGGTGTCCGGGTACGAGCAGCGAGGGACGCGCGGTCACCACCCATCGCCTGGGAATGTCGCCGTCCATCCCTCGGTGACATCAGAACCCATCGCTCGGCGTCCGAGGGCGCCTCTGCCCCCTCGGCGCCCCCGCCTGCCGTGAGCCACCCGCGCGGCCCAGGGGAGCAGGCGGAGCCTTTTCCCCGCCAGACCCCCGCGGGCCGGCGCCCCGCCGGCCGCGCCGCCTCGGCACCGCCAACAAAATGGCCGCCGGCCGCGCTCCTCAGGCGGGGCTCGCGCGTCCGCAGCCGTGCCGCCGCCCGCCAGGGGGCAGCCGCGCCCGCCCCGCCCCCCGCTGCCGCCGGGGGCTCCGCGGGGTCCCCCCGCCCGGCACCGCCGCGTCCCCCGGGCACCGCGTGTGCCCCGAGCCCCGGCCGCGCCCCGGGAGGGACTCGCCGCTGACCCCCGAGGCCGCGGCCCGGCGGGATGCGGCAGGGACCGGGGCCGGGGCCGGGCCGCCCTCCCGAGGGCCACCCCGGTGCCCCGGCCAGAGCGCTCGGCCCGTGCCAGGGCCTGGTGTCCCCGCGGCCCGTGCCAGGTGCTGCTCGAGCCCCAGGAGGCCGCGGGCCCGCGGTGACGGGCCGCACCGGCGGGCCCTGGGCTCTCGGCTCCGGGTGCCGCCGCCCTTTCTCCCGCTCCCCGCTGCTCGGCGCACGGCCGGTGTGCGATGGAGGCCGGGGCCTGGGGGAGCGGGGAAGCGGGCAGCCACCGATGGCCGGCTCCATCATCGCTGTCCCCTCCCATGCAGCAGCGACCGAGAGCCACGGTGAGCTGCTGCTTCCCCTGAGAAAGGCAAGTCCTCCTTCCTCTCATGGGGGGCTCTCTGCCCCAGGTGCCTCCAGGCCTTGAGGTTACCCACGGGAAGGGGCCTCCAAAAGACACGGGCGGGACCTGACTGCCTGGCACCAGCAGATGCACCTGGAGAGACGTTTACGTGGGGAAAACTGAGCTCTGGAGACTTCGAGGCCAGCATCTGACCTGGCGGTGCTCTTTTCAGTGCCGGCCTCCCCGGCCCGCTCTCCAGGGCTCTGCCCATGGATGGACATCCTTCCATTCTGGGAGGGTGGGGGAAGGCAGCAGCCTTGGAGCTCTGGGAAAAAAGCAAAACCAAGGCCAAAACCCTGAGCTCGGATACACTCAAATCCCCGGAGGAGCTAATGAGCCTGTGCAGCCTGCTTCTGTCTCCCCACATACACTATCATCGTGGCTTTGCGGGCAAAGGAGGTGCTGAGACTCATCAGCCACCGCTGGGGCTCTTCTCTCCTGCAGCCGTGTGTGAGGCGGGCCGGAGGAGGGGATGCCATGGCGCCGGGAGACGTGCACTGCAAGCCCTGGGGAGCATCCGCCATGGTGTTCTGCAGGGAGAGGACAACAGCATCCTATTAGCATCCCTGTTGAAGCAGTACCATGCAGTCGCCCACAGAGCTGATACATGGTGTAAGTCACTAGTTCAGATACAATCAGGAGAAGTCAGGGAAATCTCTGGACCAATGTGGTGCTCTGCATAGTATCTAGTGGGTAATGGGAGCACGTGCAAATGAGAAGCTTTGAAATTCAGAAGGGAATTTGTGCTTTTGCACGTTTCTGTATAAGAAAGAAGATAGGCTTTTAATGTTTAAAATGAAGTTTTTTACACAGTAATTCCAGCAAGAGATGGCCAAGAGCTGCTGGAGTTAATGGCCCCAGGTAAAAGGGTTATCAGCTTTCCCATTTTGTCATTAATCTGCAGGAGCTGTCCCCAACTAACAAAAGAAGCCCTGCAATTCAGTATCACTAAAGAGATTGCCAGGCTCCACTTCAGATGGCTAATAGCTGTAGGCATTTTAGCAAAGCCTATTAATTAGTTTGGTCTTGTTAAATAATATGTAACTTTAATTTGAACCTGGTCAAGAGATGATTTTTACTTTAGTACTTGCAATAACACAATGGTAGGCCCTAATGTCCACTCTGTTCCTTGTGGTTCTCCATCATGCTAGCCCATTCAGAAGGATACCCCTTGCAGGAACCGGTGTGCATTAAGCTAATAGAAAAACAGACAAATGAGCAATAATGTGTCACATGCATGTGTACCATCTTGTTACAGAAAAGTTCGGTGATTAGAATTAGAACTAGACTTTATTAGACTACAGAATTAGCTTTAGTAATGTCCCTTTATTTCTCTTTTGCTGGCTGTCTTGCTCCCACTCTGCAGGAAAAGAAGGTGGCAAATGACTGGCAGGGTGTTGTCAGAAGCTGTGAAGAACGTGGGACCCCTTCTTTCATGCCAAGACAGCACTGAATGCCCTGCAAGCTCTCATTTACTGTTTTAGTTTAAAGGCAGTCTTCCTGAGCTGTTCTGTTGTGTATTTTTAAGTCCCTGTATTGCTATTCGTGTAAGATTAGTGTGGCCCTGGTATTAAATATCTGGCAAAGATAATCAGTCACTAAATGAATGAATGAACTCACTAAATGGTCACTGTAGCTGACAGGGTGAATATTAAGTCTTCCGTATAAAAGTCTTTGCATTTTCTGCAGAAAACTTGGGCAGCAAAGTCAGGTGTAAAACTGTACATGTCAAAGCAACTCCACAACATCTCAGTGGATGATATGTTAGTCTAGTTACATTGCTCAGTAGGGGCAGTAAATCCTGGGGTAGAGAGCTCTTGATGTGCAACCCTGCTTGCACATCTGCATCAGTTCTGCATCACAGCCACAGCACGTTCATGTTACAGCTGCCTCATAGATGCATCACCTGGCAGTGAGTATCACGAAGTCCGAGGCCTCCCACTCCCCTGTTAAAAGAAGAGAAGACTGCAGAGAAAAGGCAGCTGTAGACTAAGCACAGCATTTGGAGGCTGCTGGAGGACTCGGGGCATCAACTAACACAATGCACATGTAAAAAGTAATCCATTAAACTAAATAAAGCACTGTGTCATTTTGTTCCTTGGGCTAAAAATGGTGTTCTCTACTTCAGAGAACAATAGATGCATCATATTTTAGAAGGAAGCCTTTGTTTCAGGATTAATGTTCACACATGTGATCAGACATCAGGAGGTCTAAAGCCCAGCTAGAAATTAATCTGGCTTCAGCCAGATATATAATGTGAGCAGCAAAAGAAAGACCAAGGAGAGCCTCCATCCCCAGCTAGACATGGGAGGAAACATGGTAACAAGTGATGACGGAACAGCTGAGGTGCTTAATGCCTTCTTTGCCTCAGTCTTTAATAACAAGACCAGTTGTACTGAGGGAATCCAGCCTCCTCAACCAGAAGACAGAGACTAGGAGAACGCCCCCCCCCCAATCCAGGTGACTGTCAGTGACCTACTACATCACACAGACACACACAAGTCCATGGGACCAGATGGGACACATCCAAGGGTGCTGAAGGAGCTGGCTGGGGTGCTCAGCAAGCTGCTTTCCATCATTTACCAGCAGTCCTGGCTGACCGGGGAGGATCTGACAGATTGGAAATTGGCCAGTGTGATGCCCATATACAAGAAGGGTCATAAGGATGATCCAGGAAATTACAGGCCTGTCAGCTTGATGTCACTGCCCAGGAAACTGATGGAGCAGCTCATCCTGATTACTGTTATACAACACAAGTGGGACAACCAGATGATCAGGCCCAGTCAGCGGGTTTATGAAAGGCAGGTCCTGCTTGACAAACCTGATCTCCTTCCAGGGCAACCTGCTTACTGGAAGAGGGAAAGGCTGTGGATGTTGTTCACCTTGACTTTAGTAAGGCCTTTGACACTGTTTCCCATGGCATTCTCCTGGAGAAACTGGCTGCTCGTGGCTTGGATGGGCACACGCTTTGCTGGGTAAAAAACTGGATGGATGGCCGGGCCCAAAGAGTTGTGGTGAATGGAGTTAAATCCAGTTGGCGGCCGGTCACGAGTGGTGTCCCCCAGGGCTCAGTTTTGGGGCCACTCCTGTTTAACATCTTTATTGATGATCTAGACGAGGGGATCGAGTGCACCCTCAGTCAGTTTGCAGATGACCCCAAGTTGGGTGGGAGTGTTGATCTGCTCGAGGGTAGGGAGGCTCTGCAGAGAGACCTGGACAGGCTGGAGCCATGGGCTGAGGCCAACTGGAGGAGTTTCACTGAGGGCAAATGCCGGGGGCTGCCCTTGGGCCACAACAACCCCCAGCAGCGCTACAGGCTTGGGGAGGAGTGGCTGGAGAGCTGCCAGTCAGAGAGGGACCTGGGGGTGTTGATTGACAGCTGGCTGAACAGGACCCAGCAGTGTGCCCAGGGGGCCAAGAAGGCGCCAATGGCATCCTGGCTTGTGTCAGCAACAGCGTGGCCAGCAGGGACAGGGAAGGGATCTGACCCCTGTACTCGGCACTGGTGAGGCCGCACCTCGATTCCTGTGTTCAGTTTTGGGCCCCTCACTACAAAAAGGACATTGAATGAGTCGAGCGTGTCCAGAGAAGGGCAACGGAGCTGGTGCAGGGTCTGGAGCACAGGTCGTACAGGGAGCGGCTGAGGGAACTGGGGGTGTTTAGTCTGGAGAAGAGGAGGCTGAGGGGAGACCTCATCGCCCTCTACAGCTCCCTGAAAGGAGGGTGCAGAGAGCTGGGGATGAGTCTCTTTAACCAAGGAACAAGTGATAGGACAAGAGGGAATGGCCTCAGGTTGCACCAGGGAAGGTTCAGACTGGATATTAGGAAGCATTTCTTTACAGATGGGGTTGTCAGGCGTTGGAATGGGCTGCCCAGGGCAGTGGTGGAGTCCTCATCCCTGGAGGTGTTTAAGAGTTGGGCTGACACAGCGCTGAGGGATATGGTGTGGTTGGGAACTGTCAGTGTTAGGTTAATGGTTGGACTGGATGATCTTCAAGGTCTTTTCCAACCTAGATGATTCTGTGACATGTGCATCAAAAATCAGAAATGTCTTTCTGAGAGGTTCAACTAGACTACAGTGCAAACTGCTAGCAGTTCAACAGCCTGAAAGGTCTAGAGATCTTAGCCTAGTGCAGAGAAACTGTATCGCAGTTTCACATCAGCTTTGTTTAAAGAGACATTTTTTTCCAGTATCTGTCTGGAGCACAACAATGGTTCCTGTGGGAAGCAGTAAGTGAGGGAATATGTACATCCACTGCATTGCCCAAAAGCTGCACTTCAGCTACGCTGACATGTCAGAGCTTCTGGAGGGACCAGGGCTTATCTGAGCATTAGAAAAGTAGACTTCTATTTCTGCTAGACCATGTTTCTTGTTCTTTGCCCCTGTCCAGGGCCTCTCTGGTCTTTTATGACTGACCAAGGTGTGACACCTTGTCAGAACTGATTTCTAGCACCTGTGGACTTGAACATTTTCTAAGCTGGAGCTATGAAAGAAGCTGGCATAACCTTAAATGCCAGCAGGACTGAGACTTGCCTCCAGGTTCTTCTACACATGTCCCTTTAAATATTTATTACTCTTTCAACCATTGCTTTTGTTCGTTTTAAATCCTAAACTCTGGATATGGACTCCCTGTGCTGCTCAGGGCTGGAGAGAAGCTTTCACAGGACTCTGTCTTCACTGGAGCATCCAGGGACCTATTTCTATTTCCTCAGGCTCACGTGTGGAGACTGCAGCAGAGGTGTCTCAGTGGGGATCCACTACTGCCACAGCAGGAGTCCTGCTCATAGAGTCAGAGCTTCTCCTGAGCCAGGGCAGATTATTCTGACCTAGGCAGGGACAGAGAGGTGACTACTGATCTCAGTAATCAGATTAGAACCCTGTGGAGAGGGAAGATTTAGAGAGGAGGTCTGATTCAGCTAACAAAACTTCATGCTCTCTCCTCTCCTACTGGCAAGTGGTGGCAGATGTACCTCCCGCTGTCTTCCAGGGGCCCTACAATGGTCAGAAACTGTAGCCTGAAGACAGCTCTGCTAACAGGAGTGCTTATGTATGACAGGGACTCTGAACAGGAAAGAGAAGAGAGGAAGTGGTGAAGATCCAGTATTAAATTTATTGCACTAATCCTATTCCTGCTGGTGATATATGCATAATCAATTAAGTTGACTGGTTTTGCTGATACCTTTGTTATGAACTCCATGTAGGGGAACAGACATGTAGCTGGATTGCTTGTTTTCTTTATTTATTTTTTTCCCTTTCACCTTTTCTTAATGACAGCATGGGTTGGATTTCCAAACCCTCCCAGCACTGGCCTAACTGCTCTCTGACAACTGCAATCAAATTCTAATTTGTCTAACTGCCAACATGTCTACCATAGAGGTGCTGACTCACTGCAGCAGAAGTAGCATTGAAGTAGTTCAGGCTTCCTTAAAAATACCACTCTAAGAGATTACTGTAGGAAAATACCATGATTCTTGGTCTGAAAGAGCCAATAAATTGACTTATTAGGGCCAGTCTCAACAGATGAGGAACCTGAGGAAGGGAAGGAAAACAGCTTTTTTTGGTTATGTGGCAACTATAGGGGAGCAACCAGGACCTGATTTTCCTGAGCCCAAGCAGGCTGGTGGAACCTAAGCCTCACTGTTTAAAGTTACACCAAATGCCATTCTGTTGATGTCTTTGATTCCTCCCAAGACTTTCATCCTGCTTCAAAGCCCTCGACTGTTTGTGAACTATTGATGCTAAGCAACAAGAACATCATCCCTCTTCAGAAAAGGAGATGATGTAGCAATTTGTGAATATGCCCTGCCTCAGCTCTGCCTAAGCCTTTAGCATTGGCTCAACTCCTTTTCTCTTGATGGTGATGACAGTGGACTCCTGCTGAGCTCAGAATACATAAGATAAATCTTCAGTTCTCTGGCAGCACACATCCTATCCCACCCTTTTCCGATTTGTGTGTCGGTAGACAAGGACCCAGTCTTCACGGAGGGACTGGAAAACATCTGTCTCTATGGGTACCAGCAAAATGTCACTCCTCTACTGCAGCTGATGCACCACTGACTGCCTAAAGCAGATTCACGGCAATTGTGGAGGTCAAAACTGCTGAGATATTTGCAGATCTCAATGCAGAGCTGGGCTCAAAGAGAACAAAACATGACTTCAATGATGAATGGAAAGAAAAGCACTTACATAAAGACAACGATAGGCCTCTGTGTGTGCTCAGCATGTTGTGTGGTGCTCAAGGCAATCAGGGGCAGGTTCCAGCCATAGGAAATGAGTTATAATGACTGGCATGGGGCACTTCGAACCTGCCTGAAACCTAATCTTTAAAACCTTCATCTTCAGGGATGAAAATTCCAAGGACCATCAGGTAGGAAGACACCTTCTCTGCTTAAGGAGGTCTGAGCCCATTACACCCAGAAGGCAAGACTCAATGGAAGAAAGACTGCTTGCTGTCTTCCTCTGGTTGGTTCCCATGTGCTGCTATCAGACAGGACATTGGCTTATGTGCAGCTTTGGTCTTAGTAGTACAGCTGCCAGTTTTTCCTTCTCCCTGTGCAGGTGCTTCACAGTGGTCATTGGGCAGCTAAGGCCAAGGTCTCAGGCACACTTACTCTCCTTAGTTCACGTGGCTTTGTACCAAAAGACAAGACAATTGATGTACTTTTCATCTTCACCTTGGAAGCAAAGGTAATGGTATGCAGAGAACCTGAGTGTTGGAGAATGGCTTGCAGAGCAAGACCATGGGTCTGTGCAGGAGCTGATTACAGCCATCTGAGGTAAACAAAGGAAAAAACCCAGGGTACAGTTATGCTAACAAGGAAGGAGATTCAGGGCACAGTTATGATAACAAAGGACTGTTATGTTAACAAAGAGAGAAACTGAGGTACACAACGGCCTTGAGTATAATGAAAATCAACCTTGGGAAAAAAGGCAGGCCAGAAGAAGGAGGATGTTGTGACATACCTGAAATGCCACAAGGGGCTGGGATATTATAATGTAACCTTTTAGATGTATCCAACAGATTTGTGAGTAGTACGCATGATTATTGTAGAGTGCTTATATAAGGGGTGATTTCTTTCAATAAAGTTGAAGCTTGCTCTATCATTCACATTGAATCGGCTGCTTGCTTCCTCCGCCCGCCGCACCTGAGTCTGAAGCACATTTTCCTTCTGAGGAGATTGTGGCACCTCTGCAGTTCTGAGACCGTCACATTCCAAAATGCAAAGAACAGAGGGATTTCAACCCCAGCTACAAAGCACTTTAGCAGCTTTGGGCTTTCTCTCTTTCCAACTGCCAACCCCACCCCCCACCCCCCCCCATTTTATTTGATTCTTCCTTAAACGCAGAAGTGACAGCATTGAAAACAATGAGAAGACCCTGGAGAGAAATGGAATGCCTTACAGTGGACAGAGGAAAGAAGAATCCATCATTTCCGTAATGAAAATATAGGAGACTAATGTGAGAAGACTCTTAAAGTCTTAATTTTGCTTCCGGGAAATTAACACACAGATTGTGTGTTGATTTCCCAGAAGAAAGAGCAATTAATACTTCATGGTGTAAAAACTCTTCCCTTCCACTTGGTTTAAGACCTGTAGGCATTCAGACACAACTCTCTTATTGCTATTTTCCTGGGAGATGGCCAACTGCAAGATCTAGCAAGGTTCAAAAAACAAGTGTGATTCTTCTTTCCCATTGCAACAATCAGAGCTGTTTGAAGACAAAAAAGAAAATCTAAAAGGAAATCTAACACCCCCAGTACTCCTGTGATTGGCTATATTGTCAAGGCCAGACAAAACTGTAATTCGGCTGCAGGTAAATGATTTGTTCAAACCTGACTTACTAGAGGTTCTAAGTCACTGAAGCTTTACCTGTTATTTGCTTGACAGGATTCTGGTAGAAGCAAACCAAAAATAAAGAGAAGTGTCCAGAGGAAAACTGGAGGAAACAAACTTGGAAGACAGATTTTGACTCCTTTCAGGAGTATACTTGCAAGTTTTACTGCTGATTTCTTTCCATCTGAAATGTTGCACAAGGAATGCTGATACCACGAATACCCAGAGCAGTCCTAGTTGCTGTATATAAAATATCAAAAACCCATGGGAAGCAGGAAACAGCAGCTGTAATCACATTATGGACAGCTGCATTTTCAACTAGTTTTGCACTTCAGACCAAAGAAGGTAGAGACAAATCTGTGATGGCATTCTCTGTGACTCTAAATTTATGCTGGTCATTGGGATATTTCAGATGGAGATGTTCATGAAGGAATTCACCATACCACTAGTCCTGCAGGCTCCTGAGAACTGTCACCCTGGCATCAGTGCACGTGCACCCTGACTCCCAACTACCTGAAAGGAGGTTGTAGAGGGGTGAGTGTCAGTCTCTTCTCCCAAGTAACAAGTGATGGGACAAGAGGAAATGGTCTCAAGGTGCACCAGGGGAGGTTTAGATTGGATATTAGGAAAAATTTCTTCACTGAAAGGGTTATTAAGCATTGGAACAGGCTGCCCAGGGAAGTGGTTGAGTCACCATCCCCAGAGGTATTTAAAAGACTGTAGATGTGGCACTTAGGGACATGGTTTAGTGGTGGACTTGGCAGCGTTAGGTCAATGGTTGGACTCAATCTTAAAGGCCTTTTCCAACCTAAACAATTCTGATTCTATGACTTTTAACACTAAGATGTAAAACTACTGATGTAACCCACTAGTGCAGATGAAAGATGACTCTTACCCATATCTGCTCTTACAGGCAAGGATGGGGTGTGAAGGGGTGCTTCAGGGACTTCCTGAATGAGCTCCACCAGTTTCCATTCATTTCCTACAACGAAGTAATTCACAAAAAAGGCAGGGTCTAAAATGATAAATGCAAGGATTTGCCTCACTACATATTAGGTTGGAATTAGGATGCTGAGATATCTTTTCCTTAGTATCCAGAATACAAAATTTCTATGGCATAGGAAATCCCAACATGTGAAAAGTTCAGAATGACTTATTTTTAAACTGAGCAGCAAGATCTTGTTGTAACTGCTAACACTTACATAAAGTGGAATTCTTTTCTGCTTGAGGAAGAAGGGAGCAAGGAGATAGTGGACAGCTACCATATTTATTTCCATGTGCAAGAGACTGGGAAGAATTAAAGATTAAATTATTTTATTCCAAATGCCTGCACTAGTTGACTGGGCTCAAAGCTTTACAACGTTGAGATGCTTTCATGTAATGCAGTCATCATTTGGTGACACCCACTATTCATGAAGAACTGAATCCATTTCCAATGTAGTCTATAAATTGCTGTGCATTTATGACTGGAAGCAAAAGAATAAGAATAAAGGAATGAAGCTGATTCCCTCTTCACTGGTGCTGCAGGCTATATTCAGGCAACCCCAAAGCTGTTTGGGCTCCCCAGTTAATGCTAAACACAGAGTCTTTCTTGAAATGTGAGGGATAGCATTATCGGAGTCTTTTGTTTAAGGAGAACAATGGATTTTGTATTGTACCATGAAAGGGTACATCTTTTGAGGGACAGGAAGAACCTGCTGTCTGCTTCGTAATCCAGCATTTTAGGATGCCACTCCTTTAAACCCAGTATCAGCTTATTGTTTGCTCAGAAACCAACCTATGTGGGAACCTGCAGTTGCTAACCTTGCCTCTGACTCTAGGGGCACAGACCGGGCATTCAAAATGCTTTCACTGCTGTTGCTTATGTCCATCTTACGCCCTGCACCATATCAGTGGCTGCAATTACTCAGCACTCCAGAATCTGTCACTTCCAGGAATTTTCTTTAGTCATTATCTTCTGCAGATTTGTGAGAAACCCCTTCAGAAGAGTTCCCGTAAAATTGCTCTGCGCATAACAAAGCATTCCTTCACTGTACTTGACATTTAGCAAGGCTTTTGATACTGTCTCTCACAGTATCCTAGACAAAATGCCCAGCACACAGAAAGAGAAGTCCGTAATATCCTGGGTGAACAATTGGCTGACAAGTCGAATTCAAACAGTTATAGTAAATGAGGTCACAACAGGTTTGTGGCCAGTCACCAGTGGGGTTCCCCAGGTCTCAGTTTTAGGGCCAGTATTCTTATGTTTTTATAAATGAGATGAATGCAAGAATCAAATGTACATTGAATAAATTTGACGATGAGACAAATTAGGAGGAGCTGTGGACTCCCTCGAGGGTAGAGAGGCCTTACAGAGAGGCGTGGATAGGCTAGAGAGATGAGCAGTCACCAACTCCATGAAATTTAACAAGAGTAAGTGCAGGATTGTCCAGATGGGATACCATAATCCTGGTTATACATACAAACTGGGGGATGTGAGGCTGGAGAGCAGCTCTGTGGAAAGACATCTGGGGGTCTGAGTTTATGATAAATTGAACTGGAGACAACAGAATCCCCAGAGCCAAATGGGCAACTGTGCCCTGGGGTGCATCAAGCACAGCATAGGTAGCCGGTGGAGGGAGGTGACGGTCCCACTCTACATGCACTGGTGCAGCCCCATCTGGAGTGCTGTGTGCCACAGATGGAGTCATTCATTCAGAAGAGAGAAGCAACACTATACCGTATTGATATAACAATGTTCAATGATAAATGCAACAGTGGTTTAACTTGGTTATTTACTGCATAGGGGAGAGGGTCAGACAAAACTGTCAGGAGTCATGAGGTTCAGAAAGGGCTCCCTTGCATTTTGAACTCCTCAGAGAGGAGTCTAGGTGCAGTTGGATCCAGACAGTCCCAGACTTGGTTAGCAGTTTATGTCTAAAGGACTATATATGTGCACAATAGCCCTTTATACCACTTCGTTAGGATTTCAAAGTTTAGCATGCTATTAATCACTTACCAAAAATCTGTTGTGGCAAGGCATCTCTCCATCTCGAGGAGTAACCTTGAGAGGTGTCTCTACATGAGGGGCGATGCTGGCGTGCAGCCCGCTGCCATGCAGAAAGCTCAATGAGCCCTGGGCTGTTCACTATTTATAAAGTAAGATGGATGACTTACAGTCACATTTGCATACCAGCCAGACATGTCTCACCGTTCCAGACAGCCCTTGGCTACCATCTTGCCATAATGTCTCCTAAAGTCCATAGTAAGCCGGATGCAGCCAGCATAACCCCCACTGGTGGTTATGGCTTAAGCAGAAGGGGTGTGGGGAGGTACACTGCCACAGTACATCGAACTACTCGAGTGTGTCCAGAAGAGGGCGCGACCAAGACGACAAAAGGCCTCAAGGGCAAGACTTACAAGGATCAGCCGAGGTCCCTTGGCTTGTTCATCTTAGAGAAGGCTGAGGGGCATCCTCATGGCAGTCTACACCTTCCTCACGGGGGGCAGCGGAGCGGGAGCTGCTGATCTCCTCTCTCTGGTGACCAGCGACAGGACACGAGGAAACGGAACAAAGCTGCCTCAGGGGAAGTTCAGGTTGGACGTCAGGAAAAGGCTCTTCACCGAGGGTGGTCGGTCCCTGGACAGTCTCCCAGGGAAGCGGTCACGGCACCAAATCTGTCAGAGTTCAAGGAGCGTCTGCACGATGCTCTTAGTCATGTGGTTTAGCTTCAGGTGGTCCTACAAGGAGCAGGGAGTTGGACTCAGTGATCCTCGTGCGTCCCTTGCAACTCAAGAAATTCTGCGATTCCATGAAGATTCAGACGCGGCCTTCCGAGCAGCGACGGGGGAAGCGCACGAGGCCGGCGGCGGACGCGCGGAGCCGAGGGCGGAAACGCGGCGAGCCCGGTGCAGGCCGGGGGGCGGTGCTGGAGGACGGGCCTGCCCCGGCGCTTCCTGCCGGCGCCTGTTGTGGTTCCGGGGCGGCAGCAGCATGGAGCCGGCGGCGGAGGCCGGTGAGCGGCCGGGTGGTGCGAGACGGTGGCGGCCGAGCCCACCCCGCGCCCCCGGCTGACCCTCGCCGTTGTCTTTCGTTTCTCCCTGCAGACGCTGAGGTGCTGGCGGGACCCGACCCCGAGCTGGCGGCCACCATGGGCTTCTCCGGCTTCGGTGCGTGGCGATGCGGCCCGGGCGGTGCCCGGCGCCCGGCTGAGGGGCGCGGGAAGCCGGTTGCTTGAGGCCGGAGGCAGTTGTGGGGCGGGGGGGAAGCAGGGGGGAGGGAAGGTGGAGGTTGGGGGCGAAACGAAGCGGTCGTGCCTGTGTCGTGGTCCCGTCCCGTCTCGCCTCCCCGCCCCGGCGCTGTCGGAGTGCCTGTGACCAGGGTGAGTCTGTGTTTCTGTGTTCCAAACGTCCTTCTTCATCGTTTTCAGGGAAGAAAGCTCGGACTTTCGACCTTGAAGCCATGTTTGAGCAAACGAGAAGAACTGCAGTGGAGAGGAGCAGGAAGGTCTTAGGTAAGGAATGCGAGGGTGGTCAGCGAATGCATTTTAAAACGGGTTTTGTTTTTTCGTCATGGGGTGATGTTTAGTGTCTCAGACTGGCTGCCTAGAGAACAGAAAACAAATGTAGTTTTGTTCAGGGAAGACAAGCCTAAACGGCTTGGGGCATGGTAAATAGCAAAGTTACTAATTTACATCTTTTGTCCGAGTATGTAAAAGCAGCACGTGTGTGTGAGGTGTAGCTTAGATACAAGAAAAAAGTGCATTTGAACACAAGACTATTTCCTTTCTTCCTTTACTTAGTTATGTATTTATTTTGCAATATACCAGATAACTTTTGGAAATGCCTCCTCCGCTATTGGAACTGTGTGTAGAAAGAACTGAGATCAAAATTTGTTTCCTGGTCTATATGTTCTAGTAACTTGTGTTTCTCTTCGGAGGAAAATGTTTCCTAGCTTTGCTGCAGAACATGTGTTTCTTTTTAGTTTGGTTAACAAATAGCGAACAAGGAAAGATGTTTCTTGTTGCAGTGGTTTAAGCCCATGGGGCAACTGAGCACCATGCTTGTCCCTCACTCCTCCCCCTAGGGGGATGAGGAGGAGAAAATAAGACAAAAGTTTTGGGAATCATAGATAGTCAGTCCTCCCTGTCTTTATCTCGTGATTATCATGGGCAAAAGATCTCGATTTGGGGAAAAAAATACTCATAAATTTTATTTGAACACCACCAGCACTGATTTACCAATCAAATCAGAGTAGGATAATGAGAAATAGAACTAAATCTGAAAAACACCTTCCCCCCACCCCTCCCTTCTTCCCAGTTTGGCTTTTCTCTTACCTCCTCCCCTCCCAGTGGCACAGGGGGAAAGGGATGGGGGTTGTGGTCAGTTCATCACCCGTTGTTTCTGCCGCTCCTTCCTTCTCAGGGGGAAGACTCCTTACACTCTTCCCCTGCTCCAGCGTGGGGTCCCTCCCATGGGAGACAGTCTTCCATTAACTTCTCTGATGTGAGTCCTTGCCATGGGCTGCAGCTCTTCATGAACTGCTCCAGTGTGGGCCCTTTCTGTGGGGTGCCGTCTTTCAGGAATAGACTGCTCCAGCGTGGGCTTCCCTTAGCGTCCTGGCTTTCTAAAGGTGCATCCACCTGCTCCAGTGTGGGGTCCTCCATGGGCTGCAGGTGGGCATCTGCTCCTCTGGAGACCTCTGTGGGCTGCAGGGGCACAGCCTGCCCTCTCACCATGGGCTGCAGGGGGTCTCTGCTCTGGCATACCTACCCCCCTCCTCCTTCAACTGACTCTTGTGTTTTCATAGGTATTCCCCTCACTCCTCTCCACTGCGGGTTCCTCTTAAATATGTTATCACAGAGGCACAGCCACTGTCACCGATTGGCTCAGCCTTGGCCAGAGGCAAGTCTGACTTGGAGCCTGGGGAAGCTTCTCACAGGAGCCACCCCTGTGGCACATCCGTGTCTACCAAAACCATACCACATAAACTCAATATACTTGTACAGAGAAAAAGCAACTTTTTTCTGCTTAATTGAAGTTATTTGTACACTTCTAGAAATATAGTAGCTGTATCTGTTACCCTGTCATAATCCCACCATTCTTATTTATACTTTGAAATCGACGGTTCTGATTACAATGATTTTGTTGTACTGTTCCGTGGTGATTTTTTTTCAGTAATTGAAGTGGGAATAACTCTTAATACTAACAGCTCTGTATTTATTTTCCGTAAGTCATATTCAGAGTTCACTTATTTACACCTGTGTAGACTTACATACTAATGTAGTTCCCTATGCTATAAAGACTTCAAGAATTCTGAAGTAATCATACTGTTTTAGTATAGTGTTGAAAATATTGAAATATCAGCATCCTTATGTGATCAACTTCTGTTAGATAGTGTGTACAAACTAACAACTGGAAGATGTTTGCATTTTCATAGTGACATTTCGTTTTTGAGTGATCATTGCAGTAGCAATGGAAATCTATATGGAAAAGTAATTCTTTTCAGGTGAAATTCTTTATTTGATGTTATCTTTTCAAATATTTCTTATAGATACGAAAATGAAGGAATTTGTTTTATTGTCCTCAGCAAGTCTAATTTTATTATCTCCTAGAAGTCTTGATTATTTTGTCATTTATGTGCTCTCTGTATTCAGAGGCTCGTGAAAGAGAGAAGGAAGACCAAGCTGAAAAAGAGTTTAGAAGTCCCTGCACTGATTCATCAGCTTCATCAGCCAGTGCAACAGGAGCTGGGTCCACATTAAGCCAAAGGTACTTAGATATGATGGGAGATTCCATGTAACAGCTTTCTTATCCAAAGAGGGTTTTTGTTGTGCTTTTTTTTTGTTTGTTTTTTTGAAAGGATGAGTGTCATTTAACTTATATGAGCATGTGTATGTTATCTGAAGTATTTCAGTGGAAATAGTGATTTTGTAAATTTTTTTAATCTATGCTTTCTTAAACATATGTCAATATTTGCAAATATTGACATTATGCATATTTAACAGTTGTTTTTCTTCAGTCTCCTCCCTACTCTTGCTCAGCATATTTCTTAAATAACACCACTGTTGTTATCTGTGGATTTTTTTGAAAACATGAGGGCAAATATAATGACTTCATGTGCTGACTTAATGAGCAGCTGCTGTTCCCACTTGTAGATAAATATACTTGTTCATGTCTGCTGAAAAAGAAAGAAAAGTAGGTGGTGATAGCCTCTGTATGCACCAGTCTGAAATTTACTCTCAAAAGTAGCTGAAGGGAATGGGGGCCACACAACTCCATTGCATGGCAGGGATTATGGAGATCACTGTAATTTTTGCCTCTTGCTCTATGAAAAACTCATATACTACTACCCTATAGATCCTGTGTTATGTCTTGTGCAGGAGGGAAAAATATTCCGTGCTCCCATTTGCTTTTCATGGTCTTAGACACATAACCTGTGAAATAATGAAGGATTGCAAGAATTTAAATGTAACATAATTGTGTACTGTATACAGATGACTTCAATATAAAGAATCGATTAAAACGGATGGTAAGGTGGAAAGCAGTGAGGTGATCCAGAGCCTTTCCCTAATGTTCTTATTTTGCTAGTGGACTTGACAGAAGTCCAGGCACTTTTTATAATGGAAGAAAACAAATATCTTTCAGTATTCTGAGTAGGCTCTGGTAATTCACCAGAGTTCTGCTGAAACTAGTTCTCTTTGTGTTTTCGTGGGGTTTGTTTTTTAGTATTTTTTTTTTTTTAACCAAGCATTGAGAAGGGAAATCATGACATGAAAAACTGCAAGTTTTGTATTTCCTGGTAAAATATGATAGGTACCTTAGTACTTAGTGCTAAAAACAGGAAGCTACTGAAGGAGACATGCGATTGTGGCTCAGCCTTAATTCAGAAGAACAATCCTACAACTGACAATTTAAGTGTGAAATACAGGACTCTTGGTAGTTCTTTTTATAATGTAGATTTTAGTTACTATAAACTGATCTAATATATATAGCTTATTCTGTTCTCTGAAAATGGCAACACTTTCCTGAATATTACTTTTTTAAAAATTCCAAGTACTTTCAGTTATCATAGTAACCCTCATACTGATTTTTTGTTAAAAAGGGGTTGGTCACTCCAAAAAGATGTGAAGAACAGCTCCTGATTCTTCTTGCTTTCGAGCTGCTTTTGCTGTAGAGAAATGTTCACAATAGTTATGGTACTTATTTATTCATACATAAGTGTAAGTATGCTTTGTGAAATGAAAGCATCTGCTAGTACATAAAGAGGAAAAAAAAAAAGAATACAGAGTGAATGATGTGAGGGGGGAAATATGGCCACATACTTGCACAACTCTCAGCTTATTTTTTATATATAGTTTGCTTATTTCCCCTGTCTGTGTACCATCCGTGCTCTGATGCAGCTTTCTTTTTCCCTCTTACAGCTTGTTTCACTTACAGAGGAGGTAATGAGGGAAAGCAAAACCAATTCCTCACACTTCTTTGAATCCTGGGAAAGGCGCTGGCAAACTGCTGTTTCCTTACAGCCTCTGGTCGAATAAGCATGTGAAGCTGAAAGTTGAAGTAAAAGCCACTTGTTTTGTCCTTTTGTCAGCACCACTCCTGGTCACTGTCAGAAGTGTGGATGGGCTGTCGGTCTGGCTGCATTGGGATGTTCTTAGGTTTGACTTCCTTCCAGTGAGACAGAGGATACTGGTAGTTGTATAAGGAATACTTGGCTGTAGCCAAGCCGAGCTTGTAGTGTGGTGATAAATAGCACTTCAGTTATGCCATTCCATATGCAGAGTGATAACACTGCCCCTCAAAATACTGGAATGTTTGATTTGATCGGTTTATCCTTCCTAGCAAATGAGGGAATGGTAATAATATGCAACGGCCAAGGAAGCTAGGTATTGTTTTTGGTTGTCTGTATAAAGATCTGAAATCTGGGACTCCAGGATTGGAAAGGCTTCCTTGATTCATTGTGTTCCATACATTCCTCTCAGTGGCAGCTAATGTGTATATTTAGTTCTGTTCCAAAACTAACTAAATATTTTGGCTTTTGGAGAGAAGATGCGTGGTTTGCTAGTCTGGGAATGCGTAACGCCTCTTAAAACACAACTCTTCTGCACAGTGTTGTAAAGTTAGTGTTAGGGATACATAACTTGAAGAATTTTGAAGGTCCCAACCTGTTCATCACAGGCTGGAAGCTTCCTTTTGGTAGAAGGTTATTGATTGTCCCATTGTTGTAGAGTAGGAGAAGCTCTTTTTATTTGAATTAGATTTATTAGATAATTGTATTCTGATCTAGGTCTTTAATGTCTCTCACTATGCAAAACAAAGTTGGTATGTGGAGGCAATATATTTTATTAGGCTAGTAAATATAGTTGGAAAAATCAGATAAGCTTTCAGGCATGCAAACTGTTCTCATCACCATAACATCTGAGGATCTAATTTGTGTTTGTTTTAGTTTGTTTTGATTTCTTCCTGAAATAGAATTTCAGTTGCTTATCCAACACAACTATTTGCTGTGTAACCTACTACCTGCTTGGTGTACAGCTGGTTTAGGGGGTGGAGTGGGGTTGCTTTCCCTGTCACAGTTACATGGTTCAGAACATATTCTCTTAATCCTTCATTATATTCTTAAACTTGTGTGTATTTATTATAGTTTTACATGATATCTGAAAAAACCCTCAATAGTTCTGTAGTCTGTGTTTTGATTTTTTGGTAAACTGTTTTGCAGCCTGCTCACTTAAAAACTCACATACATGCTCTTCAAATATAAGCTCCCAAACAAAGTCTTACCATTTGAGCTCATCTCTGAATCTGAAAAGAACATCTGATTTCGACTGCAAGATTTCACTGTATATGATACACTGTATCTAGTCAAAAGTTTTCTGCTTGTCACTTTTGGGCCTTCTGCCAGTTAGAATACCACCTACTTGATAACTACCAGCAGAGGGAGCACGTTTATTTGGAATAAACGGAATAAACGTGTACTAAATAGCTCTACTTCTCAGAAATTTTCCAGTGCCAAAAATGGGTTCACACAACTGATTTGGACAACACCAAACTGATAATTTAGTGTAACTTTTAGAATCTAGATTTTTGACAGTATCAAATAGTTGTTCAAAAGTGCCAAATTCCCTTTAGTCTTTACCAACATTATAAAGCAAGTGCCATGCTTTGTGTTCTTATTCTGGTTGTGAGCCTGGAAGATTACTGTTTTGAGTTCCACCCAGCTAGCAGAGACATAGAGCATCTGCAAAAGCTGCAACTGGTAGAAGAATTTTGAAAATGCACTGTAACATTATATTTTGTTGGCTCCTAAGTAGTATTGAAATCCATACTAGTGATGTAGTACTGTTACTTTTACAATCTAAGTTCTTCTTTGTTTTATTTTGTCCAGTTTTTTGAACTGTCATTATGGTATTCCTTTAAAGCTTTGTTGATGCTTTCGAGATGATGGTGGACCTACACTCTGCTAACAAATTAGTTTATGATTTACTGCTAATTTCAGTGTTTACAAACTTACAACAGTGCTCAGCATCTTTTATCTGAAAATTCCTGTGGAAGTGCCAGTGGTCTTGACATGGTAATTTTAAAATTTTTCCATGCAGAGAGGAAGGCTCCAGTGAAAGTGAAGATAGCTCAGATGAAGAGTTAACTGGTCCTTCCATGCAATCCCAGACTTCTGCTCAAGGTCCAGCTGAGGATACTGATGATGATGAAGATGATGAATTCATTGGGCCACCACTTCCACCTGGGTTCAAGGATAGTGATGACGATAATGACAATGATGATACAGAGGAGGAAGATAATGTAAGTATTTTGTTCCTCTTCAGTGTTTTAATGCTTCTAGTAGACTCTTAATTTGTAAGTGTGCTCTTTCATTTATGACTGAATTTGCAGGTGAAGCATGACTTGTTTGAAACGCAGGTTTTTTGTGTTTTTTCTAATAACTACTCAGCAAGTACAAATAATTGTTTTTATTCAGAAATACCAGGATTTAAAAAAAAATCCACAGATGTGAGAGTCATCATTAGTTAGTATATACTGTTTACTCCTTTGTTTTCACATTATGAAAGAACTATATAAATGTATATATAAATATTTTTTAATCGTTTGTTTCCCAATGCATGTGTAGATTTTTTTACAAGAAAGAGGAGGTAGAAGTGGGGTTGTATCTAGGGAGAACAATTGTGCCAGAACTGTTCTGAGAAAATGAACTGTGGTAACTGAGGGCTTTTTATTTTTCTTTCAGTTTGGTTTGTTTCTCAATCTAAATAAGTACCAGATGTGTTTGTTAGAGTAGACTGATTTGTTAAGGTGAATATATATTGTCTTTTCTATCTATGTTAAAAGCGAGAAAACCCCTAACAGCCTAACTTGGGTATCACAGATACTCAGTTGACAAATCTCTCTCTATTTGGTTAAAAGTGTACTGGTTTGATGTTCATTCTCCAAAACTCTGTGGATTTAATATTTTGTGGCAGTGGATTTTGTGTGATGGTTTACATGTTGTTTTGTATCAACAGTGTTGGAAGTCCTGTAAAAACAGCCTTACTTACACTGTTTTGAAGCATTTGGTAGCAGAAAAAACTTGTATGTCCTGTTGCACAAATATAAACCTAATCATAAGAAATAAATTCCCAGGTATCTTCAGGTTTTTTTGTCAGTTCCTCTTCAGTTTTGACTAGGTGTTCAGTTTGTTTGTTCCTTTCCAATAAAATCTCTTACTTTGCATCTTGTGAACTTTAAAATGTAATTTTAGACTACTCAAAATGAGCAAGAGGAGCTTCTTAAGCATTGACATAACTGATTTTTAGAGTAAGCCTAACCTTGTATGATCACAATTTTTGGTTTTGCTTTTGGTCTTGTTTTTCCCCAGTGGTTAAGTGATGGAAAATTCTGATGCCTTAGTGTTACCTGTTACTTTGTCTGATCTGTTTGATTTACCGTTGCCTATGGATTTCTTTTAATTATCTAACTGTATACTTTAGTGCCATATCTCCTGTCATCTCATCTGTACCCCACATATTACTTGTTCTGTCCTAGAAAACTACTGTGGGATAAATCTCAGACTTTCCTTCAGAATGTTGTAAGCCTTAAGTTAACTTAGGACTTACTATTGGTCTATATCAGGAATTACCTTTTAACTTTTAGCTGTTATGGCACTGTGGAGTGAGTCCATATTCCTGACGGTGTCATAGACTCAGCAGATTTCAGTTGCTGTGAATCATGTGATATTGAAGTCACTACTTCTTTTCTGCTAATTTTCACCTGTTCTCCCATCTTAGGTCTGCTTGTTCATACATTTTCAATTCACAGTAAAGTCTTACAGTGCTTTATCAAGAAATGTTATCAAACCTGAATCTCTTCAACAGATAATTAGTGTAAGAGCTCCTGTCTTGAAAAGTACTTGTATTTGTTGATGCTGAAGGAAATGTTTGGTGGTGTTCTGTTTTGTCCTAAATACTTTTCAACCTATTTCTGTATTTTCCTGAGTGTTAGTGTGTCCACAGATTGTGGTGAACTCAGATGCTTGTCACTTTAAAAAAACCCCACAGTATATTACATAAAGAACAAAAACTTCTGAAAGTACCTATAGCTGCTAACTTTTTTGCATGTATATACTAGGAAGTGGTAAATCTCAAAAAATGCATGCTTATCCTGCACAGGTGTTTTGTTCTTTGTATGGGGTCTCATCAGAATGCCCTTCTAAATCACAGCTCTCCCCAGCTGTTCCCATTTCTCTTCCCAGAAAAAAAAAGATCTTTTGCTCTTTTGTCAGCACTTCTGAAACTTGTAACTGCCTTATAGCACTGAATAATTGAAGACACACAGAGAGAAACAGCCGGACTTAGGAATCAATTCCTGCCACATATCTTTAATCTTTGGGAGAGTAAAAGTTTTCCAGGATGCTCAAAGGATTTCACTGTATACGATGCTAAAATAAAACAGTGTAAACTTGAAATCATGTTATATCCTGGCAACTAAATCCAAGGTTAAGCCTCATGTCTGCTAATATTTCACTGAAGTATTGCACAAAACTTTGCATGAGAAATCTCGTGTAGCTATTCATTCTGATGACTTCTACGCAGATTTTATTGTTTGTTGTTTTATTTCTATGTTATGCTTCCTTATTTTTTAAACAATGGGAGATTTGAAAATGCCAGAACTATAGGAAATGGTTGTCTTAGGCTAAAAAAAAAAAAGTAAGCTAATATTTCTGTGGGATGACTTCTCATCAGAGTCTTAAGAAATTATGATGATTTCTAAACTGAGTATCTCCAGATTGTTTTTCCTAATAATTAAGAAAATTTTCCATGTGTTGGAAAATCATAGAGAATTTTGATTAAACCCCACACTTATCAGATTAGCTAAATAATGGTGGTTCATCTTATATACCTATTTTTTCTTGTAACTCATGCCAGAAAATACTTGGGTTTGCTTTTGTAAATGAGAATCGATAAAAGTAGCTTGTGATTTGACCATAATTTTGTTGTAAGACAGAATTAAAATTTGGGAAAAATTTTTCCTGGTTCCATGGTCTGTTAGAGATGTCGCTCTCTGTGTTTAGCAAAAAGCATGGTATATTTAGGCTTTTATAGTTCCATTCTGAAGTAAAGTGTGTATGTGTATATATATATATATGCTTTTCAATTAAGTGTGTTGGCAATTGTCTTGCCTGCTTACAGTGAATTAGCAAAACTATACAGTTGTGTCAAGGTTTCGCCACATTGGTCAAGTAAGCTCTAATGGAAATACACTAAATATTCAACATCTGCTTTATTGCATCGTCAGTGGAAGGCTGGCATCCTTTGACATCGCTTTTGTTGAGTAATTTTATTAGCTTCACATGAATCAAGAGTCCTATACATACTACTGTTCCAGTTTATAGTATAATCATGTCTTTTGTCTCAGTAGTGAGTATTGAGTGCTATATGGATTCCTAAGTGTCACCATGTTCAAACTGTAGATTAGTGCTAAGTTGTAAGCAGATTCCTTCATTGATTCATATTTCTGGAATAAATGAGGTCCTGTAGGAGAAAGTAACTAAATGCTAAGCACTCATTTATGTAGCCTAGCAGTGTGGGAGAACAGCGTTCTTTAATAATTGAGAAATTGCAAGGAAGATGGATAACATCTCTTAAGTGGTAAAAGGGTGTGTATTTTTGGAGGCAATACTTATGTGCCACAGAACAGGGTAAGGCTTTTAGTAGAGGTAGCTTATAAAGAGAAGAGGAGGGTATCTGCTACATAGTAGAAAATATCTTTCTTTTTAATCCCTCTGTGCTATAGTGTGCTGTGTACCTATTTTCTGCTGTCCTCCATCAAAGATGACTGCACCTTAGTAGGACTTTTTTCCACTGAAATCTCTAAAATGCAATCTATTCCATCAATAAGTAATTTTGGGAAAAACAAGTGGTTTGTTACTTTAACTTGATGTCTGTCGTGCCAATGAGATAGGGATTTTAAAAAAAATGTAATTGGTTTTATGCCTGTCAGATTTATGGATTCCAAGCACTGAATATAATTTATTTTCATTATCTTCCTTTAGTTCTGTAAACTTTTAGAATGCCAAAGGAAAAACCTGTGTGCAGAAAAAGCTGATTTTACTTCGATCTGTCTTTCTCAGAAATAGCTTTGTTTGCTGTGTGACTGTTTTAATTCTTAGAAAGATTGTGATATTAGTTTGTTATTTATATGTGTTTGAATAATGCTACAACTGGCTGGATAAAGTAGAGTTACTGGAAACCAGAGTTAAAAGTCTGGAATGAAAGCTTTCAGACAGAAAGGTAACTTTCAGACTAGTGGATATAAGTTTGTCTGAACTTAAGACAATAGTTACAAAACAGTCTAGAATAGATTTGGTTGAGAATAAGCAGAGCAGCAGAAATACGAGACTTGTGGGTTTTCAGTCTAAACAGTTAATTTATAACTGGGACGATTTCATGTCAGTATGGATGCCAGAGACCTTTGGGGTCTAGAGTCTCCCCTTACTGCTGCTCATGAACTCAGTTATTTTCTTTCCCGTGAAGGGAATCAGGAAGCAGCTGTGCTTTCCTGATTTCCTGTTGATCGATTGGTGATCACAGTATGATCCTGTGAGCCCCAAGGAAAGCAGGTGTTGCTGTTATGAGAGCTCTGTGATTCCTTTTTCTTGCTTGTGTATCAGGCTGTGTTTGGTATGCAAGAGGGCAGAACTGGGAGAGGAGAAATGGAAAGCTTCGTTGAATAATTCTTTTGTTTTGTTTCCAGCTATATTGTGAGACTCTCTCTTTTGTTACCATATTTTGCTGCTGAAGTAACTTCTTTAAAACAGAAGTATCTACAGTTTTGACTCTGAAGGAAACAGATTTTTCTTTAGTAGTTACATGAGTTGAGGTTGCACCTCGATTCCTGTGTTTAGTTTTGGGCCCCTCACTACAAAAAGGACATCACTTGAGTGTGTCCGAAGAAGGGCAATGAAGCTGGCGCAGGGTCTGGAGCACAGGTCGTACAAGGAGTGACTGAGGGAACTGGGGGGGTTTAGTCTGGAGAAGAGGAGGCTGAGGGGAGACCTCATCGCCCTCTACAGCTACCTGAAAGGAGGGTGCAGAGAGCTGGGGTTGAGACTCTTTAACCAAGTAACAAGTGATAGGACAAGAGGGAGTGGCCTCAAATTGTGCCAGGGAATGTTTAGACTGGATATTAGGAAGCATTTCTTTACAGAACGAGTTGTTAGACGTTGGAATGGGCTGCCCAGGGCAGTGGTGGAGTCCCCATCCCTGGAGGTGTTTAAGAGTTGGGCTGACACAGCGCTGAGGGATATGGTGTAGTTGGGAACTGTCAGTGTGAGGTTAATGGTTGGAACAGATGATCTTCAAGGTCTTTTCCAACCTTGATGATTCTGTGAGTTGCAGTTCTGTAATCAGAAGTCTTGTGAACTTTATATAAGAGATAAAATGCATCGAAATACAGGTTTTGCCCTGGTGGGTTGCCACTGTCTCTCTAGCCTGACTTTAGATGTGGTTTTTATTATAGGAACATTGTTTTTCCACCATTGCTGCTTCAGTTATTTTTGCTTTCTTAGGAGAGACTGTCAATAGAGGCATTTAAGGACAACAGGTATACTTGGTTGCAATTCCCTCTGGTATGTTCCTCTTGTTGTTTTTATGTGAAAGATTTGGATTGATTTTGGGAGCGAGGAAAACAAGAAGAAGAGTTGTCCATTTGAACTGTGATCGGTGCTCTTTCGTAGCGCCTTTTCTGCTAATGGTGTAAAAAGCCTGGTTAGTTGTCAGTGCCAGTTTTTCACATGGTTGTAAGCTGGGAGGGGGAGGGAGGAAGCAGAGTGTCTCCTGTAGTCTGAAGCTTTTCAGGTTTGGTTTCTATCCCCAAAAGTATGCCTTTCTGGAAAACTTAAAAAACCTGTTTTTGTTTCCAAGCAGGGATGTTTTAAAAGAAAATGGCTTGTTTTTCAGAAGGCATATTCTTAATGAGGGCAGTATTTCATGTGGTAAATTTTGAGCTTTTTTGTTCTGGCAAGATGCACTGGGAGTGTATTGTGCAATCAAAATAAAATCTGACTGGAGGGGGACAGGAGACTAGCCAAAGCAGTCGTGTCAGGGTTGGTGGGTGGACAGCTTTAAATCTAGTGCGTAAGCATTTTTCAAGGTAACGGATGACACTTACTAAAAGATATTAGTAAGAGAGTGTATATTTATTAATATTCTGTTCTTCATTTCATTAGAAAATATGCTGAGATCTTTAAAGAGAGCTTAATGGAGTGCTTGCATCTTGTGATACTTTTCTTCACTTGAAACAACAGGTATAAGAGGTGGTGGTTGGAAGAATTTGCTAGATGGATTTGCAAGGCTTTATTATCTTCTGTCTGGTGCTTAGTTACAGTTGATTCTTCTTTGGAATGGAGAATTATTTCTCCCTGCAATACCAAGGGGATACTAATCATGTTGTAATTATGTCCCTGAAACAAGTACAGCCTTGGGCCTCTCCAAGGCTGTACTCTGATTTGGGCATATTTCCAAAATGATAGCATAGCCATTTTCCAAGTTTTAGAATTGTTTTGAGACACTTCTAAATTTTTGCAGAGGTTTAACAGGACATACCAGTAATATGCATTTGTTTAGAATGGAAGGAAGTAATTTCCTGCTGATTTACATGGAGAATTTAAGTAGACTAATTGCTCCAGTTAGAATTTGGTTAATGGTACCAGGCTAAAAATCATGGTGTTGTAAAAATTAATAAATGTTATGGGAAATTTTAGTTGTCAGTGGAGTTATAACATTTAGGCAGAGGACTGTGTGTCCTGGTATCTGCTGAGTCTTATTTACACAGTTATGTTTTGGCTTGTCTAAAGAAGAAAAATTGAAGGAATCTGAACAAAGCAATTTTTGTGTGCACAATACAGACAGAAGAGTGTGGGTTTGAGCATTATTTTGAACTACATCTAGCCATTGATACGTTGATGAAAAATAGGTAGCAATTGCCATTGCTTTCAATTTCCTTTTGTGTTATGTTCCTGTATAATCAGGAGGAAAATAATTTTGTAATGTATGTACATAATATGTTCTTAGGTCTTGACAGTATGTCTGCTGTAAAAATCAGGAAAATGTATTTTCTGTATTTTAAACTTGGAACCAGTCATGGAATTCTTGACAAGGATCATTGATGTTGTAACTGCTGTTGCAAAGAATGAGGAAGATTATTTCAAAAGTGAGTTAGAAGGAATTTGCAAGCTTCACAAAAGTTAAAATCAAACCCCTAAGTGTTGTATAATGAGGCTTAGATCAAGAATGTGAGAGAGCCATTCAGAAGCTTTAAGGAAAGGAATACTTTCCAGCAAGAAACTGAGAGCATCATATGGACAATGTATAAGAGGAGGCTAACAGGGTAGTTCCCTTAGGGAATGTTTGTCTTTCATAAGAAGGCATGGAGTATTTGCTACTTTCCAACCCACTGCCCCAGAGTTTGGGATTAGCAGTTGTCCCCAGAGAAAACTAATGTACTTACAAGATCTCTATTTACCAGTTCTGCAGAGTGTAGTAAGGCCAGGACCTCTCTACTGTGTATCATGCTGTTCCTTTTTGGTGGCATGATATTAGTTTTAACTAATTAATAATATGACTGAATATGAGAAGGTTTAGAATGTTTCTTCTACAGCTAGACATTTAGAGTTTGTTTCTAGAAATATTTTGTGAAAAAATTAATGGGCATATGTAATAGACTTCAAGGTACTTAAAAAATTAGAGCAAGGTGACTTTAGTGGTATTAAATAAAGTGTGATATAGGACATAGTTATTGTTATTACTATCCTTTATAACAAAGTTTAGAGATATTCTTATGTCCTCTTTTTATTCTTTGCGAGCTCCTTTAGAGACCATTTATCGTAGAAAGCTTCTTTAGGAGCTGCTGGTACCACTTCTGTATTTGGAAAGGGAACTGTGAAGAGTGATGCAAAATGGTGTTCATCTCTGCGCCAGATACGCTGTGGCTGTAGAGCTCCCATGCTTGAAACGTGGGATCCTCGTGTTCATCTCTCCTGATATCCTTGGTTTCTTTATAGCCAGATATGTCCTCTGCTGTCCTTAGAGAGAGAGTAGAAATGATTGTTTTTTTCTCTGCCAGCTATGTTTGAGGCACCGATAACCTTGAGGCTATGCAGTTCTCAGACCCACCTCTTAAGAAAGAAAAAAATTCTAAGTCTTTCTAAGCATATATTCTAAATGTGTATCTCAGTCACAAGACTGAACTTTGGATATAGTATTATTTAACAAGAATATGTGGTTGGAATTGTAAGGAAATTCTGTTCATGTAATGGTGTATGAATATCTGATCCTAAAGGTTATTTTCTATATTTCCATTAGAAGTTGGGATCTTTGGAGGTACAGAGACTGAAATGAATTTTTTCCTTGAGAACCTAAAACACACAGTCATAAGAAATTGGTGACTACCTTCTTACACAATACTTTTGTTGGCAATTGCAAAAAATTTTCAATGTACTTTTATAAAGAAGCATAAATAGCATATTTTTTCTATCAGTGGTAGAACATATAAAATATTTTTAAATTTGGAAAGGGAGTTAATGGTAATACTAACACTATATTCAATGCTGTTGGTGTTGGCTGTGGAATACATAATCGGAAGATAGCAGATTTTCTTTGTAGCTGGCATGTGAATGTTATATTTTTGAAAAAGCTTATGCTTTAAACAGAATAATGAGAAATACAGGTATAGAGAAGCCTCTTGCTTGAATGAAGAGGCAAATAAAGTGGATGGTAACAAGTATTTGAGATATTTATTGTGGGGGAGATTAAATAATTTAGAAGGGCTGTATTTGAAGGAAGAGTGTAAGTGACATGCAGTTACATTTCCTTTCCAAAGCAAGTCTTCACAGGATTTTCGATTAACAAATGATTTATGTTTGGAACTGCAGACTGCTCCAGTGCTATCCTTGGAGAGCAATTTTGTTGACTCTTGGAATGTCTGCTGTTTGTTGAAAAGATGGCTTGATTTTTATGAATGTGAGACTACCACATGCAGTGTTTTACAACTGCTGCAATGGCATCTCTTATTTGCAGGTGGGCACTTAGAAGTATACAGGGAATATACACACTTGATGCTAACACTATCCAGATCGCACAACAATCATACTGAACTCCCTTCCTTTAGTCTTGCTTATCTTTTTTGTATTTTATTACCTAATACAATTATTTTAAAAATTATTAGGATCTTGAATAGTAGTTACCTTGTTACCTTGTTATAATAATAACAGTTACCTTGTCGATTATTTGTAAATGTTTATTTGCTGCATCATTGTAACTGAGGATTGATAAATGTTCATATAACCAAATGTTACGGGAATATATTGCAAAATTTTTGTGATTTCCTTTCATAAAACAAAATAAGTAATTTCTCCAAAGGAACTGAAGAATCATAAAGAATCATTCATGTAAATTGTTATTAACCATCCCCTTTCCTAGTCCAGTCCTGAAGCTTTTGAAGTGTGTTTAAAGCTTAGCTGGATTCCAGTGAGTGCACTTGTTACTTTTTTTGTAAACTATTCTTTTCTTCTACTAAAAGTATTTTATTTTAGTTTTGGAAATTACTGGTTTTACATCTGAGATTTTGTAGAAAAAAACCTTTTTGAAATGTCTCAAAGAATGCCTACTTAATGAGAGATAAGAAAACTGGAAAAAAGCCTTTATGATCTTACATCTATTTATATGAGGACCCCAGTGTTAGTTTTTAAAAAATCAGGTGGGTTAGACATACCATTTGGTTTTCAAGTAAAACATTGCTTTTTAAAGCAAAAGTTATTTTCATATCGTAAGCATCATGTGCAAGAGTACTGAATCATGTAACCTTTAATTCCCAATATTAAAAAAAATAGTTCTGACAGCATGTTTATCCAGTAGGGATAAGAAGTTTTCTGTTCTGTTTTCTAAAATAGGGCTTAATATAAATAGCTAACTCATGCAGCTCAGGTTCATTATTTAAGATGGAGGATTAGATCTTTCTTCCTGTAAATACTTGTGTTGACTTCAGTGGCACTACAGACATCCAGTTTTGTAAGTGGAACTGAGTGTGCATAATCAGTGGAACCACCAGCATTTTACCTTTGCTTTTACACTACTGATCAGACAGAAGATACAGATGAAAGCTGATTTGTGACTTCCATTTTTATTTCCAGGCGTAATTAATTTACCTGTGTTTAGTAAATAAAAATGTATGGCATTTTGCAGCAAAGTGTTCTCTCAAGGTGCAAGTAGGATCTCATGGAATGACAATAGTGGCTGACTGCCAAAATAAACACTGCATTCTGGGCATCCTGAGATAGCACTGAACTCCACACAGCCTAGCTATGAGGAAGCACACTGCAGGGACATGAGCAGGTTGTTCATCCGTGCTGTTGTGTCTGCATTGCAGTTTATAGATGAGTTACCTAGCTGATACACTAGTTTGAGTTTGTCTACACGAGATGCAGTCAGTGTTTAACTTAAAAAATTTTCCTATTTTTTTGATACACCTTGACCCAAATACTTTTTTAAAAATTATTTTTTTTCTTCCCCAAAATTGCACTAGGGGGCAGTGAAAACATCTTAGATGCATACCATCATTCTTGGAACTCCTATTTGTCTTGCATAGTTTGTGCAACCCTCTTTAGCAACCAGCTTGGAGCCAGTTTTCAGAGTAAATAGTGCTATGTAAAGATTTTGATTTGGGTTATTTAGATGTGTGGAATTCATTGCAGTGAGCACATGTACATTCTGGTGTGGTGAAACACAAGGTCATAAATAAGGGTTGGACTTGGTCATGGCAGCCCTTTTACAGTACAGAGGCTCCACAGGTCATCTTTCATAAATAATGATTATGAATGCAGGAAGTAAATCCTGGAAGAGCTATAGAGATTAGGAACAGAACTTATTTTTCTATGCATGACCAAAACTCTTGTCGTGGAAAAAGAGGTTTTAAAGAGTAAAAGTGTTCAGTTAATTAATTCAGATCATATCTACAATGAAAACAAAAGCTAGAGGTCTCACTAATATGTGAATTGTTTGTGTGGAAATGCTAGAAAGCTTGGCTTTTTTTTTTTTTTAAATCAAGTGTATCGCAAATAGGTGATATTTCCCTATGTATATTTGTAGATTAATTCAGGTGTTAGAGGGGGCTGAGAACCTTTTATTAGAGTTGCAATATCCTATGCATTATGACAGCTTTTATATTAAGGTCTGCCTTTCCTCTTGGCTGTTTTCTTCCTATCATATAGTACAGGCAAACCATAGGACTTAATGCGTTTTTTAAAAAAAAAATTAAAGGGGGAAAGAAAAAAAATTGTTATACATACAGCCTTTTTCCTTTTTTCCCTCCTGTTAAAAATGGAATTGTCACTTTTGGAGGATGGAGAAGTTACTTAAGATTTATGCAGCAGCTTATATCTTTAAAAGGAGTAGTGAAAATATAGATGACTTTTTTTTAACAGAGACTTCCCATGTCCAATTTCTTTGTCTTTTAAATTTATTAAATGAAGTATGAAAGATCATTTGAGTGATTTTGGTCATATAGCTTTTGCATATTGGAGTACTTTATTGTTTAGACTTTTCCTTATATAGGAGTAAAAATCTGTCCTGTGGCCCAAACATAGTCATTCTTTGTGATACCAAGTAAGATGCAGTGCTGTGTTAGAAAACAGGTCAGAACAGGACACCCTTCCAGGTGGTTAAGACTTAACCATGTTCACTGTTCACCTGTTGGGTCTTGTGAAAACTATGATGATGCTAAATCTCTGGAGTTTCAGAAGAAACAAAATCTTGACAAGACAAATGCAAGTACAGTAAAAAGGGGTCTGTAAGTTGTACACTTCTGCTGGTGTTTCCTGTAACTCAGCATTTTCTTGTTAATCCAAGTTAATTAGAGGGACTTAAAGCTTCCTTGACCCCTCAGCCTACAAGTGTGCTAGCTCCTGCCTGTTTTGAAGTAACAAAAATGAAAGTAATAAAAGACTTTAATTTTCTTGGTATACACAGAGATTGCCAGCCTATTTTGCTGTTAGTCATTGTCTCCAAAAGACAACTCCCAAAAATGGGTGACATATTTTTTACATGTTATTGAGCCTTCATCTCTGGGCCTACTTTGAAGCTTGCCTTGATATTTACTGCAGGTTGAGTAGATGTCTCGCAGATACTGCAGTTGTGCTACACATGTGCAGGCACAAAGGAAATTTTGAAAAAATGCTGGGTTGACAGGACTGAAGAAACTGAATTTGGAGTAAAAGATCAGATTTCATTCAAAAAATATCTATAAATGTGATGGCTGTTGCAGATGGTTCAGTTGAAAATGCAAATCAAGTCACCCTTAGATTTCAAAATGAATTTGCAATTCTTTGGAGGAGGTGAACTCACATTCATTCATGGGAATATTCTAAGCAGAGGGGAAAAACAATGATTAATTCTTTAACTTTTGAACTACATCTGAATGGCAACAATTATGGCACTTGAAACAATTCTTCAGCCTTTTGGAATTTAGTGCACAGTTTTCAAACTCAAATCTTTCAATATTTTGCTTAAGATATAATGTAACAGATACACCTATGTCAAGAACTTGCTGAGCTTCACTTAAAAAATAAATTGGGGTGAGAAGAATCGTAACTCATAGAATAATTACTGTTGCTTTCCCAAATTGGTAGTCTTCAAAATTTCATGCATCATCTGGATTTATAGAGATTTATCTGCTTTTTTCTGACCAACCCGCTACTTAGGGTGTCTCGGAACATGCTGTTCTCAGCAAAGAAAGCACACTTATGTATCAGGCTGTAGGGATCAGCTTGCTTCAGCGCTACCAGATTTGTAGCATTTTTCAGTACTAATAATCAGTGTATGTCTCTTGCAAAGCGAATGTCATGATGTAACTGCTCTTATTGTCTTTAATATAATAAACATATTTTTTCTGTGACATTCCTTATTGAAGTACATTAGTTGTATTGCTACCTTTTCTACTGAGTACCAAAAATATCAGGAGTGGGAATTCAGGAGAAAAAATAACTAGCTCAATCATCCTCAGTGTCTACAAATTGCATGCACCTGTTTTACAAGACCACTGTGACACAGAGTGCTGAATAATTTTAAAGACAATGCCACCTTGTTCTAGAGTTTTAAATCTCAGTCTTTGGGAGCATTCTGTGCCTTAAGACCATCTAAAAAATAAATTGTTTTGTAACTCTATCAATTTTTCCTGTGGAAAATATTAATATTCTGGAGAAGACGTAAGTGCTAGTTGCTTTTTTTTTTACATCACTATGTATTCTTAGTATGTTTACCTTAGTTTTCCCCTGCCTTGTTTAGATGACATACACTGGTGTGCAGACACATGAGGCGAAATGTTGGGTCATATGGAAGTATGCAATAATTTTTGACTGACCAGTAGATAGAATTATGTGTGTCATCCAAAATTAAATCCTAGAAATAATGATGCCACAGTAAACCTCACAGTATAGTTTAAAAATTCGGACATAGATCTCTCTTCTGCCAGTGATACAGTAACTTGTTTTAATGACTTAATTTCTTTTCAGAGTCCTTCAGAGTTATTCCTATGTTCTGTGATTAAATGCTGGCTTGCTTAGCAGTTTGTTTGATGAGGGCAGCCAGTAGTTTTGGGCTTGTTTTTGTTTCTTCTCTGTGACAGACCTGTACTATGTCATAACTGATATTTCTTCCTAAGGTTCCTTGTAGAGGTCAGGCATCCTGTTGAAACTCTGTGTCCCTTTCCTGCTTGTATCCCTATGTGTGGTGACTCCATGTCATATTTTTCTCCTTTCTGAAAAAGAATCTCTGAAAAATAATTTTTTTAAATATCAAATAAATGTTTTTATTTGTATTGTGATAGTGCAAGCCTGTAAGTAATAGAGCAATAAAGGAAGTTTCTGCTTTAACAGCTGCAGTTTTTAGGGCAGATCCTCTCAATTATCTACAAATTAATGGTATAAATAGTACCAGGCTAAGTCCAGTTGCTGTCCATAAAGAATTTTTCTTAGTGAAGGTAATTATGATACATTGAATAGACTGTGAATTTATGAGAAGGCCCAATGATAGTTTTCTGTGATTTCCTGAAGTCTTGTAGTTCAAATAAGAAACTGTAATCAGTGTTTGAATACAGAATAAGCAGTAGTCAATTAATTCACTGCATTTTCAGCAAAAATATTAACTCCCCAGAGTAAGATGAATGTTGCTAAATCTAAATTAGTTATAACTATGCTATTTATAATGCTATTTTAAATAAGCATCTGTCCAAATCACATGATAGTTACGAAAACTAGTTCTATCCTGTCAAAAAATAATAGTTGTCAGCTGCAGTTTAGTTCTGTGTAGTTTAATGCAATTTGCATTAGTTTACCTCTTGCAAGTTGTCTCATAAGGTAGGAACTAATGAAGGATGCAACCCTGTCTGATGCTTTTAGGGAGTCCAACCAAGTTTGAGTGGGTGGCAGAGTATCATAGAAATTACCCAATTTCTCTGGCTGATTAGGAGAAAATGTTGTGTTTAACTGCATCTTGAAATACTGTATACAGTCATATTTGTGGTAGCAGATCATTTATAATATGGATCATGCACAGCAGTTAAATGATATAGAGGTATATCAGGCAAATAAGAATGAGTAATATGAGAAAACACTTAACAGTACGCAGTAAGTCAGCGGGGAAAGAACAGAGTGTGGATCCTGTGCTGTTTGTGAGGAAGGGAATTGTCAGAAGAGTTAGTATTACTCTGAAAAGTATGAAGAAAAAAAAATAATGTAAGCGTGGGATTGCAGAGATTCATAATTCCTTCTGGTTGTTATGTATGTAGCAAACCTGCTTGCTTTCTAAGTATAGTAAGAAGAATTTTTTTTTCCCTTGGAGCCAAGCTTGGCACTTTCTGTTTGTTCACCTTATTGCAGTAGTACTTAGTGATACAAGTTTTCTTTGGATTATTTTAAACCTAGTTTATATATAGACAAGAAAGTATCTTTAAGATGTATTTTCTCTGATGGTTGCATAAGAATTAATGTGATCGGCTCACTTTCAGAACTAAATTGAGCAGGAGAACTTCCTGATAACTGGTTTTGATTCCAAGCTGTTTGTACATATTGCGGTTTTTACAAATAAAAAAAAAAATCAGGAGTGACTGGGGCACAGATAGTCTAAAAGAAAGATTACTGGTGGTTTTAGACTTTCTTTGTTAGGAAATATGTCTTGTGGGACAGGAGCTGATATAAAAATCCGAACATATGCAGGATGTTTCTATATGAAATAAGATGGAAAAAAATGTATTTAATTAACCACTCATGTCACATCAAAGAAGACCACCTGGCTTTAGATTTCATAGGTCTTTTGAAAAGACTGCATGTCAACCCCTGATAATACACTGCCTGACTTAGCTCTGTGCTATTGTTCTTGCTGAAAAGGCATGGAGAAGCTCTGAGGCACACTGACAATAATCTCTGTTTGGCACTTTCACCATGAGAAGGGCTTACTGTGTAAATATTAGGCTTAACATACCATACCTTGTTGTAATTACAAGTTCTAAGGAGGTCATCTCAGGTCTTTCATACACGGGTAGATAAGTTAAACTGCATGTAGTTCACAATATAGCTTATGGGTTATTTGAGTTCTTGGAGTGCAAGTTTGTAAACAAGCCTATCACATGAACAGTAATTATCATCTCAGAGCAAATTCATAAGTTTATGAAAAATTCCAGTGTCTCAGCCACAACTCACCCACTCCCTTTATTGTGCAAAATTTTGGAAGTACAATGTGGCAATGACCCTGTGCCTGTCAGTATTAATAGATACTTCTGAGCTCTTGATACCCACAAGCAACTGCAAAAATCTATTTATATGCATTAGCTCACTCTTGCTAGCTTGTTCCCTCACCTGTGTTCCACGCTACTGGAATTGTTCAGTATTATAGTGACTCTGAGGATTTGAGGATGCATGAATAGCTTATGGTGGGTTTTAATAATTTTTGTGTCAAAGTGATGATTGTGTTTTAAAAGCAGGATTCTTTTGCCTTCTCTATTTTCTTATTTCTGCATTACACTGAAATTTCAAGGACAAGTGATTCACAGGTAGGAACAGGTTACCATCAGTGTCAGGATTTTCCCATTTTAATAGGTTGCCCTATACAGTGGTTTCTGTAATAATTGGTTTTTGAAGGGAGACTTTACCTAAATAGTGTCCAGGTGGGAGTTTCTCATGTTTATCAGAATCTCATGAGAGGTACCTGAACACAAGAGTATGGCATCGTTCTCTACTCAGAGGTCCATTTCTGCTATCTCGAAATGGATATTACCTGTGGTAGCCAGATGAAGTGAGGATCCAGCATGTCTGAATGTATGATACAGGAGGCAAAATAAACTTAAAAAGCAAGCACATAAAGAAAATTGCCTTCAAGTGATCTGTATTTTGCACTTTATCTGTAAGCAGAATAATAGCATTGGAAAACTCAAGGCAAAACCAATTGTTTTATAGGCTTACTTACCATCCATTTTGTGTGGCTCACAGGAGGTGAAATATAAATTGTTAAAAGGTCTGGGAAACAATCAAGCCTGGGACAGGAATAGGTGTTATGTGAGATAACATTAGTTTCAGAACTAAAGCATATCACTTCATGGATCACATGTCCAAGGAGGAAGTCAAACACAAGGTTATTGTAAAGAATTCAGGCTTACAGAACAAATTCCAGAAATGGGAGTTAAATACTGCCCGAGCCCAGCAAACTATGCAAATTGGGCATCCTTGTTTGGACTTCCTCATTAGTTGTCCAGAAGATGTATCAGGGAATTTGAACAAATATGAGAAAAAATTCTTGAACTACATTTGATTCAGGTTATTTTTGGGGTTATACATTCCTTCCCACCACTTCAGCTTTTCCTGTGGAAAGCCGGTCAGTGTTTATAAGCTCTCTGCTCGGTTTTTGCTTATTTTATACTTTTTCTTTTTTGATAGAGTAGTTGGACCTATGTTTAAGCACTTGCTTGTTACAGGGGAAGAATTGCTGGAGGGTTTTTTTCAGCTTGCTTATTTATGGGAACAGTAGTTGTGGAATCATAGATTCCCTAGTTACTTTCCCAGTCATTCAGCCAGGACATATTACATACCATAGATCTATTTTCTCAAAAATTGCAAGATTTCACTTGTAATACGAGTATTATTCACAGAGCTTTTTTTTTTTTTTTCTAACGTGTTGTTTTTACTTTGTTTTGTAAAGGAGCATGTAAGAGACTTAGGGTACCTCAAAGTATGACATATCTGAGGGAAGGGATGCCATTCAGAGGGACCTGGACAGGCTTGAGAAGTGGGCTCATGTGAACCTCATGAGGTTCAACAAGACTGAATTCAGTGCCCTGTACCTGGGTTGGGGCAACCCCTAGTGTCAATACAGGCTGGGGGTTGAGGGGATTGATAGCAGCTCTGCAGAAGACTTGAGGGTACTGGTGGATGACAAGCTTGACATGAGCTGGCAGTGTGCACTTGCAGCCCAGAAAGCCAACTGCATCCTGGGCTGCGTCAAGAGAATCGTGGCCAGCAGGTCGAGGGAGGGGATTCTCCCCCTCTACTCCAATCTCATGACACACCACCTGGAGTACCATGTTCAGCTCTGGAGTCAGTCCTCAGTATAAGAAATGGACCTGTTGGAGAGGGTCCAAAGGAGGGCCACAGAAATGATCAGAAGAATGGAACATCTCTCCTGTGAGGAGAGGCTGAGAGACTTGAGATTGTTCAGTCTGGAGAAGAGAAAGCTCTGGGGAGACTTTATTGCAACCTTTCAATACTTAACAGGGACTCATAAGAAAGGAAGGAACAGGTTTTTTTAATAGGGGCTGCTGCGATAGACAAGGGAAAATGGTTTTAAACTAAGGGAGTGTAGATTCAAACTAGATATAAGAGAAATTTTTTACAGTGATGGTGGTGAAACACCTGGAACAGATTACCCAGAGATCTAACACGATGCCCCATCCCTGGAAACATTCAAGGCCAGGTTGGACGGGGCTCTGAGCAGCCTGATGTGGTTGAAGATGTTCCATCTGATTGCAGGGGATTGGGCTAGATGTCCTTTAAAGGCCTCTTCCAACCCAACCAATTCTATGATTTTATATTAATAATAGGCATTAATAATGGCTTCTGGCATGGTGGAATCTGAGCAGCTCCAGTGCCTGAATGAAGCTACCACACTTACTGTAGCACACCTGCAGGATGGGACTTTTTACCCCATTTAAGACACAACACTTAAACATGCAAGCAATAATTTTATTCAAAATCTCACATCAGGTATGTAGTAGATAGGGGGTCTGAAATCTGGAGTTCCTTATATCTATGGACTATGCTTTTCTTTCCTGACTCCAAAAGAAAGTAATGGTAGAGCGTCATCTGTGTACTATGTGTGAATTAAGAATACATTTTTAACTGTCTATTATAACCAAATTGAAGATGCGTGTTGCTGTTAATCCATCTCAGATCAACAAGATTTTTATGTCCATGATTATTAGTGACTTAATTTGAATCATATAATCCAAACTTAAATTCTAGATTGTAAAAGAAGGAAGACTTTTCTGGTAACTCAACCTTTGTATAGTATGGAGTATCTGCAGAAGTTCCTTGTGGAGAAAATAAAGAAGCCTATTGAATAATTTAAGGAAAGATGTCATAGGATGTATCTCATATTCTACATTTTCTAACAGTTATGGAGCGAGAAAAATATATGAGGTCTTAACATAATGTCAGCAAAAGTCTGGGAAATAAGGCATTTCATTTTGGTAAGGTATGATGTTGAATTTTTGTCTTCTTTATCAATGCACACAGCTAAAATTTTATATATTGTCAAGACAATGGATCTTTATCTTAGTGTGGGTTAAAAAGTGGAATCATTGCTTCTGTATGCTTTTATATGTTGGAGTCCTTGAGGAATAACTATAGTAAGTCCTAGATTTGACATATGGGCATCATTACACTGGAAAATGTCTTTACTCTGTTCCCGTATAATCCACAACTGAGCAATACTGAGTAACAGTTGTTTAATTGGAATGTAGAAGTCAATGGCTCTCTGTTTAGTTAATTGTAATAATTTGAAATTTTCAGACTACTTTACATGTATAGAAATAAGTATTTTTGATACACTATGTTGGAAGGATCTCAACATTTATAGATACTATAGTAAGACATACACAAATATACCGAAGATAGCATGTTTTATAATTCTTGGGCACAACTTTTAAAAATGATGGGATTTATGATTAAAATAAAACCAAGATATTCACACTGACTGTAATTTTTAACTTAGTACTTAGTATTTGTCATGAACATTTTGAAAATTATTTGCAGTGTCCTTGGGTATTAACAACAGTTTTAACAATGAGGTATATATCATCTTGCCATAAAACACTACCTTCTTAGGATAGAGGCTTTAGTTAAAGGAGTATACCTGAGTGAAGCATGGAGAAGGTGCATTTCTTCCAAGGATGCACCTCATATGTGCACAATATAAATACATCTTTTTCCAGATGCGTAGTTAAAGTCACTCAGCAGTTTATTCTCATGTCACATTACATAAAATTGTGCTGCTATAAGATAGCTTAAATGTTAATGTTTTGAAGATAATTTATGGGTGGCCTGGGAGAATTAGTAATCGAAACAGTAATAGAATTGGAACCAGCTGTGGGAGCTAGATAGGAAATTGTCCTTCCTTCCTGCAGTAACTTAGACATGCTGTAATTTTTAACCCCCACCCCCCTACCTTCACCCTGTGGTTGTAGATCTTCTTTGCGTGACTAGCTGATGACTCACCCTGCCCCCTCCCCAGTTTTAATTCCTTATCCTTATTGATTAGTAACTTTGTAGACAACTAGAATATTTGTTACTAAGTGGGACAGTATGCATAAATTTGTCTCTCTCAAGATCCTGGAGTAAACATTTGATTGAACACCTTTTTACAATCACAGTTGGCAAACTGTTGAAAAGTATAGTCTGTGGACAACTCTCTCTAGAGATGTGATTGTTTAGTTTTGCTGACTGTAGTGTGTTTGCTGAGCATAACACAATCCCTGAGGAATTTGAAGAACTTCACCAACATTTCTGAATAAAACCTTGTAGCAGAGTCCCTATGATAGATATTATTTATTCTAATTTTTCAGAGGAGGAAACTGGGGTATGCGGGAATGAAATAAATTGCACAAAGTCAGAGGTCAAGGATTGGTCTACACTAATGGTGTATTGTTTTAATTTCATCTTAAAACATATAATTTGATAGAGATGGCTTGCTGTAATGAGTGTTACTCATATTGCATTGATGCTTGTGAAATTATCTTAACTTGATCACCAGAACTTTTAAATGGACATTAGGATCTTTTTTGATGAGAGGAAAAATGCATTTTGTTTCAGTTGTAGTAATCCTCATGTCTGTTTTAGACAGCAGTGCCAAAACTGAACATCTATTGGTTGTGTTGGCTTTTTTAAGTTTTGATGAGTCGAAACTAAAAATTCAGAGTGTGGTGCTACTGATGGACTTAATTGCCACTGCTTACAAAACTTGCAAAAGAACCAGTAATACTTATTCTACTGCATATATTATTTTAATATACTTCCATAGAATGGCATGTAACTAAAATTGCCTTTTGCAAGACTTAATAGTATCACTGATTTTTAAAATGTATGGAGGGGAGGCTTTTTTTAAACTTTGTACATGCAGAGTTTCAAAATTCTTCATAAATAACTTTTGTTTTAAGACAGAAGGTAAATCTGAAGAGCAGTAAAGCTGTTTTAATGAGTGAAAAACATCTAAAAGTGTTAGAATTATTAAAAGACAGGATACCGTTTCTGGAATTCTTATATAACCTTTGTTTTCATGGTTTCTCTTTGTGAGTCAAGTGAAAGAACTCAACACTTTTTTTTTTTCTTCCCCCTAAAGCTTGCTAAAAGGTGATTATGATAAAGTGTCTGTATTGTTTAGATAAAGAATGTTTTAGAGTGAGTTTAATGTAAATAAGTGAACTGGCTAGCAAGCTGAAAAATGTTATGCATTAATGAAAGTTCAGTCTGGCACTGCATCCTATGTTGTGTTCTTGGATTCCTTCATGTGTGTCTTTTAGGGCATATTCCCTGCGGTAGAAATCCCACATGGAATCTGTGTGGTACAGAAATTCTTGCCAGTCTGGATGTGAAATATGTGAATGCCTGCGTGAGGCCTGTTCGCATCTGAACCTAAGCATTTGTCACCTAAACCCCAAAGAGTTGAAAGTTTATGATTATTTATCCCTTCTGATCTCAGAATTAGGCTATTCTTTGGTTACCTGTGAGGCTGAACAGATCTTTCAGAGCAAAGATGTCTGTTGCATGCTTGTTTTGTTTCTCCTTTGTCAGCTGAGTGTGTGTGTTACTTTACTGTTTTGTTATAAATAGAATTATTTCTTTATGTTAAAATGAAATACTCTATTCAACTCTAAAGAATAATCTTAAGGGATATGTGATTAAAAATGCTCATGATTTTTTTTCTTAACATGGTAGATAGTGGTAATATTGTGTATCTTATTGCTGTAGTAACTGTGTCTTGACTGAACATGGGTGCTTTTTGGTGGTATGTGGCAGTTATGCATACTGTTTTAGCAAATATGAAGTATTTATATGCATTTGAAACTGAGATGATAAAGATGAAGTAGGTGCGTGGTTGTGTGAGCAGAATGTAACATAGCTGAAATAGCACCAGAACATTCATCTTAAGTAAATCGGTCTCCCAGAAACTGCAAAGGAAGCTTGAATGACCACAGGCAATTTTAGGTTTAAATCAGTTTTATCAGTGATTACAACTTGCTTTAGAAAAGGCTCAAGAGAATTCTCCTGGTATACACTGTAAGAAAAATTTCCAGGTTACAAATATTAATATAAAGCAGGACTCCATAAATCAATGGCTTGTTATAAATTTAGAAATTATCTGAATGAAATTTTAGAATCTAGGTGAAAAATAGAAACCTCCTGAAATCTTTCTAAAACTCTCTCAGGAGACAGATCAGGCAAGCCTTTTGCTCTACTCCAGAAGTATGATGTTTTTATATCTAAGAAAGATAATTTGCAAACCATGCTGAGACTCTTAATTTCAATACTTTTTCTAATTGTTAAGCCATTGGAGCCTTTTCAGAAGGGGACATGCCAGTAAGTGGCATAAAAGGGAAGAGGTGATTAATTCATGTTACCCATTATGTCTGGGAACAGTCTCTGAATTTCTGTTTGACCTGTCATCTAATAAAATATGTTGTGTCTGACCTATAACAACATTACAAATTTATTGTTTTTAGGCGGTCATGTGTTGGAATGAAGATTTAATTTAAGGTCTTTTCCCTTGTTGGTTAAACCTGACAAAACACTCTTGTTCAGATCATAAGAAAAAGTTGTATGAGACTGTGAATTAGATGATGTTGAGAGAAGCTAGCCACAGTACCATTTCCATATTGAATAAATAAATTTACTTCCTGTAGGTATTTGAAATGAAGTTCGTCTACTTAAGCACCTTCTTCATTCTTGAATGCACTCTGGAGTAATGCATTTTAGCTCACTAAAGAAAAGAATGACTTTTTCTGAAGTCTTCCTATACTTAATATTCAAGACAAGTTCTGTGCTGTTTTGGATGTTAGTCAAATATAAAGGATAACAGGGAGAGATGGCATTTTGTTAGGATCCTTCCAATATTTCTCTTAATTTTGAAGTTTTTCTGTGTTCTTCATAGAGTTACAAGTTATCTACGTTTTTGGGGGTGTTTCATAGGAATATCAACCAAGTTGTTTGATACCAGTGTTTGCATGTATCCTTCTGTTTTCCATAATATTTTCTTTTTTCTTTATCTTTTTTGGGCTAAAATTTTGGATAATATCCATAGGCCCCAATTCATCTAACCTAATCAAGACACCTATGTTCAGAATTTAGTTGCCTTGTACTTCCTGAATAATTCATGAAGAGGAGACGTCTCCAGGTGATTGAGTTCTCTGATACACTGATTTTTCTTCTAGAGTTATTTGTCTCTCTTTAGAGGCTGTATAGGAAGTCTGAAGTAAGTGTTTTCTATAATTAGATGTATCACATTCAGAAACTCAGATTATATGAATCTGAACCAAACAGTTTAGTAACATGCAAGTTTGCATCAAAATATGTCTGTCAACTCTAACACCTAAAAGAGAGGAAATTAAAAGTTGTTGAAATGACCTTTCTAATCTTGATGCTTCCTTCTGCATGCAAGTTAGTGGATAATATACTCCTATAATCCCCAAAACATTTCTATTTTTCTATTGGTGTAAAACTGCATTTTACCCATCTCTCACATTGTGGTTTTTCATACTTCATCTTTCTGTCGAGTGTACACTTGTGCAGCCTTAGTGTATATCTTAGACATTTATTGTCTGTTTAAGTTATGGAGGAAAATAACAAAAAAAAAAAAAAAGTGACTCAGAAGACCTGCCCATTTTTGCAAGTAATATGGTTTTAATCAGTGCGTGAGGAGTAACTTGTGGAACAAAACATGAACATCTGTGTGTGTGTGTATGTGTGTGTTTGCAAAACGAGTTAAAAGAGAACAGAAAAAATCAGTTTGAACTCTTATTACTGTCTTCAGCTTTCATGGAAAATTCAGTTGGGTGCCTAACAGCTTAAAATATTTTTCTAGTCTGAAAAGAGGAACGATACATATTTTCTTTTAGATCTGTGAGAGTCCCCTCCTTATCCTTTTCTAATAGTGTTTCAGACTCAGTATTGAAGGATGGAACAAGATTCTATTCTCTCTGTTTCATCCTCACTAGAATAGTATCTTGATTTCATTCACTGAGAAGGATGAAGTATCTATCTGTCAAAGTTGGATGTGAGGCAGAAAGAAAAAGCTGCACATTTGTGGCTCTGAACTTCAGTGAAATACAGTGAGGTTTTGCAAGCATTTCCCTATGAAGCTTGATGGACATCTGTAACTTCTTTCCCCTGAAAAGAGAACGGGGGTGTTTGAGAGAGAATAGCTGTAAGCTGAAGACATTTGATACAGGAATTAGCAAGCAACCAGCATGATTTGCTTTTTTGTTGTCACTTCTAAAATAAAAGTAGTGTACAGCCTTCTGCTATTAGTATTAACATATGGTTGTGCCCACATACTGTAGCAGCTGGACTGGATTTCTGCAATGCTGTTCTAAGAGTTTATCTGCACATTTCAGTGGTTTTCTCTGCCGTTTTGTCTGTTTTAAAGCAAAATGTTTGTTGTGTCGTACTTTGCCACTTTGGGAATTACTGTCAGAAATCCCATCCTTTCTGTTGCGATTGTTGATGAGTTTTCTGCGCATTTGTTTTATTCTTAATCTCTTAAGAGCATTTTATTTCAATATGTTACATAATTTACAGCACAAACATTTCTATTAGGAAACATTGCCATTTCTCTTTTTAACTGATGTCACTCTTGATTACTCTTTCTTAACCATGTGTATTACTTTGAACTCTTTGCTGGAGAAGAATGGAAGATACAGAAAATTATTACTGTCTGGTTACAAGGAAGAAGGTGTCAGCTCTGTCTGTATACTGGAGTCTAAAATAAAAGCCTTTCAAAGGCACTTAAACTTTCCTGCTCCTTCCACCTCACTCCCTCAGTGGTGTGGCATTAGGTTTTCCATGCAATATAGTAATTTCGGAAGGGAAGAGAGAGGAAGCTTTAAAAAAACTTAAAAGAAAATATGAACATGATATATGTAAACAAAATGCTTGAAAATAGAAATTTTTTTCCCCTTCTTTGCCAGAAGGCCTGGGATTTGGATGATTGAAACACGGTTTTCTGCAGGTAGTCCTTCATTTGGATGTTTGAATTGTGGCAGTTTCCTAAGCAGGTGAAGGTCACTCCATCACCATTTGATGCTAGGGTTTTTTGTCCCCTTCCCACTTCCACCAGCTATTCCTGCTGTCCATTAGGAACCCAGTTATTCCATCAGTCTTCTAGTGAGACAGCAATCATTTGTGTCAGATCACCTCTGTTAAATTTCTTCTGTGAAACCTGCAGTTTCACCAGAAATGGAGAATTCTCTGTCAAGTGTAGATCTTGCCTCGTTCTCTTCACTACTGCCCATGAATGGACAGCATCTTCCATGTGGAGTGTACCAAACCAGAGACCCAAAAGAGCAGGATGTGAGGGTTTGCACTTCCAGCAGAAGGGGGTTTTTTAGTACAGGACTTAAGGTATTTAAAGTAAATAGTAGCCAAGCTGACTTTAACCTCTTCTCCTGCTCCAGACAGGGAAAGTGCTCACCTTTACTTTAACCAGCTGTAGTTTTGCATGGTTTTTTAAATCCTTGCTGTACTATAGCTCTGCTCCCCCAAATGAGAAGTCTCTTCAAGTTTCCAGCAAGTCAGGGTTTTGGGAGAGCTCTAAGAACACAGGAGCTATCCGGAAAAGGAAAGTCATATTTTCTTCCAGGGCAACATATGATCTTAAAATCCTCAAGGATGAAATCTGAAGACAATTGCAAAAAACAGAGAAAAAAAATTGTATTGTTTCCTCTGTTAAATCATAGTCTACTGGGTGCCCAGAAATGTTCCCGTTTAAGGGTCTGGTGTGTAAAAGATTACCTATAGCTTGCAAGTCTTTCACATGGGATAGTTTCCATTTAGTGAAATACAGACCTCTGCAAACAGAGCAGTAGAGGTACTTCTAGGAATAAATGCATCATTCTGGTTGGGTCATGAAAAAGTGAGTCATTTGAAGACTTATATTCTAACTTGTAGGGATATTTTTACAGGGAGAGAGGTCAGATTCTAGTGGATGAATTTATTTTTCACCAAGTGCAGTTTACAGTTAATGTGTGTGTGAGATCAACAGAGTATGTCATTGTGGAATTTCCATTTTGTTTTTCAGTCATTGCTTTTATCCATTTAACCTGTGAACATAAACTAATTGTCATTCTAAAGGCATTCTAAAGTGACTTTTGGATAGTCAGTCTGTTAGAAAGGCTAACAGATGGTAAAGGTTGAGGTAGTTTTTAATTGCAAATTCCTCTCTCTTTAATACTGTTTAGTGGAACTTTCTCCCCAACCAAAATGCTTAGTTCATCATAAAAATACCAGCCCATTATTTTCCCACCTCCTGTATTCTTCTGTCTTCTGCCGAGTCCCTAATGATTATTATTACCCATATTCACAATTCCAAGGATATCAAAGGATAACTTGTAGAATGTAGAAATCTAGATTTTAACTGATTTTTCCTTTTTTGTGTCTGTCCTCTCACTTCACAGGTCTGGTTTGACCTGCATCATTGGTTTATTTGATTTTTTGTTTTTATCTTTGATTTTTCACAAGAGATCTTGGACACTAACCTAGTTTCAGCCTCTGGTTTCTAGTGGCGCATTTTCTGAATTTTGCTTGAGAATAAGGAAGGTCCCAAAAGGAACAAGAGAAAAAACCCACAATATTTAGGGACAGTGGTGTAGTGAATAGAAAAGTGTTGCCAGGCACAGGAGCTTAACAGTCAGCTAGGGCTGGAATTCCCTGAAAAAATGTAACTGCAAACAGCAGATGTGATGCCTGACTTGCAGTGTCCCTTTGCAGAAATTATTTAAAAGGTAAGACTTTTCATTTTTGAGAAAAACTGTGAACTCTTAGAATACACTATTTCACAGATTTAATGTATATATTAATCTTATGTAAGCCAGGGAATTGAGAATTTTTGTAAAAATATTAGGAGATACGTCAACACCAAAACTGTTTTCCTTTGTTTCTGCTGAAAGATAAATTGAACATACTGTCTTTTCCTGATACAGTTTAAAAAGGGAAAAAAAAATCTCGAACAAAAGAAACCAACAAAATAATCCTGTAGAGATTTCATCTCATATAGTTTTAATTACAATATAATTTCTCCAGAACAGCATAACTGAAATATTAAAATCAGTTTGTGTAAACTTAACAGCAGAAATCCAAGCAACAACTGGAATACGTGGAATTGCAGGTACACTTTGGGCAAACTCTATATTTTTGGATTTTTTTTCAGATTTACAGTAATACTCCAGTATACATGGGACTCTGATGTTCAAATCAGCATAAAATGTATTAACTTTATTTTCCTTTGAGAGTGTGGAAAAAGGATTTTATGGCATTAGTTGTTCTTTGGAATGTAATGACTAGAAGAAAAGTGGTAGTTGCATTTGATTTTTGGGTGCGCATATAGGCAATTGTTGTAGCAGGCTAATTGTTGTAGAGCAGGTTATAGTGTTTTCAGTTATATAGAAAGTTTGTGATTACTAAAATAGAATAGACTACTTTGGTTTTTTGTAAATGTTTGGCTGATTTGAAGATAATATGCCAAGTTACGTTCGTGGACATTGTTATCTTAATTTTTTGGTTTGAATAGCCTAAATGCTTACTTTAACTGTCAGGCAGCCTTTGGGCACTGCAGAGTATAGCACCACTAGCTCTTGCCAAATGTCTGACTTACAGGCTCAGGCTATTTTGATTTATCAGGTGGCAGAATGTATTCCTATCTGTTGTTCCCCGTTACAGGCTAGGAGCCAGAACAGTGTTCAACACGAATGCACTGTAAAGCAAATACATTTTTATGCGAGTGGGTCGCTCTTCATACTAGAAGAGGGATTTGATTATCGTTATCTGGAGGAGTTAGCAATTAAAATAAAGTAAGTTTTTTCTGGTAGATTTTGTTGGGTTTGTGTGTGGTTGGTTTTTTTTTTGTTGTTTTTTTTTTTTTTTGTGTGTGTGTGTGTTTTGTTTGTTTGAATTATTGAAAGAACTCTTAAAATAAGATTCCCTCTCAAAATTAAGTTTAGTGCTGATGCAATATTGACATACAATACCTATCTCTGTGGTAAGGTATATGAAATGAGCAACCTTATAACATTCCAGTAAGCGGATTGGAATACAAAATAAGCAACCTTGCAGTGATTAAGATGAGAATGACAAAAATGCTGTTTCTCCTTCCAGCAACAGATGATTTCTGTGAAAGACTTTGATTCACAGAAGTATTAGATCTTTTGTTGTGGCTGGTGGAGTATGAATCTTGGAAGCTATCTGTTTCCTTTTCACACCTCTGCTTTTATGGAATGTGCTTAGATAGCAAGTGCAGGCAGGGGCAGTTGAGCATTTTTTTGCATCCCAATAACAACAACTACCAATTTATAGTGCAGGAAAAGAGGAGGTGTGGAAAACTTCATTGGTATTATAATTATACTCTGTCCAGGTGCTTTATAGTGTCAATTGAGCAATAAACTTATTTTCATAATTGCAGTTTCAGCTGGGAATTTTGAGTTACACCTGCTTCTCACCTTATAAACCACTGAGTCCTGTTAAGTGTCTCTTAATGCCATGCGGGCTATACATTTCACAATTTCACTTATAGACTTAACATGGACCACAGTCCCTGTAGTGGATGGAGCGATGCATTTTGCTCTTGAGAGAAGTAGCAATATGTTCATACAAAACAATGGTCTAACAAAGTTTGTTAGTAAGTGGTGACAGTGGTTTAACATGATTCGATGGCAAGGTACTTTTGATTATTTACTGCATAGAGGACAGGGTCAGAAAAAACTGTCAGAAGACCCTCCCATTGAGTCATGACGGTCAGAAAAAACTGTCAGAAGACCCTCCCTTAGAGTCATGAGGTTCAGAAAGGATTCCCTTGCGTTCTAAACTCCTTCTCAGAGAGGACTCTATGTGCGGCTGGATCCAGACTTAGCCCCAGACTTGGTTAACAGTTTATGTCTAGAGGACTATATATGTGCACAATCAACCCTTTATATCACTTCATTAGGATTTCAAAGTTTAGCATGCTATTAATCACTTACCAAAAATCTGTTGTGGCAAGGCATCTCTCCATCTCGAGGAGTAACCTTGAGAGGTGTGTCTACATGAGGGGAGATGCTGGCGTGCAGCCCGCTGCCATGCAGAAAGCTCAATGAGCCCTGGGCTGTCCACAATTCATAGAGTAAGATGATTGACTTATATTTGCATACTGACTACAGGTGGGGTTTTTTTCTAAATTTGGCTTGAGTTGGACATTGACTAGCACCATGATTATGTGGGTGCATTGTTGAAATTAGCTCTTGGCTATTGTGTTGTTATCTGTCTCTGCTAATCCACTTTGAACCAGATGTAGCCATCATGACCAGACACATCCATTATGATCACCACTGCTGGTTATCACTTGAGCAGGCAGGTTGGGGAGCACGCTGCCACAGTCCCATAATTTTTTTTTTTTTTCTCAGGTGCCTGTGTGGTTTCTATGCTAATACTTGAGTTCCCCTTCAGACACCTGTGACTAGCAGAGCTATGCGTATGTTGTGAATATGAAAACAGAAGGCATGAGCCTTCCGCTGGATTATCTCTATGTATGTGTACTTATATACATATATATATATATATCTCTGTGCAAAAAGGGAATGAAATTATACCTTTGTTTTGGGAATCAGAGCTGTTGTTAGTATGAAGAAGTTGGAAGAAAGGTGGATCTGGCTAAATCTATGTAAATGAAAGTGTCAGCTTCATCAGAGAAGTAAAGCTGATAGAACTGCAGGATAAGATGATGTGGTGGTGCAATTCCTACCCCTCCCTGCCGTCCTTGTTGGGCTGCTTGGTGCCAGGTGTGATTCCATCCACATTCCCCCGAACCGTACACCAGTCTACGGAGATAAGGACTGAATAACCTTGAGGAGCCTGGCTCCTGCCCCCCTCTGATTGCTCGGAAAAGGTTATAATGGCCCATCATCTCCTGATGGCCTGACTCACCTGTGCCTGGGATGTGGTCAGATGGAACAATAACAGGGTTGCATGTTATTCAAATCTTGTGCAACTGCTGGAAGGCACCAGATAGCATTTGACAAAAGTCAATCATCTTGGACCCTATAAACTGCGACCACCAGAGAGGCCCTTTGAGCTCTCCTGGATCGCAGCGGCCTGTGACCAGCATCTCCCCTGAGCTGGGACGCCTCTCAGGTATCGTCTGCTCCAGACGGAAGGCCAGGGTGAAGTCCCCCCGCTCGAGTCTCAATTATCGCCCGTTGAGGAATGCCAAGGCATTGGGAGTATTTGCTCTAAACTCGAGAGGGAAATTTTCTTTGAGCTAGCTTCTATTTCACCTGTTTATTGGTGGGTGTGCGTGTGTGTGGGTACGTACCCTTACCCTTGTTCCTGTGTGTTTGTCCCTTTTGTGTTCATTTTACCGAACCCAAACCCCTTTGTTTCTGTATGTATATGTCTGGTTTGTGTATGCGCATGTACGTATGTGTATAAATTAAGGTACCGTTAAGTAAGTTAGAGTGAATATTGTCATTTTAGAATCTGAATAAGTCGCTTTTCTTTCTGAGTTATTTTGTATTGACAAATAGTTGTTAGTTATTAATAAATCTAGATTATTTTTCTAGGTCTTTACTGTGTCAATACTTTCATCTGCGACAGATGACTATAAAGGAAATCAGCCTGATGCTATTGAGACTTTATGTGGCAAGCATGAAAAAAAGGGAAGGAATTGGCAGGGGTGGATAAGGAAAGAGATATGATGTATAATATGAAATGTGCTTAAAAATTATTTTAAAATCAGACTTTGGCATCAAAATAATAGATTGTGTCTCTTTTTGGAAACTTATGTGGTACCAGACAAATGAGCATTTCAAGAATAATGGTTCAAATTACTTTTGTAGAACCTTGCAATCTCTTAAGTACTTTCAGTACATTTCTTTCTGTGTAAATTAACTTGTGTCACAGATGTTAGTATGATGTGTTAGATGTTATCAACTGTAATTGCCTTTGATCTGTATGTTGCTATTAAACGAAATTCCCTGAATTACATTGACTGTGTTATGGCTGCTATTGAAGTGGCAGTTGTTAAGACCCATGAGAGCTGGAGATATTGGCACAAGTGGAAGTGGGAAGCCAGTCCATCATAACTTAGCTCCTGTAATAAAAAAACCTAGACATTTATTAATTTCATTAACTTCAAAGAGTCCTTTTATTTGAAAAGACATTGTATAATAATGATGGATTGACTAAATCAAAAATCAAGATTGTTAGATATTGATGATTAAGAAACAAAGAGAATTTTAGTGTTTTCTGAAGAGGAAGAACAGGAAGCATTTTCATATTTTTTTCTTTATTAAGGTTGTTGCACTTTTTTAAACAATTATTCCTCAGATTTTTAGGCATATATCCATGAAAATAAAAATCTTGAATCAGTCTCTTGTTTCTGATTTCCACTTGCTTTTTCCTCCTCAGGTTATGGCTGGTGTGAGGTAAACCTTTCTTTTTTATATATGTTACAGCACTGTGTTTTTTGTTTGTTTGTTTGTTTGTTTTTTCTCATGCACTATTTTCACAGAGGTGGATGTTGTTTTTGTTTTTTTTCCAGAACCCTGTCAAGAAAATTCCAGATTCTCATGAAATTACACTCCAACATGGGACAAAAACAGTAAGTGATAACATATTTTCAACACATTGTTTTTTGAGAACTGAGCTAGTCTGTGAAATAAGTTAACAAATACTTACTGTCACCTAATGTTCAAGCAGCTAATTTTTTTTCTTAATTTGTTATTTTAGTGTAGCGCTTTTCTTACTGCAGTTGAAAAGTGTGTTTTAGGACTGCTTCTTCACTTTGTTGTCATAACCCCATGTGGCTCCATCTGACTCAATCATCTCATTTTCTGTTTGGTCAGATAGACTCTCTGCAGTTGTTAGAGTTCCTCTTCCAAGCTAGACCTTCCTAATCTAGGCATGGGTCTAATCTAGACCTTTCTTTGATACATCATGGATTTCAAAGAGAGTATTATTGCTGAAGTTTCTTAGACTACTTTGTAACTGAATACAACTCTCCTTCATTCTTCTTGAATCTTTACATGCCATTTATACACCATTCTCAATTGCTTGAAGCCTTGCTCTTCCTTGTCTTTTCCCCATTTCACCTCCAATATTACTCTTTCACTTTCTTTTAAATAAAGACTGTCCAGCTTGTAACTACAATTTCTTTGTTCCCAATATTTTTATCTCTGGGTAACCTCATGTTTCAACACAAATTCAAGTGCTTTTATGTGCTGATTGATTGAAGATGTATTTTTATAGACTGGAATTTATTTTCTGACTATGAATAGCCTTGAATCTATTCCCAAATCCTTTCCCTGTATTGTTCTTCGGTCATTAAAAAAAGATGCTGCCGCTTCTTATCCTCTTCAGTTTGGGACATGGCTTAGGCTTCAGTGGGAAAGTAAAACTGGAATTTCTTTTATTGTTATTTTACCCCTGCAAAAGCATTGTCCGCTAGTTAATAGAATTCTCACTCATGGCATTCCTGTGATTTTAATTGGAGAGAGGAGAAAAACAAAGGAAAGAAAAATAAAAAAATTATTTGAGAAAAGCTCTTTATCATGAGGTTTTAAACAGCCTAAGAAAATGTATAATTTTTCTTTATTGGAGTTTTAATAAAACCTGTAGGTTTGTTTTCTATTTATGTAATTAATATAATACATTTTAAAATTCAACAATACTAAATAATTTTGAATAAGAAATTTACCAAATTAAAATAACATATCAATTTAAACATCAAATGTCAATAATTTGAATTTAATATTTGAATTAATCTCTTAGTATTATACATTTTAAAGTAATTTTCTGGAAATTTAAATTTAACAGTAAAGATCATAAATTTTTTTCTATAAGCTTTTAGAAACCGTTATTTTCAGGAGTGTCTATTCATTAATCTGGTATCAGACTGTGGTCTGTCTTGGTGTGTGGAGAGATTATAAAGATGATAAAACTTACCCATTTGTTTTATCATAGTGCTAGACATGCAGAGGTAGAGGGAGGAAAGGAAAAAAGTAACAAGTCAGTTATAAAATAAAATAGTAGAATATTCTCTTTTAAGATCTCTAGAAGATGCACTGTATAACACTAAACGGAAGTAGAGTGGATTTTTATGTACACAGTGCATGTAACTTCTTTGCATACTAATTTGTATGCATACTGGAATTTACATGCTAGTGTACTAGTGCAAGGCAGTTTCCCGTTTTACATGTGACAGTAATTGTTTCTCTAGGATGTTTCTTGAATATATTTCCTAACAAACTTTATGATGTAATTTTTTGAAATTCTTTTTTTCTGTATTAACCCAGTAAATCAATTTGATGGCTTCTTAAAGTATAAGCTCATGTTATTTCTAACTAAAGGGGCTTTGTAAAGTGGAAGTTACAGATTTGGAAGACTTCTGGGGTATTTTGACTGCATGAGAATGCAGCTGTCAGCATCTAGAACAGAGGTGAAATACAATGTGAGTATATATAGAGCTGCCGGATTAGACTGGATGTGGTGAACGAAGCATACCATTGAAAAAAAGAGCTCTTCTATAGAAGGACTATCTTTTTTTTGTATTTGTTTTAGAATAATGAAACTAGTTACCCATGTCATTACACACATGTGAGGATGAGGGTAGCTTTATATCTTGATATCAGTGTGTGACCACAGCATTTTAAAATACAGTCTTGTCATGTTCATACAGCATATTGTATTTCAGCTAAACTTATGTATCCCATCTGTACATCTTCAATCTGATGAACGTGGGTTTGATGATGACTCTATTCCTGTGCAGCTGAAAAGTCTCAGAAAAGATTTCCCAAGCTGGAGAGTCTTTCCAGAAACCTGATTAATTTCCCGGTTGCCTTGCTTGTGCAGTGTAATAGGAGTTACTGTTCCCAGTGAAACTTCAAGGAGAGAGAGAGAGAGAGAGAGAGAGAGATAGATATGGAGAGAGAGAGAGAGAGAGAGAGAGAGGTATTTTCTTTTTTTCTCCTGACACTTTTGATACATAGGTGGGTATGAGAGAGAATGCATAATCAGAGGTTTTCTGAACATTGTCCTTTTTAATGTCTCATATCACAGCTGCTCCTTCCTGTAGTAGTTATTGTAGAATAGAACACTTGAGTCTATTAATTGAATGCATGATTAATCTGGAGATGCCCAGTTTTTCTGCATATTAGAAATCATGAATTGGGTTCAAAATTTGCATTTAAATGTTAAAAGGGCCATTTTTATGAAAACATGTAAGAAGTTGCATCTGTTTCAACTGGAAATCAAATATGTCACTGACATAATCACTTAAGTGGAGTTTAATTCATTCTTAGGGATAGCACACAGCAGTACATTTAAACATTTGATTCAGTGAAGTAAAAAGAAAAATGTTGAATCTGTTAGTAACTCTGTAAATTAGATTTTTTTGGGGGAGCACTCGATTAGGACATCTGATGATACTTTGTATCTTTTAGAAGAATGAGGTTTTAGACCCTCTCTAAAAGATAAGATTTCTTCAAGTGAATGCCTTTAAAAATAGGACAATTAGATTAAGGAGTCGTCAGTTGCAGAAATGATGTTGCTGTTTACCAGGCAACATCTTGGTTTTCCTGAAAGTACTTCTTTCAAACTGGCTATATGGTAGCACTGTACTTTTGAAACACAGTGAGGAGCAGTGTGAGCCTTAAGAAGAACATGACAAGAAATGAGCCTTTGATAAAATAAGGAATGACTGAACATTTTGTACATGAAACTGGAAAAAGAAAACTCAAAAGAAGCCCATACTCTTTTCATATAGGGAAACCTTAATTTTAGCAAAACAACTGTCTATCTTAAAGGATAAATTCCATTCATAACTGATGTTTTTATTGAAACACTTATTTTCTGTAGGTTACTTTTTCAACTGGGCATGGAATAGGGAATATCTCATACTAAATTCCATTTGTTTGAAACAGTGTTTGTGTGAGAACTATTCAACAGTTTACATAAGTTTTAAGTCTCCATAACACAGTGTGTATTTTAAAGTTTTAATAGTAGTAGACTGATACATCTTTGAGACAAAGGGGGTTTTGGTGGTACTTCTGTGTGTCTGCATTGAATCGTAGTGACTGTCAGTACTTTTCCTGTATGTATGTAAAGAAGATATATAACAATGAGCATCCTTATATGAAAATGATTGTAACTTTTGTACATCAATATCTGGAATTTTTAATAGAGGTTTAGGCACCTGAAAGTAATTGGCCTGATTTCCCTAAATATGAATTCTATGAGTTTTTATCTACTCAGGAAAACTTTTCCAGTCATTTTAACATTTCAGGTTAAGTGTAATTTCGAGTAATTCTAAAAATACTCTTGTTTTACAGTTTTTGATATCACTTTCAATGCTGTCTCACATAGATGACAATTTTTGAGAGTTAATCTCTGGTTGACAAATTAGTTTAGCATATTGTCTAGGTAATATATTATTACTTGAAATCATGGTAGTAGATAATATTTTCACAAATAAGAAAAGAGAAGAAATAATTTTGAAGGTAAATGAGAAGATGTTTAATCAATGAGGTGTTTTCTATTAGTCTTCTTCCGATGCTGGTTTGAACACTGCTATAATAAACTTCTTCAAATAGAGAATTAGTTTTTTCACTAAAAATTCCATTTTATTCAAGCTTTGATTTGGGGATAGCAATTTGAAGAACATTAATCATTCTTTCCACAAAGCTGTGAGTAGCTTTAAGGAACTAGTTTTCTATATAAAGCAAATGGGCTTTGGTAAGCTTTTGAGCATTTTTAGATAAAATAGGATCTTTTTAAAATTTGTGGTGTGGTTTGTTTTTTTTTTTTAATTAAATGAATATTTTTTCAAAGGGAAATTTAACCAAACAATGTATACTTGTACATGAACTGTCTTGAATAAGATAGCATAAAATCTTAAACTGATGGAGGTTAAATGCCATTCCAGTATCTTCCTAGAAATATTATTTGTACTTTTGAAAAAAGTCTGGAGTACAACTTTCTTCATAGAAATGAGACATATTCTAATTCTGCAATGAGATGATCAGAAAACAAACACTAAACTAACTGTTCTCAGCTGTCTTCAGTGATGAATTCAGATTATGTAATTTTGATTTCCATTCTCCCTACGACTTTGAGTACTCGGACATTATACAAGGTAGTGAAAATCTCTGAACATAAGCCAGCAGTGTGCCCAGGTGGCCAAGAAGGCCAATGGCATCCTGGCTTGTGTCAGCAATAGCGTGGCCAGCAGGGACAGGGAAGGGATCTGACCCCTGTACTGGGCACTGGGGAGGCCGCCCCTCGATTCCTGTGTTCAGTTTTGGGCCCCTCACTACAAAAAGGACATTGAATGACTCGAGCGTGTCCAGAGAAGGGCAACAGAGTTGGTGCAAGGTCTGGAGTACATGTTGTATGAGAAGAGGGTGAGGGAACTGGGGGTGTTTAGTCTGGAGAAGAGGAGGCTGAGGGGAGACCTCATTGCGGTCTACAGCTCCCTGAAAGGAGGGTGCAGAGAGCTGGGGATGAGTCTCTTTAACCAAGTAACAAGCAATAGGCCAAGAGGGAATGGTCTCAAGTTGCACCAGGGAAGGTTTAGACTGAATATTAGGAAGCATTTCTTTACAGAAGGGGTTGTTAGGTGTTGGAATGGGCTGCCCAGGGAGGTGGTGGAGTCCCCATCCCTGGAGGTGTTTAACAGTAGGTTCAACCTAGCGCTGAGGGTTATGGTGTAGTTGGGAAATGTGAGTGTTAGGTTAATTGTTGGACTGGGTGATCTTCAAGGTCTTTTTCAACCTAGATGATTCTGTGAAAATTCAAAACCAAGATGTAGCTGACACATTTTTGGAAGAAACCAGCACATTTAATTATTTTTTGACTTTAGTAGTATCGTATATTTTGGTAATACCTGAAGAACTCCAAGAAAAAAATACTAAAAAGCTTCAATGATGTCTTTTTTTTTTTCTTTTTCTTTTTTTTTTTTTTCTGTATAGGTTTCTGCTTTGGGATTGGATCCTTCAGGTGCCCGTTTGATAACTGGTGGATATGACTATGATGTTAAATTTTGGGATTTTGCTGGAATGGATGCCTCTCTCCAGGCTTTTCGGTCACTCCAGCCTTGTGAATGGTAGGTATGAAGTCTTTTTCACCTAAGACTGTACCTGTGTTAAACTCCTAATAGAATCACAAAATCCTTGTAAAATAGCTTGTTTAGAAGGCTTCTGTATCCCACTGTACTTTTTGTAGTAAATGGAATGTGAACCTTAGAACTTGTCTGCTTATATCTTTTCATGCTTCTTCCAACGACTTGCATATTTTCCCCTTTTAGAAAGCTACAGGTGAATTTGCAGATGAAATTGTTAATAGTGTTTCTCAGCAAATAGACTATGAACCTCTCAAAGAGACAGGTGGACTTTCGTATAGGGCTGTTCGGAAATTAATTGCCGATTTCAACCTGTATGTTTGAAGTGGCATATCTCAGCTCATAATAAAATTTATTAATTGAAATAAAACCCATTAGAATCAGCACATTTTTGCCAACGAGAAACAAGCATATTTATTCTGGTTGCATAAAATTGGAAGCGATGAAGTCATCGAAGGCAGTTTTGGCCTCCCCTTGGTTTCTGAAGCGTCTCCCGCACAGGAAGCTGTTGAGATGCTTGAAGAAGTGATAGTCGGTGGGCGAGAGGTCTGGTGAGTACGGTGGATGAGGCAGAGTTTCGTAGACCAGCTCGTTCAACCATTGCAGAGCATTGAAAGTGCAACATGTGGCTGCGCGTTATTGTTGAGAAGGATTGGACCCTTTCTGTTGACCAGCGCCGGGCGCAGCTGTTGAAGTTTCTGGTGCATTTCATTGATTTGCTGGACGTACTTCTCCGCTGTGATTGTTTCACCCGGATTCAGGAAGCTGTGATGGATTCAACCAGCAGCAGATCACCCAACAGTCAGCATGACCTTCTTTTGGTGCAGATTTGGCTTTGGGAAGTGCTGCGGAGCTTTATCGTTGTCCAACCACTGAGCCGATCGTCACCGGTTATCGTAGGGTATCCATTTCTCGTCGCACATCACAATACAGTCCAGAAACAGGACGTTCTGGTTGCGAAAAAGAAGTGCCGATGACACTTCAGAACGGCGATTTCTGTGATTCTCATTCAGTTCGTGTGGCACCCATTTGTCAAGCTTCTTTGAATTTTCAGTCTTCTTCAGACACTCAGAAACAGTTGATATGCTTACCCTGAGTTCTTTTGCAAGTTCTCAAACAGTTGTGCATGTATCTACTTCCACCAGAGCCTTCAATTCATCATCATCAGTAGCAGAAGGACGTCCGTGACCTTCTTGATCTTCAAGGTCGAAATCGCCACGTCAAAATTTTTGGAACCAAAATCGCACTGTCCGTTTGTTAACACTTCCCTGGCCATATACCTCATTGATGTTTCGAGCAGCTTGCACTGCATTACGTCCAAGCTGGAACTCCTAGAACTAGATCTGTTGAAATTGCTGTTTTGACATCTGAACTTCAAAGCGCCAAAATTTGTCAAAAACGCAGTTTATATTATAATTTAATTATACAGCGTGAAAGTTCATAACATGAGCTTTTCAAAAGTACATAACAGTATGCCAGTCGAGAAGGTACTGTTCCTGAAACATGTACAATGAAAATCACATTACAAAACAGAAATTAATTTCCGAACAGCCTATAGTTGTGATTGAAATTAATACAGTACACTTTCTATATGTACTCTGCTTATATAAAATTAATGAAGAGAAGAAAGTTAAAACAGTTGACCCCTTTGTGGGGAGCCCCTGTAGTTGCTGCCAGTATTTCTGAGTGGTGGGTATCTAATTTTCATTAAGTCCTCTGTTTCTGGAAGTACTGGTCCTTTGTATTGCACTGGTAATTGTATCGTTACACTGTGCGCATTAGAAAAAGTATAAATCTGTTGTCTTTTTCAAAGGAAATAAACTATATATTTATTAACATTTATCTATATATTTTTACATATGTAAATTTAAAAAAGAATACAGAAAGCATTTTTTTGAGTGTGATCTCCATACTGTTCACTGGTAATTCAGGAAGCAGGTGAACCAAGTTCATTTACTTATTCCAGAGAACTGGAATACAGAACTCCTTCAGGAGTGCATGTCTCATGCATAGTGAAATTTCAGATAAACACCTTCATAAATTAGTAACACAGTTGTTCTAGCAAGATACTTTCTAATGTCTGGTAATTTATTAGATACTTTGGTATGCTTTAAAAAGAGATTGAAATTTATTATGCTCAGTAAGTAGTCTTTAGAATGTCTATTTTTAATCATTATTGTTTTAAAGTGTTACAGCTGAATTTTGGTTAGTTTATAAGGTTAGATATGTATGACTAGTTACAGATGTGCCAAGAATAATGAATAGGTAATGAAAAATGAGAAAGTTAGGACTGTTATCCTGAAAAGGAGCAAAATAGAAAGGGATTCATTCCACTGATGATTGAAACTGCAAGAAATCAGGAAAATAAGGTGTGCTTTGATTCGTTATGCAATTCTAATCTCTTTGACAGACATAGCTCTTTATTATAAACTTATGAATGACACATTTACTTTGAAAACATAATTTGGTAAACATGAAACTTTGAAATAAATAAATAAAATTATCCAAATGTGAAGACACATTCAGACTCTTCTGGCATGAGTTTCATTTCTACAACTAGTTAGCAGGATACAAATGGTATTTTCCTCTCTGCTCAGTCATAACCGAGCAGCTTAAAAATATCTGGCAGTCTTTACTGCCACAGTAGGTGATTATTTTAACTGAAGCATTTCCCAATTGAGCAGGTGTGCATTAAGATTTGGTATCACTTGGTAACGATGGTATAAGACATAATTATACAATACAAACCACAAGTACAATGTAGATTAACATCCCGTTTCAAGAAAAGCAGCTTGCAGATACATTTGTACCCTCCTTTTGGCAAAAACTGATGGTAAAATATGAGCTTAAATTACTTGTTATTTCTGATGCCATTCATTTAGTGTGTTACAAGTATCTCATAAGTATTGTTGTATGAATGTTCTTGGTCAAATGTACATTCTTGTTGTTTGAGTATGTTCAGGTATAAATGGAAAGCATAAAAATATAAATAATATAAAAATATTAACAGGTGAAAATTTTGGGAATTTCGCTTATGTTGCAAGTCTCATGTACTAATACTGAGTTTTTAAAAATGTATTATTTAAATACCACTTCTGTATCTTTAAACATAAAACTGGAACTATAGCTCTGGTAAAAAGATCCAAACTCAAGAAAAAGTTATTTCATGCTGATGTTGAGGCATGCTGGTGACCACTATGTGGAATATTATGTAATTTATGCACAGGTTTATATGTATATTTTTTTCACTATGGAATATATTGCAAGGACTATTGGTATTCACAAACCTTAATATCAAAGAATTCTGAGGAGTTCAGGTACAGAAGGGTTAGGTATTAGCAGAAATCCAGTTCTGGAGCCATAAATTTAATTTCATTTGGAAAATAAAAAAGCCTGAGAACAATTCTGTGTTGTCCAGGTCCCATTTTGTAGTCTAATACCAGGTTACTCTGTTAATGTCTTCTTGGATGTGGGACATAAGGAAAAAAAAGAGCCTGGCAATAAATTAGTACCTTCAAATCACACCTCAGTGTTACAGGCAAAGATAAGGGAAAGGCACTGTGTTGCATGTGTAGAAATTATTTGTGTGTCATGATTCTACCCGTGTTATGTAGATCTGTTCTGCAGGTCCTGGCAGAAAGTACTGTGCACATTTGGCAGCTTGAAACCAAAATGACTTGGATTGATGCTGTTAAAGGGAATTGTTTTTATAAGTTTCCCAAGACTTTTGCTTTAATATAATAAGAACCAAAAATGTTTTCTTTGAGAACTGCCTCTGCAGAGCCTCACTCTTGGTCATACTCCAATAAACATCTGAAAAGTGGTATAACTTCTGGGGCTTTGCAAATACCCTGCATATAGGACTGATTTATGGGCATGATTTTAGAAGTCATATTGCACAGTCACAAAGGTTGGGGTTTTTCCCTTGATGTAAAGGTTGAGGAAATATTTTCTCTCAGCCTAATTTTTTCACGACTGATTTGATAAATTAGTAGCTGTGTTCCTATTGCGCTCGGTGCTGTAAAATCAGGTGCTTTTCATTGTTAGAAGAAACTTTAAGGTGAAATCAAAGTTTGTTCAGACATGATGATATAGGTATGGGTTAAATTATGAGCAGTACCATGTGTGTTAAGAGTAATGTTTGTATTTTTAATCTCAGTACTAAAGGGTCTGAAAAGCAGTTCTTTCAGAAGTCTGGCCTGTACATATTATGAATTCTCTCAGAATTCAGATTTTAGTTCTGGACAAGCTGTTCGGTGATATCTAGTGGCCAAATCCTCTTCATGCATAAGGCATGCATCAAGCAAAAAAAATATTTTAGTTAGTTTTATATGTTTATTTTCAGTTCTTACATTTCAATAGTGAAAAGTGTAAAACATGAATTATGCTTTGAAGGTGTGTTGGGTATATTCTTTTGACAATTTCAGTATTAGAGTGAGAGAAATATAACTAGATAAGTACTTCATTCTGCAGTTCAGGTGGGGCTCTGGAATATTTCAAGCATTGTACAAATCGCGTGATATGGCAAGAGCCTTTAATTCCTGAGATACGCTTGTTGCTCTAAAGTTGAATGTGATGGATTCTTTACTCTAGGTTTATCAGCTGTTTGCAGAGAATATTCTGTTGTTTTTCTTGTGGGTTTCTTTTTCATTTTTTCAGTGTTTCCTCTTGCTTAATGTAGCTGGCCTCCTTTCTCCTCTTCTGAGCAAGTATCAATTTTTGCTTTTGAGACTCAGGATGCTTTTTCAGACCTCGCCTGTGATCTCTTTTGGAAATTCCCAGATTTGAGTATCTCCTTTCTACTGAAAATCAGAGTTTATAATACTTCATCCAATTTGCCTGCCAGTTTGTATTACAGAATAGGGTGCTTGCAGCAATTTTTGGCTTTTGAATGTAGTAATTTTTGCCAAACATTTTTTGATGGAGAAACTTAGGGTTAGGTTACATTATTATGATCAATGGAGAACATTTAAAATATATTTTATATGTTTTGTGTGGTACGTCACAGTTTGAGGACAGGTTTAACAGTTAATAGCTACTACTGAGTCAGTCATGAAGTCACTGCTATGTAAGACACGAAACATTAAATTGGTTGCATCTTCAGTTTTGTTGATCATCTGGGTGTTAACTTTACTGATGTGAAATTGTGTTACAAAGTAGTTTCCTTAAAGTAACTTTTGTTACTTCAGAAGTAAGTTTTGAATACACATGGTTATGTTCTTCCCCAAAAGGAATATTCTCCTCCTTTGGGGACAGTTTGTATGCCATGGGAATCCAAATCTAGCATACAAATGCATTCCAGTCCTTAATTTGGGATTAATTTAGCTGCAGAGCTGAATCATTAATCTAAAGTAAAGCTATTGTCTATGTTCTGTTAATGTGCCAGGATATAAATTCTGGCAGGTGTGGAGTGGATAGACTGCTTTGCATTCTTTGCTATCCTTGTAATGAAGTATATAGACAGGTAGGAGGTCAAAAGAGTATCTGCTTCAGATAGAGCAACTGCAGTGAATTTTGTTCGTAAAGCAGAATGCTGAGAGAAGATTGTGAAACTGGAAACAGCCTTCCTACTCATCAGCCGTCTGCCCACTTTCAGTTAATAATATTTGTTGTCTTAGTATTATTGCATGATTTCTGTCCCAGGTTTTCTCAATCAATAGACGATGTATGTAAGAAAACGTAATCATCTAAGACGTAGTAGACTAGGCAGATTGCTAGGTTCTGTCATGTTTTCAGGGTTGATGGTGTATTAACTTTATCTAAGATTCTGATGAAACTAGCCCTGAACATAGAAAAAAGATGCAAAAATGCTGACATAAGACTAACTTCTTGGTGTACAATGTGCAGTGGAGTTTTACATAGGACTACAACGTTCTTTTATAGAATTTTCTAGATTACTGTAACTCCACATGTTGCTCTTAAGATGAAATAAAATTTTCAGCCCTGAAGAGCTGAATCTTGACACATACTATTTTCCACTTGGAGTTATAAGAGCACTCTTCAAGTTAAATGTTTGCCAGAAATCACATTTTAGGCGCCAACTTTGTAAGTAATACTGTTTGATGTGCTGTGTGGTTGAAGAAGTAAATGCGATGTGCACGTACACACAGAGAGGAAGAAAAAGCTTCAATCCCTTGATAGCAGATTTCCCGCCCCCCGTCCCCACCCCCCCCCTCTTTTTTTTAGTATAAGCTTACAGGAACTGAAGTTAATTGAAACATTTTCTTTTTTTCTTTTCAGTCACCAAATCAAATCTTTACAGTATAGCAGCACGGGAGATGTTATTCTTGTTGTCTCTGGTAACTCTCAGGCAAAAGTTCTTGACAGAGATGGCTTCCCAGTAATGGAATGCATAAAAGGAGACCAGTACATTGTGGATATGACAAACACGAAGGTAAAATATGAAATTAATTGAATGTCAGAAGGCTAACAATATTTTGCTCTTAATGAGAAAATTCATGAAGTTCAATAAGGAATAATGCAAAGCCCTGTCTCTGGGATGCTTTAGTCCTGTGTATTGATACATGCTGAAGGTTGTAGGACTTTCATTTGTGGAGGCTTTCAAGATCCAGCTAGACAAAGCCATGGGTGACCTGATCTGGTGTTGGCTGTCATCTGGTTTTGGGCAGGAGATTGACCTAGGTGAACTCGAGGTCTCTTCCAACTAATGGTTCTATGATGCTACAATGAACTCTTCTGTTTAAAGGTGTATCTTGTAAAAATTCCCCCATACCACTGTCCAACCAACCAGAAAAAAAAAAAAGAAATTATCGATCTGGTCTAGTCAATTCCTTTCTTCTACCTAACATTCTTTTGATGATACAATTTACCTCTTTCAAGGAAGGGGATAGAGTTTGTTACTTGCGTGACATGAGTGTAAAACTAATAAGCAACAATGTGTACATTTGTAATGGTAGTTGAATATGCAAATGTAGGAGGGCTGATTCATAGTTTTTAAGTATTTTGACAACAGTTCATTGGGGTTTGGCCACTTTGCCTTTGTATCTCCACAAACTTTGAGACAAAGATTCTGTTTACATAGATGATTTAAATTCAGGTCAGTTTTTCATACAGCTTAAGTCTAAAAAGTAATGATAAAATCTACTGCTCAAACTGATAAAGTTTATTTATTTATTGCTTGTTTATATATTGCCAGATAACTAGGCTAAATGCTGTTTTGCCTTAAGCTTTTCTTAATCACAAGGCTATTTCTTTTGGCTAGTGATATATATGTAAAACTATCAAATAGTAACATCTGCTTTAGTTCTTGTTTACTTAAAAATTATTCAAATTTTCTTTCTCTTGTAAATTTCTATAATGTCAGTGTATTCTGCTCCAGCAGTCAAAATGCTAAAAATATTATTTCTCTCCATATTTGTGCTTAAAGCAAACTGAAGTAATTCCAGTGCTGCAGTACTAGTTTCCAAATTTCCATTTGAATGTAGTCATCCTGTACTTCAGAGAAGTAAATCCAACTGGACAAAGACATTTTATATTCATAGTCACCATAATGGCAATTGCTTTCTTGGGTGTAGTTTGGCAGTAGGTATATTGTGTCAGTAATTCTTGTTACTCCTGTTATTTTTGTTTTGCTTGGAACAATTTGCATGGCACCCTATGGATGCCAGTTGTTTCATCCTTTCTCTGCATTACAGTTCTCCAAAGAGAAAAAGGGGAAGTATGATTCCATGCCATTTTCTGCAAGAAAAAATAGAAGAATGGTAGAGTTTTTATAATTTAAAAATTAAAACAAGCAAGGATGAAATGGATTAGAATACATAAAATCTATTAAATCATTGTGATGTCAGTCAGCCTTTGCTGTGGTCAGAGTGGTCTCACTTGAAGAACTTGAAGTAAAACTTAATTAAACCTTGTAAAACATCTAACAAAACCTTTTAAGACCTCTTTGTGTTTATTTCCCTAGGGTCACACAGCAATGCTGAATTCAGGCTGTTGGCATCCAAAAATAAAGGAAGAATTTTTGACATGTTCTAATGATGGGTGAGTATTGAGGTTTATCTTTATCAGGGTTTTTTGAGACCCTTGTTTGGCTTCTGCATTTTAATATTGTACCCTCATCCTTTTAAATCTTGAGCAAGTATTCAGGACAATATTAGGTGAGATCTGGAAGCAAAAATTTCATTTGTTTTGGCTTTCGATTGTTAATGCACTTTGTATTATTTTAGTTTTGTGATTTAATATTACTTTCATGATATTTCATGATAGCTGTTGGTTAAATATGTTTGACAAAAATTCTTGACAAAATTTAACTTTACGCATTATATCTTCGGAGTAGAATAATTCCTGTGAAGATACTGAAATATAACTGAATTTGCTGGGAAGATAGAGTATTACAATTGAAAGTTGCATATTTTATGTTATGTTTAATTCAATATTGATGACTGTTGTTTGACAAGTGTCAAAGTGACTGTGAGAAATCATTTTGTGGCTTCAGTCTTGATCTTTGCGGTTAGAATCAAACTGCAAAATGTCACCGTGGTACTTGCATTAATTAACAAAGTTAGTGAAGCTGTCAGTAGCAAGATCATGAGTGATTTTTTTGAACTGGTGTTTAAAATATGCAATCACCGTTACTCCAAGGTGACAGTGAGTGGGAAGACTGAATTGTCCCACTGATGTATCTATAGTGTGGTCCGTGATAAACAGAAGATTTCAGTTACTTTAAACAACATGGATTTTTTTTTTTTTTCCCAAAAGGGACCTACCTACTGGTTTAACACACAGATACAATTTCTGGTAAGACTGTGGCAGAAGAAAAAAACCTTGAATACTACAATGCTCTGTATGGAGCTGTAAAAATGAAACTGGAAAAATATGTGCAAGTTAAGCCAACTATGTATTTTTTCCAGCTTATAGATGCAAAGGTTTTACTTCCATAGTTAAATTTTATTTATAGCAGAGTAGATACTCTAAAAAAGTGTGTTGCTCTTATGAATGTAGTTAGACATTAGTAGAACTTCGTAATTAGGCTGAATAGTTTGTGGATAGTGGAAAAACAAATTAAGATATTATAAATTTTGAAGATTGTATAATATTGTCTCACCTAAGCAAGTGCTTTAACTAATATACCAAACAAGGATTCAGTGCATCCCTGATGCTTGAATTGCTGTGAATTGAAATGATCTGGTCAAGTAAGTAACATCCAGATAAACACTACTATAAACAGCTGCATAATTGCATTTTCAGAGACACTACATGACTGATGTTATGGGAAGAGTATTTTAAATCCATTTCATTTTGTTTCATGCTAGTGACAGGTCTTTTCAGGATTTGAATGTGTCATGAAAAGAAAGAGTTTGGATTGCTTAATTTGCAACACATCACTTAAAGACAGTATTCAATTTGTGAAATACAATAATAACTGAAACTATAACATCTCCAAAGATTAATCAGTAATTCTTGTTAAGACTGGAGCTGTAAACTGGAATAGAATAGAGTAATATGGTTTCTGTTGGAAGGGACCTACAACAATCATCTAGTCCAACTGCCTGACCACTTCGGAGCTGACCAAAAGTTAAAGCATGTTGTTAAGTGCATTGTCCAAATGTCTCTTAAACACTGACAGGCTTGAGGCATCGATCACCACTCTGGGAAGCCTGTTCCAGTGTGTGACCACCTTCTCAGTAAAGAAATGTTTCTTAATACCTAGTCTGAACTCCCCCTGGTGCAGCTCTGAGCCGTTCCCCTGTGTCCTGTCACTGATACCAGGGAGGAGAGCTCAGCACCTCCCTCTCCGCTTCCCCTCCTCAGGAAGCTGTAGGGAGCAATGAGGTCGCCCCTCAGCCTCCTTGTCTCCAAAGCAGACAAGCCCAGAGCCCTCGGCCCTCCTCACAGGACTCGCCTTCCAGCCCTCCCACCAGCTTTGCTGCCCTCCTCCGGACACGTTCAAGCACCTTCGCGTCCTCCTGAAACTGTGGGGCCCAGCACTGCCCGCAGCACTCGGTGAGGCCGCACCAGCACTGAACACAGCAGATAATCCCCGCCGTTGCCCGGCCGGTCGTGCTGTGCCTGATGCACCCCAGGCGGCGGTTTGCCCTCCTGGCTGCTGGGGAACACTGCTGGCTCACCGTGAGCCTGCTCAACTAAGAAAGTAGGAGTCTGACTAGGGAACATCATCTGATTATATCAGTGTCTAATGAGCTTGTAATTAATTCAAAGAGATAAACAGAAGTGGTGTTTTCATTAATTATGTTATGTAAAGGTTTGTTAGTGAGCACATTTTTGAAAATATATGTTTCATTAGTAAGTGACAGCACTTGCTGGTGTTAAACAGTATTGGTTGAATTTCTGACTTCTTTTTAGTGGTGGGTCTTGTCATGGCTTTTATAATGTTGAAGAATGCTTAGGTGGTTCTAAATAAATGAAGGTACTGTCTAGTGATTTTTTTGAATGAGGAATAACAACTGCTGTAAGATTGCTCTATTATGGTAATTTCAGAGTATTTTGCTTAGCAAAGTAATATAAGAATACTTGGGCTTCAAAGCAGAGGTGTTTAAAGCTAAAGAAAGAAATGGGCCATGCCAGTGAGAGATAATTGAGAGCTATTACTGATTTGTGTTTAAAGGAAACAGGTTTTCTGAATTTCAAATAAAAGCAATGAAAAAAAAATTGATTTATATCAAGTATTCCAGAAAACAGAAATTTTGTATTTTTTAGTGGTTATTCCACATGTTACATGGAATATGTTTATGGATGTGATTAAATGTTACAACAGTCTATCTCTCCACCTTTCTAATTTTTTACATTTAATCCAGTAATTAATTTGTAAAGCTGTCTTTTTTTGTTCAAGTCAGTAGATTTGCAGTTAATGAAATGCAGAAATAGGAAACTGTTGAAGAGTGCTATCTTGAAAACTTAGTTTATGTTGCAAGCAAAGCAAACAAAACCACTATAACAGAACTTGAGCTTTGGATACAGTAGCCTTATCAGGTCAGACCAAAAGACTAGCAGTTTTTAGTCTAGAGGGAAGAGGTCTAAATGGGAATAGGGTGTGACTAAAGTTTGCAAAATGTTCAAGATGGTAGATGAGCTGTGGACTCTTCAATGTGGAACTGTTTTTTGCCAAAACTTCTTAGACTGAGGCATTTGTTGAAAGTGGCTAGGGTTAACCTTAAAACTAATAAAAGAACATACTTCTTGTATGCTGTCCAAATACATTCTGGAATGTGTTGTGACAGGAGGTTGTGGAGGCAGGTTTAAAAAGGGATGAGAAAAATTCATGTTTAGAAGTGCTTATAGACAGATAGGAAATGCAATAGGCATTATAACATTTCTTGCTTGACAGCTGTGGATAGTGAGGGGAAATGAAGGGAATAAACCATAATGGCTAGACTTGGTCAGCATTATTATTGCTGTGATCAAATACAGGGCTAAATGATTCTCTGGTCAGATTTAGTCCATGTTTTTTTATATATGTTCTTCAGTAACAATAAGATGGAATTTCATGTGACAGTACTGTTGGAAATGTAGTCTGTGGATTATTCTCAAGTTATAATGCTTTTGCAGTGGTTTTATATATAGAGTTGGCATGGTTTGTTCATGCAAATAGGTTAACTGTTGGTAAGGTCTTCTCTCTTGAGGAAGATCTTGAGATAAAGACCAATATATCTTTATGTGGCTTTGATACATAGAGATTGCAGGTAAGAATGTTTCACCTAGTTTTTTTTTTTTAAAAAAAAGACTTCTCCCCATCCTGAATCAGTCTTTCTACAGGGCAGGAGACCTGCTAACCTGCCTGTACCAATTTTGACATTCCTGATGTTGCACATGGAGGCATTCACAGTCTTCAACATATTCCTTGCTGTCATACTTTATCCAGAACACCAATATCCATAGGAGTAGAAATTTAAAGCCTTATAGTATTGCACATCAGAAGAGAAGGTGAACTCAAACACCTACTCGACTCAACGTTTTCTGTCCTGTCAGTGCACTTCTCTTGTATACAGTGAAGATGAGCTCTGGAAATTTTGCAATAGATCTGTGTTAGTTTTGTTCTAAAATTTATACCAGATGTTGATGTGAGATCAAATTGCTTAACTTTAAATGTTCCAGGGCAGTCATTTTATAGAGAGTGTAGTACTAGCTGTATGTCTAGATGTTGAGACTTAATCCTTACGTTGGAAAAGGAACTGCCACAACTGCCATCTGTGAAGGAGGACACCTGACACTGAACACCAAAATGAGACCCTTCAGATGGTCAGTCCTGAGTTTATATATGTAGGAGAATGAAATCAGTGTTGCCATTAATATAGACATGAAGACATGAAGAAAGGTTGAATGTTTTTCCAGTTTTGCTGGCTTTTGTCTCTTGGATGTCACATGGAATGCTCAAGCAAGGCAGTATTAGCTCTTTAATGGAGATTTCTCCCTTCTCTTGATCAGTATTTTTCTGTGTGGAGAACTTCTGTGTACTCCAACTTTTTTTTAAAAAAAAACCACAATACCTGTTTTTAAAGATGCAAGAAAAGGTGTAAGCGTTTTCACTTTATCATCTACAAGTTTGGGAGCTGCTTGGAAGTACCAGCTGAAGCATGTGTGTTGAGCTCCATTGAGGCATGCTGAATGGCAGTGTCTGACTGAGGCTGAAGGACAAGAGGATGTGGGAGCACCTGAGGGGTGTTAAATATACTGTTAAATTCTAATCTGTATATTCTGTACTTCTCTAATATTTGCACCACTTCTAGAGAAGACAGGTCATTCATAAACTGAATGTTAGAACTACTTAAAAATTGTGAAGTATATTTTATTTGTAGCATTTGTGTTGTCTGTCTCTTCAGTTTAATGTCACTTGCATACAGTTTAAAAATAAAAGTAAGGAAAGAAGATTGCATTTTCTGGTTGGTATGTTGAAAGCAGGAGTTTTCATGATGCATAAAGAAGTTAAAAAGCAAACTTTGCAAGTGGACTTGTGGCATCAAAGGAAAATAACACATTTTGAGTATGTTTTAAATAAATTATTTTAAAATTTATTAAATACATATTTCTTTTTCTTTTTGCTAACTTGCTATAGCTCAAATTCTTATAGTCTTTATATGCACTCGTGTGGTGGTTTGACCTTGGCTAAATGTCAGGTACCCACCAAGTCACTCTATCACTTCCCCCCCTTTTCCCCTTGTTTTCTCAACAGGGCAAAGAGGGGAAAGAAAATAAGATAAACCAACCCTTGTGGGTAAAACAAAATCAGTTTTAATGTAAGCAAAACAAAGCAAAGGTCTGCACGTGGAAGCAAAAAAGAAAACAGATTTATTCTCTACTTCCCACGAAGAGGAGCTGTCGGGCCTTCTCAGGAAGCAGGGCTCCAATACGAGTAGTGGTTGCCTCGGAGGACCAAGGGTGACCCCACCCCCTTCCTTTCTCCCAGCTTTATACTGAGCAGACATCATATGGTCTGGAATATCCCTTTGGTCGGTTCAGGTCAGCTGTCCTGGTTGTGTCCCCTCACAAGATCTTGCCCACCCCATCCCACTGTGGAGGGGAAAAGTCAGAAAGAGCCTTGGTGCCGTGTAAGCACAGCTCAGCAGTAGCCACACCACCAGGGTGCTACCAACACCCTGCCAGCTCCCAGCATAAACCACAGCACCGTGAGGGCTGCTGTAGGGGAAAACCAATTCCAGTTCAGCCAGACCCAGTACAACTTGACAGTTTCTTTGGATTCTGGGTGATTAAGGTAGTGCTATCCTGAACTAAAAAGCAATTCAAATGAAGACTCTTAAAATTGCTATTGTAAAATAAACATTTTGAGAGATGGTCTTTTTCTTGTGATTTATTCATGGCATTCAAATTTACTCTACATTTTTTTTAAAAAAATAAATCCTATAAGTAGGCTTTGACTATAATGTATTCTAATTTGTGATTATTAGGCTATTTGTAGATTTATTACTTCAGACTGCAGATATATGGGTTACCAGCAGGGAGTCTCAGTGTGTTTTGTATGACTGTTTAAGGACATAGTGTTGAACTCAGAAAATACTACATAATAAAAAGACGAGTTCCTTCTGACTGCTGTATGAGGGAAACAGAAACTGGTCAGCTTATATACTGGAAAGAGCCAGACCCTAGACTCAGCAGTTATGGAATAAGTCTGAAAACTCCTCTTCTTAACTTGCATACATTCGTGTCCACTTATGCAATTGTTAGTGAATACATAAAATTTACAGTAGCTCACTTCATTTTGTTTTCTTTGAAAATATTCCAGATGATGGCTTGTTAAATCATGTAATAACATACTGTTCCTTTTTTTTTCATGTTATAGTAAGTTTTTTAAAAAAGTTATTTTTAAATAAATGTCTTAATTGTTCTTGAATTAGAGATGAATAATAATTTAGATGGGCTTTTACAGATTGTTCAGAGTTTGTTAGCTTTTAGTTGCAGAATGAAGTAAGAATTTGTCAGTTCTGTAAGTAATCTGATGATTAACTTTAAGTGTGTGGATGAATAACAGTAACCTGGAGATTTAGCTAGGGAGTTTTTTATGTGAATATACTTTTTTAACTGCACTAAATCTTGTAAATATACTCTCAGAACTGTGTATTGGTGCTTTTAGCTTTCCAGCATTTCAAGTGATTAGAATAAAATTGTATTCAGAGAAAAGGTAGACACATAAATTCAGTTGTCTTCCCCATGGAACTGCAGTAATGCTGTATTTAAAGTTTTGCCTTACAGATATGATAATTTCAATTTTCACTAATATGGCTGTTAATCTATACCAATCTTTCACTGGTTTTTAAAGCATACATACAAAGCTCTTTTCAGTATTGATTTTAACTTGATTTAACCTTTCTTCTTGCACAGGCTATCTTTTAATTATGGCTGTGTTGCCTATGACCTAATATCCCACAGCTACTCCTGAAAGATCAGTTCCTTTTAATTGCATGTCCTCCTTGCCGTTCTAGATAAGGCTCAGATACTGTGTGTAATGAAGAACATCTTTTTCTTTTTCACAGTGCCATACCATGTTATTCAGGCTTATTTGGAACATACACTTATTAAGTCAAGGATATGTCAGTTTAACAGTGGTATGTTGAACATGTCTACAGAACTGCAGTAAATTCTATAGTAACAGAAATGCCAACATTAATGGATTATCTAGAAGTGAAATAAAATTTTGAAAATGAGAAAGACTTTAAAAATTTTTCTCCTCTCTGGAAATACACCTGAGCAGAGTGACCTAAAAAATACCCTGTGTTATAAGGCATAACTATATCATTCCAAACTATCAGTTGACTTTTATGTTAAAACAAAGGAAAAGGATAATACTATTTTTGTTATTTGGATGTTTTCTTATCATGAATATAGTAGGTAGTGCTGTATGAATAAGAAGAGAGCTGAGTGATATTAAATGTTCCAGCAACAGGTGTTTTATGTCCCTACTCTCATATATTTTTTCCTTTTAGACATGGAATTGCAGCCAAACTTGAAATTGAGCAGCCCTGAACTTTGTGATTTGTCATTGCAGCTAGGGTTGTGGCTGCTTAACAGCTGGTTTACTGTAGAAAATTCTTCTCACAAGTCTTTCTCACTCTCTAATAAGTGATGTTCATACTCTTTAAAAGGTATGTTGGAGAACAGTGACTGCCATCACCAAGTAATCTCTGTAATAAGTTATTTAGCAATAAATTGTGCATCAGTGTAGATTTGTCTCCAATTAAATGAAGTTATTTCAGCTTCAGATCTTCAGAAATAACATTTTGCATGTAAGGTACAATTGAATCCTTAAACTTATATCAAATGTGTGTTTCAAATATGAAGCTGCTCTGTGGCATAGGGTGTTAAATGGGGTTTTTAAGTACTATACTGTTGCTTAGTAAATGTTTTCTGTGTCTTAATCGACTAGACAGATTTCTGCCACTTGTGTTGTGAATTTAGATTAAGTGATGTCCGTAGATAATGTTCAGAGAGGAAAAGTCAATGCATTCCTAAAATCCATCTTTTCAGGTTTAAAACTAGGAACTGTTTAACAATGGTAACCTAACTACCTTTTTTATTGGAACAGCTGATAATAAGATTAATTAAATTTGCAAATATGATTTGTAGTTTCAAGCATGCAGAACATAATTTGTGAAGGATGAATGGTGTAGATAGTAGTTTTGCATAACTTCCATCTAATGGTTACAAGCATTGCTGTTTAGAAGAGTTTTGAAGAGTATTCTCTTCAGGACATCCTTTGTGTCCTAGATAATACTTGTGGGGACTTTTGATATTTGAAACATCCTAGTGAACAGTGCTGTTTCATGATCACTTTTATCTGAGCTACATTTCAGTTTTCATAATAACCAATTCCATCCTCTTAAGCAGGTTCATATGTAGAATAGCTGCTGTCTCATCTCCATTAGCTGCCTTGTTTCTATGTCTGTGTAGGTGGCAGCTATCATTACCTGACCTCTCTCCTTCATCACCATTTTTTTCTGGCCAATGTTCCTTTATGTAGGCCCAGAACTGTGTAGCAGCTTGCTAGCTTGACAGAAGAGAGATTTGAGCAAGGTCTGGAATAGTACTGCTGAAGATGACTAGCAGTCAGTTTTCCTGCTCACAGAGCAATCAATTGCTTTTCCTCTCATGATGCCGTTCTGCTTGTCTTGAACTGGCAAGCTCCCTTCAGCCCAGATGATTCTGGTTTTATTCAGTTGGTGAGGTCTGTGCCCCATAAGCTTTAGAGTCAAGTCACCTACTACAGTTCACATACTTGCTCCTTAGATTTTTCCCGTGGTACTATGTTCTCAGGAGAGCATGAAATTTGGTATCTCCAGTCTGCTTGGCCATGCACTGTGTACAGCTGTGCTGACTGCGAAACTGGTATTACATGGCATTTCTCCTGGAATTATAGAGTCTAATCTTTGGGTTACATACTGCCTACTCTAGGTTGATAGCGTCTCAGCCTAAACTGATTACACTTTAAGTGAATACAACTCTGGAGTATGTTAAGGCCTGAAATAGCCTAGTTGACAACTGGAGAACTGAAGCTATGATTTTACTTCTCTTCAATGTTTTAAGTGTCAATAATACTGAGAGCAGAATCTGGACTTGTGCAGTTCAGTATAAGTGTAGTTATACTGTCTTGCTGTTATCCAGAATGTGTAGATTTTGTGAATAATGTATTTGAAGAAATATGACAAACTTGTTACATATACCGACCTTTTTTTTGTTTAAAAGCTCCAAACAAACTACAACACTGAAGAAAGCTTTTGAATAAATATTATTAGTCTTAAAGCCTTCAGTGTGTTAAACATTTTATGTGTAATGAATACAGTTAGTACTGATCAGTCTGCAGCTTTGAAAACTGCTGAGAGCCTTAAGATAGCAATGCCAAGGCTACTACCAAGATGTTTGTGTAAGCTTTAGTTGGAACCTAAGCCTCAGCACTGCATCTGTCTTCACAGATTTGAAGACTAGTTGGCAAAGCATACTTGAAAATAATTACATTTCACCTTTATCTAGAGGATCATTTAAAAATCTTTGTTTAATTGAAAAGTCTTAGGCCTGTGCTTTTGTTCAGTTTCTAGATTTACTTCTTAAGACAAGCTGCATGTTATAGAGCATAGGACCTACTTTAAGGTCCAAAGCTATTACTTCCCAAAAAGGTCACCCTGAATTTTATCTAGTCACATCATATTGCTTTTATAGGGTAGGGAATGTGAATAATACTGAAGTGAAACAACCGAATTTGCCACTGGTGTAATATTACTTAAACCTTCATCCTAGGAAAAAAATAATTCTTGCCAAGTCATATCAAGAACATATGTATATAGGTGTATTCACGTACTCATTTCATGTGAAACATTCCATATAAACGTGACATTCTGGAGTTTGAAAATTTTTTCTTCCAACATTTTTATGAGATACTTTTTTCCCAGGACAATACGACAGTTTAGGCAAATTTTCGGAATTAATTTAGAACATAAAAATACAATTCTGTTCAATGATTTATTTCTAGTCATACCAAGGTAAAATTGTGGTTTATTATGACAAGAAGCTTGGAAGTTCTTTTCTGTGTCAGATAAAAATACACATTAAAAGAGTTGGTTTTTCTGGCAAGCACAGAATTAAAATATTCACAGTACTTCAGTGTTTCTGAACATTTTTCTCCTTTTAGAACTGTGCAGTGAGCAGAGCAAGAAGGGACAGCCTTTTCAAAGGAAGTTGACTTTTAATAGTCAGTAGCAATGTTCTTAGCTTAGCATGAGAAGGCAGTAGTTTTGGAGCATATATTTGCCTCTCTTCTTCCAGAAAACTTAGTATTTCACTTCTCACCTGTATTGTGCACAAGTTAGGCTATACGAATAAGCTTTTCTTTAGACTTTTTCCCTAAGCTCGTTATGTCAAAATGAGACAGATAGGAAAAACTAATTATTACCTCTTTTCTGGTCTTGGCTTGCTTTGACTGAGATGAGTTAGATAGTACTTTTGAGCAGTCTTGTTAGCAGATCTGAGGGGTGAGCAACTTCTGGCAGGATAGAAATGATAGGAGAGCAGAATTTTTAATGTTTCTGTCAGCTCAGCTTGGTATCAGATAGGGAAGAAGACAAGAATTTTCCATTTTAAAAACTGATAGGGAACTTCCATGGTTTTTAGTCATCTACAGATTGTTCAGCAAACCCTTCCATTATGATGACTGTTTCACAAGTATCTTTCACTCTGGTAATTTCCTTTCCTCTCTTCTCCCATGAAGAATTGATTGTCTTTTATTATATGAAGATTAAATCCTTTCCTCTCAAGTATTTGCTGGTTATTTTAACCTATAATTCAATTTAAAGGACTATTTTCTCATGAGATATGCATCATATTTGAATGACCAGAATTCTCTGATTATTCTGTTAATAATGGGAAGTAAGATAGAATTAGTAAACTAAACTCAAATGTTTTTGTTTGATAATTAGAAAGTAAAGAAGGATAGACAAGAATTTATTTTGGCACATTAGCTTACAAAGATAAAATATGTATTCTGTCTAAGAAAAATTAAATTACCATGATTAATGTTTAAATCAGATTCTGTATTAAAGTTATGCAGCAATGTCTAATGGTAGTTAATATGCTATAGATCAAAATTCTGGGAAAATATTTGCTTTGGGTTTTTTGATGTTTGGATTTGCAGGTAATGTCATTGTTTGAGTAATTAAATTTAAAATTGTTCCTCTTATCAGGGTCCTCATGTTATATGTTTTAGTTAAAATCCCACTGATAATTTACTTGTTCAGGGCCTAAGAGATGTTTGTCAGGTGGTTTTTGTTTTTCATTAATTGAATTGGAACAGTCTGAAGTTGCATTTCTCAGTTGGTAGTCTACAAAGGTGGATTGTTTCACTGGATGATGATTGGTCTGGAAATGCTTTCTGTTCAGAGAATTCTGTTTAAGGCTGATAAATCCCGTTTTGTGACATAGAATATTATTCTATGACATAGAATATTGGCATAGAATATAATGAAAATTCTGTATGGGTTTTTGGGAGATAAAATTCTCTTTTTAATTAAACATTCTATAGATTCTTGTGTAGTAACCATTAGTAAGTTACAAGCAGTAAATTACAATCCCAAATCTGTTGAATTTTCTTCTGTGAATTCCACTGAGTATTGTTTGTAACTTTCAAAGGATTAGTCTTGTAAATACTGTGAGATGTTTTCCATGTATCGCTTGGACTAACTAGCAGGAAGAGATCTTAAAACTGGTAATCTGAAGTAATCAAAACTACGTTTCTAATACAGTTTCATGAGATAGGACTATTGCCTCAAACTTTTATTTTCTTTTAAAAAATTATTTTAATCAAAGCATATTTTATCAGAGAAAAGTGTGAATCTGTTTCTGGTAAAACCTGAACACTAAGTATTTGTCATTGATAATGAAAGCAGATTGGTTAGTGAACTAGGTGAAGACAACAGTATATGAGGTCATACATCGAGAAGAGTATTTTCAGAATTAGACGTGTTTCCTGAGGGTTATGTAGGGTTAATTGTGTATAAGTTCTTAGTATGAAGCTTTGGAAGAGTAGGTACACATATTTTAAAAATCGATACACACGCAGAGAATTGTTTACTAATGACATAGGTAAAGTATACAATGTTAATGTTCTGTTTCAGCAATTACCATTGAGACTGCAGTTGAGTTCTTTGTCTAGTTCCAATGGTAGCAACCAGAGAAGATGTTGAAAGTGAAAAAGAAAAATGTCAGAGAATAATCTTGAAACTTAATAGAGACTCAAGCAGCTAAATACGCTTCAGATTATTGAAAAGAATATCAAGAGAATTGGCAGTGGTAAAGAAATATTGAAACGGAGATAAGATGTTTTGACAGTTCAAATTTCCTTAAATTTTTAAAGACATAGCTAGATCCAGTGATTGGAAGTTATTAAGGTTTGAATAGGAGAGAAAAAGTATTTCTTCATCGACAGAGGGGTTATATGACTGTGGAACTGATTATTAAGGAAGGAATGCAGTAAATTCTTTACCATTTGTAGTCTTCACTTAGAAATTGGGGGTTGCAATGTCTCTTAATCATCAAACCAACCAGAGACCTCAAAAAGCGTCAGTGAAAAAGCCTGGGATTGGAATGGGCATGTAGATTTCTTGTATGAGTTGATCAGTTTTTATTGCCATGTGACTTAGTTACTTATGGATAACAGTTGAGGACTTGAGCTGTGAATGTCTGTTAAAGTTACTTAGCTTTTTGAGGCGAGGAAGAAGTGCATACATAGGCCTTCTGAGGATGGCAGAACTGTCCATGTGGAACTTATGATGGGAAACTGATTTAATAGTTCTTCATTGCATTACATTAATTACATTAATTAGAATATTTTTTTTATTTTTAGTTGCATGTTAGATGTTCAGACTCTGCCTTCATAGTTATCAACCAATTCCTTGTTGACTTTTTTATCTGTTTTTTTTTTCCTTCATTGCTGTCTGAATCATTTGTCCATTTATGGCAATAATGTTAATTTTTTTTTAAGCTAATTTTATCATTCAAGTATTTTCTAATAAAACTTTATATTAAATGCTTTTATTTTGAGAGGGGTTACTATGGCTTTGGAAACTTTTCATCTCTTCCTTGAAATGTTTCCAGACCTGTGGTTTGTGACATCTTCTGTTTGCTAGGACAGAAAACATCTGATTGATATTCTTCAGTTAGCTCATTAATGGTAGTGGAAACTTCTGGTCAGCTAATCTCTACAATTAAGATCTACATTCATTGGTGTCTGTGTGATTTAGAACCTGCTGGCAAACATTTCAGTCTCCTGAGGTTGAACTTTTGGTGAGATAAGATGCAGATCTTCTTTTGTCATCATAAACTTACTAGACCATATACAATCCTCCCTTCAAAATAAATAATTTACTTGTACTCATTTGTAGCTTCCTTCTGTTGTGTGATTCACAGTGAATTAAATGGATAGTAGAATAACAGGTACTGAAGAGTTTCAGATAAGAAAAAATGTGTCTCAAGTTTTTTGGTGGTACACACATAAGCTTTAAAAGTTAGTTATTCTATCAGCATGTTTATTGTAAATCCTAGCAAATAATTAACTTTAAAACAGAGTTGGTTTGAGTTAAAATTTGGCTTTAGAACTTTTCCAGGGAGTGGGGTTTTTTTTAAGAAAAAGACTTTATTTTTTCATCCAAGTTATAATAATTCTGAAAATAGATTTAATTACTTGTCTATAAGTTGATGTTTCATCCCAGCATGTGTCTGTCCACAGTGTGAACTGCTTTTCCTTTGGAATTTTTTTGTTAATTTCTAAGGACACTTACAAGTAATTATAGAGCTAATATAAAAATATATTTTTGTAGTTGTCTTTTGGGACACTTATATCAAAATTGCTATTGAAATAAGTGTGGAATATGTTTCCAGATCTTTCATGCAGACGACCTACTTTAGAGGACCAGAGTGGACTCAGTCCATGGCCAGGGCTTGTTTGCTCTAGAAACTTTTCCAAGTAGACGAAGAGTGTCTAGTATATTTTACATAGCTCACATTTATTTACATGAAGTTAGCCATGAAGTAACAGTTCTCTCAGTGACTCTAGAATGGCTAATTTTTAAACCCAGGACCCATTTTTAGAGGGATCTGGATGACATTAATAGTCTCCTGAGCACTGTACATGAAAAATAATATCACAGTTTAGTTTCACAGGTTCTGGTGTTTCAGGGAACAGTCCATGCAGTTGTAAAGTAGCTGTTCCACATGCAAACTACCCTGCCCCCCCCCCCCCTTTTTTTTTTTTTAAATCCTCTTATGAGGGTTAGCACCCTTATAATGGAATTGGTGGAATGAGTGAGGTGAATATTACTCATCTTCTTTGGTAGAAAGTTAGTGGCTGGGTTTAAAGTTCCTCCTCATCAGATTACATTCAAGTGGATGATTTAGCAATGGAAGAGCCGCATAAGACAATGAAAGAGCCATCTTGGACAATACCAAGTAGATTTTTCAAGTTCAATTATTCAAAATACAAATAAATTAAATATTTAACAGGTTGCTTATTTGTTTTCTTGTTTCTGAGCCTTTAGTCTGAACTTGCTTAATATTTCAAGCTCTTTGCATTTCTTTCAAGTGAAAGTTGAAGTACTCGTACTCTTTTCAAGAGTGTAAGGTCTTGGAAAAGTACAAAATATTGCAATGCTTCCAAAAGAAGTAGAGATGTGATAGATCTGCCCACATTGTTTGGAAATGCATATAATTATATGGAATATAACTCAAAATTATTCTGTGCATATTCAGTGCCATAATATAGAAACACTTTAAGGTAGTGAGCTGCACAAGCTTTATTTCTTGTAATGACTATTTGTGAATTGAAAGTTAACTTAAATAAGGCACTCTCAAACTGTTGCAGGTAATACTGTTTAGAATTAAATACTGAATGTATGTGACCAGTGCTACATTCATAAATCAAAGCAGGAGGAAAGTTAGAGGTATGTGAAGTAACAAATTTTTATGGCTTCAAAGAAACTAGATGTTTGTGTGCATGCATGCAAGTAAACACAGAGAGTAAGGAACTGATAGTCTGGTACCTGATCCTAAGACAAAATAATTATTTTTTTTTTTTAACAACTTTTAAAAATTCCTCTGTCAGTTACAAAGATTTTAGGTTTCTATCAGTTTTTATCTGTGTAAAATAAAATATTTTTTGCTTCCACACAAACCTGGTTTAATTGGTGTTTCGTATATTCTGTGTACTTTAGAGTTAGTGCTTAAATACCTACTTTGAAATACTATGGAGATTATCTAAAAACTGTTGTCAGGAGTTGCATGAGGTAAAAATAAAGAAGAATTGGCATTTATGAAAATCAAATTATGCAGGAAGATTTGTATATCCACCTTATCTGTGCTCACGTAGTTGATGTTTTATTTTTAATTTCAGCCATAGGAATTAATCTGTTTCCAATAATGAGGCTTAGGAATTGCTTGTGTCAATTACGTTAAGTTCCGGTGATTTTTTTTCTCCTGTCTCTGAAACAGCATGAGTTCTCATCCTTTGACATAGAAGCATGATATTTTGCAGGAAAAGAGAGCATTGTGGTTGTGTAGGGATGAAGTTCTGTTGCTCTTTATGAAAATCTCCCCTCACTGGTCAAAATCACAAGCCTTTGTAAAAATCACCTCTGGTGACTTGTTTAATACAAGAGTGCCTTCATCAAGAAATTGCTGCTATCTTGCACTTGTGTAGTAATTTGCACTGTACTGGCATAGTAGTTTGCTTTTTGTCTTGACGTGTGTAAAGGTGTGAAGTCCACTCCAGTTACATGAAGACAGCTTTTCCTAGACTAACTTATCTATTTATAGATATATATGCAGTGCAGAGCTGATTAAGAGAGCACAGCAAATGAGCAGGTCTGGCTAAGAAGAGTTTGAATAATGACTCTGCTGGCCCTTGCTGAAAGCTGTATGTTTACAAAAGGGTAGTAAAGCTATTTTTGTCTTTATAAACTATGTACGTTTATATTAATATTCTCCTGAAGTTTTTCTTGATTAAGATGTTAGCTGTGGCAATAAAAAAAATGCAGTCAGTTGTAAGAGCTTGCATTTGAGAGCTTTTTCAGCAGACATTTTTACTGCATACCTTCATTTTTAAAGGGTTCATACAGATTCACATAGATACTCTTTAAGAACTAAAAATTTTAAACAAAATAAAAACTTCAGAGAAAATGGGAGACTAAGCATTGTAATTTCTGTCAGTTCTTTTTCCTCATTTATTTAAGAAAGTCTGGCTGTTATATTGTCCATGGCTCTGTGGAAGTAATTGTGGCTTGTGCTTTATCCCTACACTCTATAGAGTGGTTTTAATTTTAAAATCCAGATATGTTTACGCACATAGACAGTAAAAATCCCTCTACTTTCTGCATAACATGGTTGAAGTGAAATTGATTAATCAAGAGGTTTTTACCTTGCAGCTCATGTAAGCATAAACTTCTGCTGAAGACTAGGTTTTCGCTTAAGCATTGTGCTTAGATCTTCCAATTTAATTTCGAGGTTGTGCCCCATGTCTCACACATTGATTCCAAGACTAGATGTTTGGTTTTCTGAAGTGATAAGTTTAGAATTTCATGTTATCTACAGATTCCAAGTTTATTATGTATGAAATAGGTAAGGCTCGTTCTATTCATCATTGTAAGACAGAGAAACTCACACAGGAGAAGCTAGGGAATCCACCCAGTGGTAATGGATCATAAATTAAGAATTTGTAGTTCCTTTACAGTAGTTTGAAATACCGGATATATCTGCATGTATGTGTGTGTGTATAAATGCAGTGACTTTAGTAAGCATGTGAAGCTGTTCGTATTGTTCACGTGCAGACAGCATATGTGACATGGAAATACACTTCACTTCTCTCCATTTGGAAATGGAGTTGGTTTTGTAAACTTAGTTTACAATTTAACATGATTTCACCAAAGGCTGAAAGTATCTTGTAAACTTATGCTTCTGACACTGATTTCTCTGAAACTACTGTAGGTACTTTCAAAACAAGATGGTACAACTTTTTCAGTGGTAGGAACTTAATTGCAGTTGAGGAATGTCTATCCTGGGCTGTGTAAAATCAGTGGTAGCTTGTGGGTCTAAACAACCGGTCATAAGTGTGTGCAAACAGCGGTTTTGACATCTCATGCATTTCTAAAAGCTGTGTTATCTTTCCACAAAATTGAGGGTGCCAGGAGTGATGAAATTGTGGAATGGGCCAAATTTAGTCTGGGACCACCAGGTCCTGACCTGTCTGCATCTATTATTGATGGCTCTCTTGCTTCAAGAGAAAACACATTTGGATTTTAAACATAAAAGTATGCAAAAATTAAAGACTGTATTTCAGAAACTACTTATTTTTTAAGAGCTTCCTTAGCTGCGTTTTACCATAATAGGAAGGAACTAAACTTACAAAGTGTCCTGAACTTGCATTTCACTGATAGCTTCCAGTTGAGTGGAACCTAGCAAATGTCCCAATTTTCAAGAAGGATGGGAAGGAAGACCCTGGTAATTACAGGCCTGTCTGTCTCAGTTCAGTGCCTGGTAAAAGTATGGAGAAGGTTATTTTGGGAGTTACTGCAAAACACTTGAGAGACAACACATTCCTTGGTCATAGCCAGCATGGGTTCACAAGGGGAAAGTCCTGCTTAACTAACTTCATTTCCTTTTACCACAAGGTCACCCACCTAGGTGGCTGAGCGAAGCCAATAGATACTTTTTTTGAACTTCAGCAAAGCTTTTGATACTGTCTCTCACAGTATATTTTGGACAAAATGTCCAGCACACAGCTAGACAAGTCTGTAATGTTGGATGAGCAATTGGCTGATGAGTTGTGCTCAACCCTACTGTTTTTATAAATGATCTGGATGCAGGAATCTAATGTACTTTACGGAAGTTTGCTGTTGAGACTAAATTAGGAGGAGTTGTGGACTCCCTTGAGGGTAGAGATGCCTTACAGAGAGATCTGGGTAGATTAGAATGCTGAGCAATCACCAGTGGTATGAACAAGTGCAGGATTCTCCACCTGGTTATACATACAAATTGGGGGACCTGAGGATGGACAGCAGTCCTGTGGAAAGAGAACTGGGAGTTTGGTTTGATGACAAGTTGTGTATGAGTCAATAGGGTGCGCTGGGGTGCAAGCACAGCATAGGTAGCCAGTTGAGGGAGATGATTGTTCCACTCTACACTGCACTGGTGTGGTTCCACCTCGAGTACTGTGTGCAGTTTTGGGTGCCTCAGTGTAACAATGCCATCAAACTATTCAAGTGTGTCCAGAGGAGGGCATTCAAGATGACAAAAGGTTTCAAAAGTAAGACTTACGAGGATCAGCTGAGGTCCCTTGGGTTGTTCATCTTAGAGAAGGCTGAGGGGCATCCTCATGGCAGTCTACACCTTCCTCACGGGGGTCAGCGGAGCGGGAGCTGCTGATCTCCTCTCTCTGGTGACCAGCGACAGGACACGAGGAAACGGAACAAAGCTGCCTCAGGGGAAGTTCAGGTTGGACACTAAGGAAAGGCTCTTCACTGAGGATGGTCGGTCCCTGGAACAGGCTCCCCAGGGAAGTGGTCACAGCACCAAACCTGTCAAACTTCGAGAAGCATATGCACAACACTCTTTAGTTATATTGTTTACTTTCACATAGACTTGTGAGGAACAGGGAATTGGACTCTGATTCTGATGGGTTGCTCTCCAACTTCTGTGTTTCTGAGAAAAATAATTGCAGATTTTACTGATTCCCCAGGTAAAATGGAAAGGTAGAGCTGGGCGTTTATACTCATTTAAAGCATAGCTAAAGTATTGAGGAAGCATCCATGAGTTCTAGCTGGAAAAAAAAAAAAAAGGCTGAAAATTTTCCTACTACTTGATTGACCTGTGTAGGAGCCCTTTCAACTTTGAGTTAAACCTTGATTGCTGTGGAGTATCCAGATGGGATAGGTGCTTGTTAACTACTCATGAGTGCAGAAGAGGATGGAGAATTAAGACACATCATTTATGTAACATGTAGAAGCAATGGACATGGGTTGCCAACTGAAGCTTCTGCACTTTTCCCAATATCCATCTCCCAGTAGCTCTTAGTGATATTGATGCTCTTTGTATCTTTGTTGTGATTTCAGACTTAGTTCTAGTCTTACTTGCTTTACAACAGATTTGTGTTGGTTCAAATAATTTTATTATAAGAAGTGTCAAGAATATTCATATGCTCTAAATACATTGTAAAGCATCCTTTCAAGTTGTTTGAAGTCACAGAATAATTGAGGTTGAAGAAGACATCCGGACGTCATCCATTTTGATCCCCTGCTTAGTGTAAAGCCAACTTAGATCTGGTTGCTCAGGTACCAGCGGGTTGTGCAGTGAACTGAAAAAGTGAATTTCTGAATAGACTGAAATGTCAGACCTCAAGGCAAATGGAAGACTAGAGCACTACAAAGTACTTGATTTTTTTATCGCATGGGGCTGTGAAACGTCACTCCTCTGATCTTTTTTTATCTAAAAGGAAAAAACATTGTTAAAAATATTTCTTTTTTTCTCCTGCCTTTACTATTTTTAAATCTACACATTTTCAACTCCAGCAAAACAATAATATTTCACCCCATGTGGAGAGCATAACTGATAAGGGAGCATAAGTACCTTAGTTTTCATCTTCAGAAATCATATTTAATACTACTTTGTCCACTAACCTTTTGCTTTAGACTTGCACAAAAGTCAAAAGGAATATAGGGGCTTCTTCAGTAGCAGCAATATTATGATGTGAGCAGACATGGTGATGAGTATATGGAAAAATGGTACTCTGTGTGGTTATCAAGACAGATATGGGACTGTATCATAACTCTTTGGAGACCTGAAGCTAAGAAACTTATTTCTTATCTACAAAAGATGCTGTATTCCTTTATGAATTTTTGGGAGGTGGAGGGAAGTGTCTTATCCTTTGGTGTGTATTCCAGAAAGTATGATAAATAAATTTGTATTTGCTTACAGTTTATGTGCTGCAGTTTGGCCTGGTCTTTATAAGCTTTTTGTAAGTTTTTATGGTGATTGTACTACAACATCCAAAGTTTGTTACTTCATATATAATACAAAGTAAAACTCACTTTTAAAATTTTCCATAGCCCGAAGTCCATAGTTAATCTGTACAGCTGAATCGAACATTGTATTGTTTACACAGATTCTGTAACTTTAAAAATCAAAATACATTTAGGACTTAGAATTTGCTTTTTTTTGTTACTTACCTCTGTTAGATTGCAATTCATTGTTAATGGAACCACAGAAAAGTGGATGTGAGTGGGATCTAAGATAGTAACAAAAAATGCTTAAAACTAATTGTCATGCATATAGGATCAGCTGAGGTGTTGCTTCAGAGATATTTTAATTGCGTAACGGCTTTAATTTCAGTTGATTTTTCACTGGTTTAATGGAGAGTACTGCTGAGTGTTAGTTCTGGTCTAAGTTATTTATTGGAGGGAAGAATAACTTCAGATCCAAATAAGCCTTAACTATTTTATAGCCATGACTAATCAGCTTTTTAGAATGCATCCTGTTTTCCTAGTGATTTACTCTTCTTGCTTTTTCTATATCATGCAAGACTGCTCTTGAGTCATTTCAGTTCACGCAGGTGCCAGTAACTTGAACTGTCAATGTTCTTTACCAGAAGTTTTCCCCTTTGATCTTAATCAGATGTACCCCACAGGGAGATTGATTACATCCCACTCTTATCTTTACTAAGTGGAAGATGAGATCTCAGTTCATTGCCTTCTTGTCCCATTTGGAAAATGACACAAGATTGTACCTCTTTCTACTGTCACAGCTTTCAGAAGTGAACCACATAATATCTGTAATTCATCTAATGCTTTGTATAGAAATAATAATATCGAAGTTAGATGTTGCTAGGATAGTACATGAAGGACTTCTTGTGTGCAAAGTGCTACATAGTCTCAGGAAAATACCAGTTGTCCATTTTTTTAAATAGCACAGCATTAACATAGACTTTGAATTATTATTAATTCAAAAGCATAATGACTTTTTACAGAGCTCAATATACTTCACTAAAATCACTGAACCTGTTACTTACTGGAAAAAAGGGTCTTAGGGGGAAGGTTCTCTAAGCTACTCTGTGGATAGTTTTCTGAAGACTTGCTTAGATAATTTGTTGATTTGAACTGGAGAAATTATCTGTTTTCGATGCAGACATCCATGATTGCCAACCTAGTGGCTGATGCAAAGAAAAACAACAGTTAGATTTGTGTGTGAAGACTTCATCAACAAGAAACAAAGCAAATTAACTGTCAGGGTCAGTGAGAAAGTCATTCAAAACTAGCAAACTTTTTTTCTCTTAGTACAATTTAGTTGCCCAAATGCTCACCACTAATGCAATAAAATATATTTAGTGTTTTAGGGAGATACAAATGGAAATGCTTTAAGGAAATATTGAGGGAGAAAGGCTTATAGGAGTTTGGATGGCTGGGCATGTTCAGTTTTTGGCCTATGGAAAGGGTTTTGATGAATAGACTGAATCCATTATAACTACCTTGAGAAAAAACTAACTATCCATTGTAACGAACGAGAAAAAGTTATTCAAGGAAGAAACTGTGAGAACCAGAAAGTTTGGAACACCTAAACAAATTATGTTTTATTAACCTATGAGCCCTGTAACTGCTATTTTCAGTACAGTACATGGCTTTAATTTGAAGACCATTTTCTTATTCTCAAGAGACCTTTTTCTGTATCACTCTAGGAATCTCAGTGGTGTTCTGAAGCATGTTTGTGGGTTTTTTTTAATGCCTCAGTGATTTTTCTTCTAATTTATCTTCTATGGAATTTGAATGTATTTAAGATGGTGCTCAGTACAGTGGATTCTCCTCTCAATAATATGTAACACTTAATATAATTTCCATTTTATGTAATTTATTCTCATGCATAGGTTCTTGAAACTGTTTGGTTTTTGGGGGTGTGTGTGGTGTGTGTTTGAGTTTTCTGTTGGTTGCCCCCCCCCCCCCCCCCCCCCCCGCCAGCAGTTATCCTATCTTCAGAATTTAATCACTGTTTTTACATTTCTGCTATTTTTCTGTATTCTAAACATCACTGAATTGAAAATGCATGTGTAGTCTTAATCCTCCTTCCTTAGAAGTATGGACTCTTACTGGCATAGTAATTACATGCCTGCATACCCTCTACTGCTGCTTTCTGTCCCACAGCTAACTTAGTTAACCTTTAATTTTTCCACAACTGATTTCCATATTCCTTTTTATCTTCCCCCACTGCCCCCTACCTGTATGTCCATTCCCATAGTATTTCTTTTCATATTTTTTTCTTCTTCAGTTGTAAAGTTTCTCCCACTAAGCCTTTTGTTTTACTTATGTTCAGGCTATTTTTTTAATGTGAGGAGAATTTTTCTGAGCATTAGTAACTACTTCAGAATTTTCCAGTAACTTAATGGAAAAGACATATAGTAATGTTATTCTTCTGTTTTTAATGAAAATTTTCTATTGTTTACTTTCCTCTTGATCTTTCTGTATATGATTTATATTTTAATATCTTATGCTGTCCTCCAGGATAGTAATTACATTCTGAGCAGATTGCTGGTATCCTCATCTTTTAGTAAAAATGGTGTATTATATGTCATGTGCTTTCTAGATGATTTTAATTATGCAAGAACACTTGATTTTCAGATAATTTTTTCAAGATCTATATGTTTAGTAAAACAGATACAAGAAAACAAGTATATTCTTTAGATATGTTAAGAGCAAGTGTAGTCTAAAGTTTGAGGGTCTTTTGAAAATTTGTGAAGAAGGCATAGATAAAAAACCTTTTCCGAAAGGAAAAATGTCTTGTAAAACTTTTAGGTCCTGAACTTACTGGTATGAGATACAGCATTCAGGATCTTTGAAGTTGAAGACTGGAGACAGCAAGGTGTTTATCTCAATTTTGCATTGCACGGGGAGGAGGGAAAAAAGTCTAGAGCAGTATCTTGGACTTTCTTTTATGATCTATTCTGAAATCTTCCTATTTGTGTGACTGGATGCTCTTTCTTGCGCTTTGAGTTAACAGCTGCTGTTGATAGTTGATAAATGTCAGCATTTATAATGTAGGATTATTTTTTTTCTGTGTTGTATTTTGTAATTCCATCTCTCTGTCAGTGTGATTGTGAAATATGTTGCTATAATCTCTGAGGTTGATGGAGTTCTGGAGTTGGTAATTTTGATGAGCTGATTTGCAAATACTTTGGGGAAATTCTCAGGTTTTGAAAGAAGCAACAATGTACTTAAAAAAATTTTACGCAAAATTTCACAGAGTATTTTTTCCATTACTTTGGACAGGTCCTTAGAAGGGAATAGCTGAAATAGATGCGTAATTCATATGCAAATACATTATAACCATATGTTCAGGATCTACTGATTAAAAGCTTGAGAAAACATGGTCTTTCCACATTAGCTGGCTTTGTACAGTAGTGTCTCCAGTTCTGCTGGAGTATCCATATTTTCCATGGGTACCCTTCCTGTAATGCAAAAACTGAAGTAAGGAAGGCAAGGAAGAGATGCATAGATGATATCCCCTTGTTCATCACTGCATGGTCAAGGGCCTATTTAATTGCATGTACTGAAGATGTTCTTTTCTCCTATTGATAACCTTGAGGGAGTAAAGAACTGGATGGCTGAATGATTTAAGCAAATAACTTCTTAATCTGAGTTCTGCTTGGGTGATAAATGTCAATACTTATTTGGTAACATTTGTAGTATGTTAATTATGAGCTTATTTCTAGGAAGTTTATTGCTACTTTTAAATTTTTTCCATTTTGAAGAATGTGGTTTTTGTATTGTTAGTCTGACCAGTGGTTTAGTCTGGAAAAACACAAAAAATTACTCAGTCTGGAAAGCTTATGGGCTTTGCATTTCAGTAAAAACAGACTTACGGCTTAAGTAAGAGGTTCTATTGTCAAGTATCCTACTGTGACTTTGCAACTTTGCATTCATTATAACCTGAAAGGAGTTATATAGGCGTATTGGTGGGTAACTCCTCGTATCTGAATGCATCCATTGGCCAGTTCCTTAGCCAGAAGTGATTGTGTGTCATAACTTGCTAGAGTTTGCTGGTGCTGCTACTTTCCTCTCGTGAACATGCTGCATAGCTGACTTGAAAGCAGTCACGCCACATCTGTCATGATATTGTAACTGTTAAATTCTGTTCCTCAGTTTTATTCTCCTTACCCAGTCTGTCTCTTTCAGTTTTTACTCTTCTCCCTGACCTCCATTAGGACTTCTGGTTCCTTAGCCCAGTTAATACATACATATAGTATTTTTTTCTGTCTCCTTTTCTAATTCCTTTCCTCTTCTAGTTTTCCTCAAATCTTGCATATATTGTCCAGCAGTAGGATTTTTTTCTCAGTATTTTCAGAACATCTACTCTCTGTGCTCTCTCAGACATACTTCTGTATCATTTCAATTTTGAGTTGGTTTCATTTTAATTCATTCAGACTGAACAGTGGGAGTAGTTCCTATTAATTGTTATTAGATGTAATCTATTTTCCCTTTCCAAAATAATAATTATAATTCAGCTGTAATTACCCAAACTGTTCCTATGAAAAAAGGGCTACCAATTTTATTTGGAAATATAGAAAAATATAGTTTCATAATTGCTTCAATCGGTTTGCTGCCTATCACATAAAAATTAATTCTGATGGTTTTGATTGCTTTTTACTCTGGTAAAATGATTTATCTGTTAAAGTTTCTGTTTGTTTTTTACATTTAGGGATCATTTAAGTAACAGAGAAGCTGAAGAATTGGTATAAATTATTAAGTTGTGTCAGGTTTTTTTGGCAGTCCCTTAGTTACAATTTTACTTATCTTAGATGTGACTTTTCTTGTATTCTGGTTTAAAGTATCTTAATGCTGTTCAGATGTTGGGAGTAGATAGCTTATTTAGAAGTTTTTCTGCCAAACAGTTATGGAAAGTTTCTCTTATGTTTCTTCATCTATTTGTGTGTACAAATTTTCTCGGTATCTGGCAGGTGATTCAACTTTCATTGGATCCCATGTGCTCAGCAGAAGACCATAACTTCTGCTGAAAGAGGGCACAGAGAACACAGGAATGAAACTTTTCTTCCTGACATAGTCTTGTACCACCATATCCAAGAAGTGCATCTTAACAGAACTTTTCAACTATTTCTTATCTATCTATTCTCTTTACATATTCTACTTTAGGTAATTTTTATATATAAGCATCTTAATTTCATTCCTGTGTAGGTAAGGTTGGTTTATGTCATAAAAAAGAGGAAAAAAAATCTTGCTTTAAGATCAGTTACTTTTTATAAAGAGGCTTAAGTTAACACTTTTAAAAATGTGTTTTCTGTCACTGATAAGATGACTTGGAATTCTGTGCTCTGCCAATAAATTCCATTGCAGCGGTGTATGTATGAAGATTTAAAAGTATGTTACAGCTTTCCAAGGTAGCTTTTTTGGGCAACCTTATATTACAAAGGTAGGCACTATAATATGTTACAAAGATAAGCATTATAAAATAGTTACTAGATATACAGCATTAAGGCTGATCTGTACTTTTAGCAGTAATGTATTCTGTAGCTTTTTTGTATTTTAAGTGTGATATGAATAGAATTCATTATTAAGAATATTTAATATATATGTACTATATTAAATGCCAATAACATTCACTATTGTGCAAGAGAGTTTTGCAGTCCAGTAGAAACAGAGGAGATGGAACAGGCAGAGAAGCTTATTGAAATTTGACGGGTCAGGCTTTTAATGTTTAAATTGGTTCACTCCTTGAATTTCAGCAGATTGTATTAGAATAATATTAGAATAGGCAGTGTCTTGCTCTATTGGAACGTAGATAAATTTTCCATGCTTGCAAACTGGGAAATGTGGCTATATAAATACCTTTAATAATTTGTGTAATACAGCATCACTGTCAATAATTAGTTTTATTAGAAATTTTGACTTAGTAGTTACATCATAAGAACATTCAAAAAACAGGGGGAAAAAAGAGAAAAAACATTGTGGGAGAACAATGTTCTCCACCACCTCCACGAACCCCATAATTAGTTGTTTATTATGGGTCATTTAACTTCTCAGTGTCCAGGAGAATATCCACATTACCTTTCAAAAACAACATTCCTATCTTTTTCTATGTTGCTTTGATTTGCACTTGACAAATATAAGAACTTTACAAAATGTGTTTTGCAGATGTGGAACCCATCCTTAAAAAAAATGAAATTTAAAGTTATGTATATGGAAGGTTCTTCATGAATTTTTTATCTGAAAAGAAATTTATGAAAGAGTAATTAAAAATTTTTATGTGGCTGTGCCTGTCATTCAGTATATTAAAATCTGATGTGGTGAAAGAATGATATTATATGTTGGAGAGTTTTAAAAGATACCTATATGTTCTTTTTAATAAAGAACAAACTTTCATTAAACATTGTTTGCAGGTAGAAAAAAGCCTCGTTCAGGAAATGTTTTACTTTTTTCAGTGGAATTCAAAAATACCTTGGTTATACCTATAAACAGTTAAATACTAGTATTATACTTCTCTTAAGTGCTGCAATATTGAGTGTAAATCAGTGTTACTCTTTCATCTCACACTTACACTTAGGGAGATATGCTTAGTGACTCCTGTAAATGAAATCTCAGTTATTTTTTCATTATGTATGAGGAGGAGGAAGAATAATTTAATGGTACAAAATATTCTGTAAAGAAACAGAGGCATAATTCCATATTGTGCTCTCTGAGTTCATGTGTTATGATATGGTGTCTCAGGGTCACTAGCAAAAGGGAAGAGAAAATAGAGAAGCAGCCTTAGTTAGCATTTGCTTGCAATACTGCCAGTTTAAAGACATATTCCCTGAAGTAAATTGTTTGGGTTTCTGTGCTTATTTTCTTGTTTATCCTCTTCCTTCTGGCTAGAATAAGGAGAGTTAAATATTAAGAAGTATTAGGTGATGTGAGGGAAAGGGACTGGAAACAAGCTTTAAGATTCAAGTGTAAAGAGTAGACAGAGGGGAACCATCTAAGTACCTGCTGAAAGAAGACGGGATGTTTGGATAGTTATTGACGGAGTATAGAAGGTAGAAGGGGAACATCAGAATAAATTATTCTGTCATACTCTGCTTGATGAAGGCACTTAGAATAAGGCAGTGAAAGTGTCTCTCTGAGGTCCTTCAGCAATCCCTATTTTTCTAGTCCATCACTGGTCTGAAGGAAAATATATACAGTTTGTAGATGACTCCTCGTGTTTTGGTTGGTGATGATTCAGTCAGAAACCGTGGGCTGATTGATTCGTGTGGTACACTGAAATTTTGTCCATGGTAATTTGAGCCATGTGTGCAATATGATTTTTTTTTTAAATACAAATTGGAAATGTTTCCATAAACAATAAAAATACTTAAAAAGATCAGATGTGAAAGAAATTATTAAAGTGTTCAGTCTTAACTCAAGAGTTAAGGGCTCCCTGTGAATGACTGATGGATTTGTAAGTAATAGATAGATAATTTCTTATAAAATTTTTCTCCTTTTTTTAGTAGAAGAGTTTTCTAGTTAGATCCAACAGCATCAAGGCAATGGTAAACACATTCAGTGTGGGTAGATGAAGAAAATGTTGAGGGGACATTAAACACATACTATAGGCTATGTGGGCAGTTTTACCAGGGCATGTAACTCATATGTGGGGAAGTGTGGGCAACAGTCTGCAGCAGAAGCTCAGGAAATTTTTGTCTTGCCTGATATTACAATGGGTTTATGGCTCACATTTTTTTAATCTATGTTATATACAAGTGTTAGTTCTTTCTTTACAGTTGAAAGGTAAAACAAATAAGAAGATTTGAATATGCTCTATAGTGTTGTGAAAGTGATTGAGGTTTTGATAGGTTGTTGAACCCGAAAAAGAGGAGGCTGAAGGCTTTAAAAAAGTCTTTCTGGGCCAGCAGAAATGAAGAATTAGGATTGTGAAGGATTCTTGGAGAATTTTTTTTAATTGCAGCTGAGATGCTTGTGAGGTATCTTAGATAGAGACAAATAGGGGGAGGCAGGCTTTAAACTTCCTGCACATAACCATGTTAAATAGGTACACCATCTGAGAAGTGGGTATGCCAAGGCAGTCCTGAGAAACTTGCACTATAAGAGATGAAGAAGCTTTCCAGCAGGAGATGATCATCAGAAGAAGGGGAAGAGAAACTGAAAGTACAGGATATTCAAATGAGATTCTGGAAGGATTGAACATTGTGAGGGAAAGGGACTAGGAAAGACTCAACTTTTGAGTAAATATCAGAGAAAATGTCAGTGTGCCTGTTGTAAAGTAGGAGACTGAAATGGTTATTCACAACACATGGAGAGGAAAAGAGGAGTCTCAGAATCACATAGTGGTTAAGGATGTAAGCGATCTCTGAAGATCCTCTAATCCAACCATCCTGTTGAAAGAAGGATCACATAGGCACCTAGCACGTGGCCATGTCTAGATGGGCTTTGAATACCTTTAAGAAAGGCAGCTTCGTAAACTTGCTGGGCAACCTGTTCCATATAGCAACATGGATTAAGTGACCCTAGAAAATGCTTCATAATCTAAGGTTTCATTTAACATGAGAAAACCGAATACACAAACCAACCATCAGAACACTTGAATGTCTTATGCTAGAGCTTCAAATAAAGCAATGAAATGATGCCTTACAGTTATGAGACACAGACTTTTAAAAATTATACTAATCCTGACTTTATTATGGACAACTGGAGATTCATTCATTCTACTTCAGTTACTGATTTCTCATTACTGTCATTAAATGTGTGATTAAATGTAACTTCTGTGAGCTATTTCCAGATCATTTTCTTGCCTGTTTTTTTCTAGAATTTTATACAAGTCAGCTCTGTAGTCTGTCTGATCTTGTATCTCTGGTGGCAGTTCCTAATGTTATGCTGCAGTGTCTTGTCTTACTCTGGAGAAATGGCAGCCTTTGTTAAAGTGGTATTTGCTTTGCTAGAGACCAGTGAATTACATGCTGTTGGATCATAGGCAATGTTTGTATTGTCTAAACAAATGAGGTTGTCTTGAGAACTTAGTGGTTTTTTTCTTTCTAAATTAATGATCTTCTTTCCATTGCCAAATCCTGAAACTGTGCATTAGATGCCAGAAGACTTTTGAATTTTTATCTGGAAAGAACTCAACATATTAAATAGATGGAAAACATTTGTATCTAAGACAGTTTAAAGAGTCCACCTGTATCTCAGTGTTGTAGATCTCTCTCATTTGGGTGTTTTTCTGTGTCTAAAAAACCATTGAAGATCCAGGCAGATATTATTTTTCCATTAAAAAGGATGTATTTATTTTGCTAATAATATGGGGGAAACTTGGAAAAACAGTATTACATAAGTGAGTCTTTACAAAGTATTTCAAGAACACTTCTACATCACAACTCTAAGACCTTCAGAATTAGTGGATGAGAACTACAATAATATTGCAATTAATTGTTTAAAATGCCTTTTTAAAGTAAAGAAAAATCTGAAGAATAACCAGCCAGTCTGCAGTTAAATCCAGTTAAAAGCAGGTTTGTCAGTTCTTCTCATGTCAGAACAATTAAGACAATCTGTTTAGTTAATGAATCTGTATAAGCATTCATGCCTGTTTTCTGAAGTTTACATTTTTATAAAAGACTGAATACTTTCATCTTCCTCATTTCCAGTGACAGTGGAGACTCTGTAGCATGAGCATAATACCTTTTGGTCATTTGTCCAATTGTGAATAATTTTATGTATTTACAGGAGAGTTTGGGAACAACTGTGGTTTTTTAAACCTTCATATACATGTTAGTGAATATGAAGTTTCTTACTTTAAAAGTTATTGCATTGTTTCATAACTGACATACTGTATCTTAAATGCTATTTTGCCATTGCAGATTTAGTTGAACAATATTATATGTCATTTATGCTGAAAAATGTGTTTGATTATATCATAATAAGAGTTATTTCATATGTATTAACTTTTATCTAAAAAAGCCATTTAACCTTTTTTCCAGAACTGTGAGGACATGGGATGTTAACAATGAAAAAAAGCACAAAAGTGTGTTTAAACCACGATCAGTTCAAGGTAAACGGGTAATTCCTACAACTTGCACATACAGCAGAGATGGTAAACTTATTGCAGCTGGCTGTCAAGACGGCTCCATCCAGATCTGGGATAGGAATATGAGTGTAAGTCAAGTATTTGATAACAATATGTGTTTCTGATGTATTGAGTGCTGAATATTGAAGCTGATAAAATAAATTTTTTGTACTTTTATACTTACATTTTACCACCAACACCCCACCAATAAGTTATTCATACTTAAAATTTATTATCTCTTCTGCCCCTCTCCAGCTGCTGCTGTTCACTTCAAAACGCTGAGGAAATGCGTGATGATCTGTTAGTTTTTTCTTTTTCCAAATAGTTGGCCACGTAACTATGTTTAGAATATTACTCATTTAGGATAAGATGCTTGTGGAAAAAGCTGTAAGTTCTTGTTGGTGCTTATCTAATTAAAAATGTCTACTTCCATATTTTATTTGAGACTTTGAATACATTTAGCAGTAACTTGTAAAACTTGGTACTGAAATCAGTTATTGAGATAATGAGCAGAGGAGAATAGCAGAGGAGAATAGCATCCAAGTGGGTGAGGATAAGGGTAATGCTGCAAATTTATTGCCAAATGTTGTTACATTGTTCAACATGCAAAAATTGACACGAAGGCAAATTTGAGCAACTTACATAAATGCAGTTTGGTAAGAAAGAGTCAGAATGGGAACTATTTAAAATTATGAAATACATTCTGGAATTTCTTCTGATCATATTGAAGTTAAAATTGAATTTCCAGTAGTTGTGAATCTAACTGACAAAGAATATGTACAATTCTTGCTACTACTTTATAATTCAAAGCTTAGAGCAGTCAGAGCTCTCTGTTGCTTTGTGTAGCATTATTTACAAACCAGTCCAGTTCCAAGAGTTTAATTATTTAATTAAGAGTGCAATGTTGAGTGCAGATTCACCAGGCAAAGCTTTACTGCTTTTAAAATGAGTTAAGCTAATAGTCATCTGTATCTCCTTTATGCCCATTTTACCCAAAGAATTGATGCCCAATCCCTTTCACGTCAGTAGGATTAAGTGTTTATGGCATGCATAGAAGGAGAAAATGAGATTAGGGTCAATTTTTTTGGAAGTTACAGAGGAAATGGGGTGTGGGGTGGGCAGGGCAGGATCTTTTGAATCAAACTGACATCATAATCTTTGAAAGCTGTACAATTCCAACAGAATGGCTTTGGGGAAATAATACTGAACTATTACAAGTTACATTAGTCTGTTCAACTTCATCTTTCAAAGCATTTGATTTTAAAAAGGAAAACAGGCAATTTAGACAACTTTTCATGAAGATTGAATAAAATTTGATTGCTGGAGGCAAGAGGAAATGTATGGATGTAAAAGGAAAAGAAAGCCCGTTGATCATATTCAAAGTACAGCCTGTATTTTGGGATTGTAATCTATTTTTATTTCTGTTTTTATTTCCACTATAAACCCAGTAAAACTTCCTAATGGCATGAAGCTTGAGAATTCATCCTAAGTGTAAACTTGTTCTAACAGAATAATAAATTTTTCAGAGACTGGCTTTCATCACCTGTGTATGTTGTTTATTTTAACATACACAGTATTGAAATATTAAGCTTTCTGGTGTAGTTTTAACAATAGTGCTCTTGGTAGTCTGCTTTTTCATGTGCTTTTCCTTTTGAACTTTTGTGTGTCTTTAAGATGACATATTGTAATGCTGATTGAGTGCAGTTTAAGGTGATAATGAAAAATTTAAAGATATATCCTGTGCATCTTGTGCAATTTCCAGCTGGTGACCCCTGTATAAGAATGCAAGACAAGTGATTTCCTAGTGGAAATGAAGTTAGTGATGTCCTTGGCTTTGTATTTTTAAAGTCTAAAGAATTTTTGGCTTTGCTTTTGTTGGTGTCATTAAGAAACGTGCAAGATTTTTGTGTAAAGGAGCACTGTAAATTGGTTTTAGTGGCATTCTTACCTAAAGCTGCTGGTACCCTCTGGAAATCTCTGTGTATAGTTAAAATTAGGTGTTTTGAAAAGGCATCTTGATGAAATAATTAAAAAAAAAAAAAAGAAAAAGCTTACATATTACATTTGGGAGCGGGGGAGGGATAAGAAAAAAAAAAATTTAAAAGGAACATGTGTTCAAAGTAGCATTTAGAAAGAGGAGGATGGGATTGTCTCCTGCACTGCAATGATGAAAGCATGAACTAGCCTGACAGGATGCAGAGATGCTTGCAAATGTGAAGAAGAAAATGTTAAGTCATAACAGTGGTGCAGTTTTGGGGTTACAAACTTGGTGACACAGGAAAACTGGTTAAATCTGTGGAGAATCAAGATGTTAGGGTTAAGCTGCTTGAAGAAATATATGGTAGAAATATTAACTTCTGATTTTTGAAGAAATTTTTAGTTCCCATACAGCAAATATCATTTGGCTTTGTTGAAACAAGTGTAGATCTGTATACACAGATTTTGCTGTACTACAGTGCATCTCTGTTTCAAGTCAAAATTAAGACAGCATTTATGTTTAGTTTGAGAAGGCTCTATTGAGTCTGTAACAAAAATCACTAATGTTTGAAAGCAGAAAATAGTTGCTATGATTTCTAATACTTGATCAGTTAAAAATTATTTTGGCATCATCATTTTAAGACTATGGATTTTGCACATATGCAGCAGTGAGAAGGACAGATTCAGGAAGGTGTTTAAAGTTAAGTGTAACTTAATTGACTGTACTGTCATACCAGAGATGATCTGATAAAGGTCTGTTTTGACTGTCTGAATTCATTTTTGCATTTAAGCAAAAATTTAAATGATATTTCAACCCTGCTCTTGGAATACCCATACCACTGTTCCTGCATATGATGGTAACAGCACAAACTAAATAGAGGAAAATGTTCCTACTAGATATTATGGATCACAATTCATACTATCCCTAGTGCCTGTTATCCTGGTGTCTGTGAAGGTTTTTAGACGCATTTATTTTTGACAGGAGTAAAAAATCCTGTCAAACACAGATCCCACTTCAGAGAAAGGAGGTTTGTTTCAGTAAAAACATAAAGCCCCTGCTTTCTCACGGGAGAAGGATCATGAAAACAGTAGTACCAAGGGCAGAAGTGGATACCCTGATAGGAAGAGTCTGATAATGCCCTTTCCTGGATTAAAAGGAACACTCATTACAGGCAGGCACATTGCTGGAGTGCTGGTAAGAAGCCACTGTTCCTCTGGGAGTCCACAAAGACTGTAGCACTTTACAAGGCTGTTGAAGCTCCCTGATGAAGCTTGCAGAAATCTTCCTTGCCACAGTAGCCCTAGTTTCTGACTGCTGGTTATGGGTTTATTATCCTCTGCTCCCCACATGACTTGCTAACTTGACTACAGGAATCCTATGGATGTATCTATCAAAGGGCAAACAAATTAAAAACGATCCTGGTGTGTGGTGGTGTCCCCATCACCACTGTAGTGTCACTTGTGTTTGCTGCTAAGTCGTGTGGAACTTGGTCCAAAATGGTGTGATTATATAATTCTTCAAATATAATTTATTTTATTTAGAGAGAAACAAGACCTTTTCTATCTCATGTTTTATCATCCCTTCTGAAGTCAAAGTAGCTAGCTCTTTGTTCTATGTTAACCTCAAGAGTTATCTGTTTTTTTCCAAGCCACTTAAAGCCATTTCAGTATCTGATTTTTAAAAAATTATCTTGTTGCATCTAGGGAGTGATTTTGGTGTGTGATCAATTTCCTTCTTTAGTCCTGACTAGTAATGCACACCATAAGTGTTTCATTCAGTTTTCAGCTTCTACTTTTTTTCTGGTGCAATTCCAAATCTCCCAGCTGTATATAGTGAGAGTAAAAACACTTCTGGAACTTTTGGAGGAAGACTTTTTCTTTTGTCTTCATGATACTGACATTGGTAGCTTGCTAATGCTGAAATTAGTCAGATGCATTCCGGCTCTGCCTTCCTTTCTCCAAACTTCCTCAGTATGATCATGATCCATTATAATCACCTGCCTCAGAGGATTTTTTCGTTTTTCCATAAATCTGTGTTGTTTTCTCACATATGTTATTTTGTCAGTGCTTGGGTTTTCTTTAAGGTTCATGTATATGTGCATTTACAGTGCACATTAGCAGGACAGTCTGTCAAAGTGTTTGAAATATTATGAACACTGTCAGCTTGGCTTAAAATAGCAGTTTCAAAGGACATAAAAAATAACTTCCTTCAAACTTCCAATGAGTAGTGGAAACAATAGTGTAAAATAGTCGATCATAACATAACGCATTAGAACTCTCTCAAATTTAAGTGTTCTGAGATGTGGAGATGCGTCTGGCAAATATGGAGAGTTGGAGAGCATTAGTGGTCAAAGAAAGACGGGACCTTGAAAATTGTTGATTCACAGGGCAGTGCAGTAGAACCACTAGACTTACTTGCAGTTCAGATAGATTCAAATTGCTCATCTTGCCTATGCTTGCCTATTTTTGAGCTTTTTCCTAGGACCTTTAGTTATACATATTGCTGAACAAGCTGATCCATGGAGCCAGTCTTTAGTATCAAGAATGAAGTGTGTCTTGCAATCAGTAAACCTCTGTGTGCCCAGTTTTCCTGTGTAGAAGTGGGAGTATATGAAAAGACTGAGGTAATTTTTGTAGACTGTTAGTATACATCGTGGGGTAGGTCATTTTCCACTGCAAACAGGAAAAGATTGAGATGTTTTTCACTGATTACAAATAGGATTTATTAGACTGAAAAAGGTAAGCTTTCTTAGACTTTCAAGCCACCTGATAAGACAGACTACCTGTTATGTGAATTTCCCCTCCAGCTTTTCCTGGGTGCAGGACTGCGTAAACAGCTTCTCTGTGTATGGCAGCCTAAATCATGTTTCTCAGTTTCACACATCACAATGTTATGATATAACATTGCGGTTGTGATACAAAAATATTGATAAGGGTGTTGGGGAGGCAGAGTTTTTAAGGAGTGGTGATCTTTTAAATGACTTCAAGAAAACAGCTTGTACACCCAAAATGTTGTCGGGTTTTTTCCTACCTATTTTAAAACAGGTCTGTTTAGAAAACTTGAGTTATCTTTATAAGCTTTTAGCTATCTCACGGCTGCACTGTAAGTACTAAAGAATTAGCTTTGACAGATATATCTGTAATAGGTTTATCTTTATGTAGTGTAGGTCTGAAGAGGAAAGATGCAATGTTCTATGATTTTCAACTTAATTCTCATTAAACACAAATTGATTCATTGCTCAGGGAAAGATTTTATAGCTCCTGATTAACTTCTATTTTTTTACTTTCTTGTTTCATAAAAGACGTAATGGTATGTTTAACTTCATTCTTCATCTATTTCCCAGTCAAAAGTGAGCATCTGCTACAGTATTGCTGAACTACTGTTTTGCTATTTTTTTTCCCCTGGTTTTTAAACCTTGCTTTAATTTTAAATTGTTAGAATAATGAATGTATTTTTAAATTACTTAACTAAAGCTCAAAGTGATTTTACAGAACTTAAAACACACAATAATAATGAAATCCAACACTATACTAATACACTGTCCACATGAATATCCCCAGAAGTGGTATGATCAAGTGGTAATCCCAATAACCCCTTTTCCACACACCCTTAAGCCACCCTATCCTCGAAATATAAGGGGAAGAAGAGTGGGATGTTGCAGCATGCACTGAAGTAAAGCAGATCTAAGCTCTGTACATTTTAATTACAAATACTCATGTTAAAAGTATTTTCCAAATAATTGCATGATTCATAGATGCAAGATAAATACATTTCTATATTTAGTGATTGTTTGCTTTGAAAAGGTTTGTGTAGGCTTTAGTTTTGTGGTGTGCAGTATGAAGTTTTAAGGTAGAGTTTTCCAGAGATGAGAAGTTTTAAAAGTACTGGAGCCATTTTGAAGAAATACTGTGCAACTGACTAAGGACAGAGATTTAGATAATGCAAAAAGATAACTCTTTTTTTGGACTAAATTGGGTGACCCATTTGTTTTGGAAGGGGAATCCAAGCCCAGATCGTATTTGGAAATTTTTTGGTAAACTTTTTTTTTCTGGTCTTGATGGATTTTAGAGCTGATACTGCCAAGATACAGTAATGAAAACTAGTAGTAAGATCTGAGACTTGCCATAAATATTTTTGCCATTAATTGGAAGGTCTTTTGAGGGGATTTTTACCCGTGGTTTGGGATGATGAGATTGTTGGGTCTTTGCACAGTTACAGGATGCTTTTTGCATATGCTGACGTGCAAAAGACATAGCTTTCAGTATTAAATTTTTGAAATACATGTCTTATATCTGTCTTTTAGAAAGCTTTACTAGTGTGCATATGCCTTTTTTAGATACAGTTTCTACCAGGCAGAGATCAGTGTGTCTTTGGCATTTGGTCTATCACAGCATTCCAGGATTATGCTCTTTTCACACCAGCTAGATTTTAGTTGTTATTTTGGTCATGGACTATTCATTTATCTATTTCCATATTTTGTTTTGGTTTTGCTTATATAGACTTCGGGTTTTATATTGGTACCTTCACAATATTAAATTTTTTCCAATAGAATATTGATATCTAATAGAAACAATTTACAACAACTGTTCTTAAATTTGCTGAATATCACTGTCACAGCTTAACAGCAGGCAAATCTTCTCATTTCCCCCAAGTATTTAACATGCTTCATGCCTTGAAAAGGGTAGTCTGGCTACATCTGGATATATCTTGTGTAAATACTAGATGAAGGATATCCAAATATGCTGTATTCCCCTTTCAAACCTAAGGTAAGTTTTCCATATCCATAATATCCCACCCTTTCATTCTGTATGTATATGTGCCAGACCTCTGCTCCAGAAACTGGAAATCATGCACGAGCTTGCCAGAAGCAAATATTAACAGATTCATATATTATTCCTTTTTGTATACTTCTGGTTTAGCTAGTACATCACTATCTATACCCTGAAGCTAGCTGCAGTAAAGAATCTGACAATCATATGCTAAGATAAAATGTGCCCTGCTGTATTTCTAAGTGCATTTCTCTCTTATGTAATAAACAGTTTATAGTTAAGAACTATCTAAATGTTTGCACTATCTAATATAGTGATGAAAGGCAATTCTAAATCTTGAAGTCTGTCACACCCCAATGAAAATAACCTAGAGGTTTTTACTTTGAATTCATGTATGGTTAAAGGAAAAAGGCTTATCCCACAAGGATTATATATCTTTCTTTGATTTATTGATACTATTTAGAAAAGTAACAGTAGAGCTTATAGAAATAATTTTTAAATGATAATTTGAAAATAAAAGAGTAGGCATTATAGCAACATGGTTGGCTTTATTAATATTGTAGTGTTATTCATGTAACATGAATGATGTTACAGAAAGATAATGAAACAGAAGTAAAGACCCTTCTTGAGCTATCTTTGTTATTTTAGAGAAAATTTTCCTTTTATGCAGAGGCACAAAGTTAAAAGTACAGATGCTACATTTCATTCTAACAAGAAGTGAGCTCCAGAGTGGTCTGGCTTATCAGAAAGATGTCTTTTACATACTGTTTTATATGCACTGCTCAAGCAAGCTGAACACTTCATTGGTCTAGAGTCTGATAGGATCTGTAAATTACAAAAAGAATTTTGGGTTTGATGTGTCTATTAGGAAGCTACTTTTCTGACCAAATGTTTCTCATTGTGGTTCATATCACGTTGCTATTTCTTGAAGCCAGTGAGATGAACAGCAGGTTTATACTGTGAACTTCGGAAAAGAAATTATAAGTATATTTGTGCACAACTCTTGGTCATTAAGTTTGTTCTATTATAGAAGACTAAAACTTCCATATTTTAAAATACTTATGAAAGGAAAGCTGTTACAGCTGGATCAAGTGGATTTATTTAAGAACAAAAAAGATTAGAAATTACTTCTTATCCATGGAACATACTGAGTGAGGTACTTTCTGTCTGCCTATGCTTGTTCTACCGCTTGGGTCAATTTATGGGCCTTTCACCCCCTTCCAACTTCATATATGCATATATCTCTTGCAGGTTTCACTTTTTTAATCAGTTTATAACTTTTAGAAAGGTTTCTATTTTGAGGTATTCATAAAGAATAAGATGAAGTGAATTTTAGACAACAGTGTACTAAGAGCTAGCTGGGTTGGGTTTTTAAGTTTTGGGTTTTTTAAATACAAAAAGGAAATTATGGGGTTTTTTAAATGAAATGGTGATTTCAGACAGTATAAATTATCAAAACTGAAATAATGAATTGGAATTTTCAAACTTTTGAAACATATTTCCCTTCTCAATTATTCTCTTTACTGTAGTAGCATAAACTTTTACCACTTATGATTTTCTGCACTTGTTTTAAATATTACCAAATTTCTGATTTTTCCAGAGGTCTGATGTAGAATATGAGAAACAGCCTCTACCCATTTAAGAGTTGTGGGTTTTTCATATACTCCTGTGTCACTGACCACTAGCAGAAAGTGAACACTGGTCTTGGAAACCTATAGTTTAATGTTGTGTGTTGCTTGTGTGTAACCTTTTTCATAACTGTTTAGTTTAGGAAAAAATAAGCTTACTGAAGAAGAAAAGTTTACAGAAAAGTTTGTTTTAGTTGAGTGATTTATTTTGAAATGTGCTCAGTTTTATGATGTTCCGAAATATATTTTTAATACAAAAATATTCCCCATTAATCCATTAGAAACTGAGAATCTAAAAGAAACAAGATATAGTAAAGCATAGCTTTTGTATGTAACGTTAGGGTATGTACACTTGACTCAGAAATCTGATAAAGAATGAACTGTTTCTACATAGAGAACAATTGTTTCAAGGCTCCATCCAGTAAAAGGTGCACTTCTGTGAGGATAACATTTTAAATGTGCTTAAATACTATGATTGTAAACCAAAGTAGTTATTTTTGTGTCCCTGATTATTCACAAGAAGAAAAACTGCGCTACGCCATCTCTTGGCAGTGGGTACAGAACTAAACCAATCATGTGAGATGAGAAATATTTGTAATAATTTTTTTTTTGTAAGGCAGCCTTCATTCAGTTAGCAAGCTTCTTTCAACTCTAGATATAAATCTCATAGTTAAAGCTAATTGAATATGTGAGGCTTTCTTTATGAAAGTAAAACTTCTTCCAGTGCAAAGTATGTTAAAATAAAGGCGCTTTTTTTGTGATCTCCCTATTTCCTAAAGGTTGTTTTCAACAGATGTTAGTGCTAAACAGTTAGCAGAGAGGGTGGTGAAATAGGTGGAGCATTGTCCAGCTGTGTTTTATTTAATGTATGACTGCAGTGATACTACACAGACTGAAATCAGATACATCCATGGAACAGCTGCCTTCCTTGAACCAAGTTCTAAATTTCTCATGAGATAGAGAACTAGATTTGGAGTTGGATATGACTACCTATATATTTCACACATTATGTGTAAATACATACACAGTGTGTCTCTGTATGTCTGTGCCCACAAACTTATAATGAAATTTTAATTTAATAGAATTTCTGAATGTGTATAATCATTCTAAGATCTAGTAATTTAAACAAGGTACTTTTAGATAATTCAGTGTATGTAATTTTCAACCAGAATAATCAATGTGTAGGGTTTAAAAAAAAATGCTTTTATGGTTACTATTTCACTTTTTGCTATGTGCATATGTTACTTACAGGTTTGACTTGACTGTTTTGTGCTCAAAGCAGTCACCTGTAATCAGCACTAAAACTTAATTTATATTATGCATTTTATTTGGTGTAATGCATTTTATTAAGATTGGGTTAGGATGGCCAAATCAGAAAGTACTGTGCTAGTTCACATATAAAGAGTGAAATATTTGGAAAAAATCCAATTCATTATATAATCACAGTCCGTGTTTTTTATGGATGCTAAGAGCTCCTGGTGAACGTATCTGCTGTGATCAGCACGTGCCCTGGTAAGAGCACATAAATGGCACTGTGTTTCCTATGTCCCTAGCCTGTTTCGTTGTCCTCACTAGTATGCAGGTCTGTGGTCTCGCTTGGTGAGCAAACTGAGCCTGAGGCCTGTAAGCAAACTTTGTCTTGTTGAGGTCATCAGAGTATACCACTGTGACCTTTATAGAGGCTCTTTTCACCAGGTCTTGCAAAAGCACAACTCGTACAGGTAGTGTGTTCCTACCCTTGTCATGGGAGGACTGGCTTACATTCAAGACCTCTTTCAAGAGCCTGAGTGATTTATCAGAAGTAGGGACAAATGTTTTAATCAGCAGAAGGCATTGCATTGCCAACCATTGGTTTGTCACTTGTCACAATGTGCAAATGCCTGGCTGATTTTGATATTTAATGTGTGAAAGTGTGGTGCCAAACTGGGTAGGAGTTGACAGGGGTGTAGGAGTGTCTTTCGTACTCCAGACAGGTCACTGTTGTTTGTTGGCTATTGCGTTGAGGTAGAGAGAGCAGGACAGGGCTGTGTTAATGTGCTCTGCTGGCTGTCTGTGTGTATAAAAACAAGCTTCAGTTTTGATTGTTCTCCTTCCGAAACAAATGTGGTTATGTCAGGAGATTTATGTCAGAAAATCCTTTGATGTCAAGTTGGTAAGAGGTTTATACTGACAAACAAAAGCAGGGTAATGTGCAAACTCAATTGCTACTTGTCGCTTTTTTTTTGGTCATTTTTAAATGATAGATTACTTTATATCTGTATGTGTTATGGAAAAGGAGTGGTGGTTTTGTTGTTTTTGACTTTTTTTTTCTGTGAGAAAAACACAGATGTGCTTGAGGATTAAGTGAATGATCTGTAATTGCTATTATTGGAAGAATTTATATTTAAATCATTGGTAAAATACAGCTGTTAAAAACTACAAAATGAAGTGACAGTGGACCCTAAAAGTAAAGAACCATTATTAAGGAAACAAAGAGGGTAAAGGCATCCAAGTAATAATATGGACAATGGGTTATTAATTGGATTTATTAGTCTGTTTTACAGTATGTGACAAAGGAGATAGCACATTGTGATGCATATAACGGTATTTTTCCTCTGATGAATGGTTAAAGGAGGTTAGATCTTCCAGGGACATTGAGGAGATATGGTATCCAGATAAGAAAATTAGGAACAGCTTTCATCATATTGCATTTAAGCTGCCAGTTAAACATTCACAACGTGATGTCAGGATGAACTAAGCTGTTCAGCAGAAAGAGAATGATGTACCTTTTCTTGGAAGGTAGTTAATGGCATGATAATATTGGTAGTCATGGTTGTGAATAAGGTTTTTTAAAAATGCATTGTAGGAGTTCAATGACAAAGGGGATTGAGTAGTCGCAAATAACCAGTGAAACTGAAAGGAAAAATCACACAACAGAGGGAATAGTGTAGAAGGGAGCCAACTTGTAGAAGGTGTACAGAAGACACTGGACTTTATAAAGCAATGAAAAAGGGGAATAGAAAATACGCATTTTTTTCCAAGGCTGATGAGAATAAGGATGAGGTAGCATTGCTGGATTTGTCAGGGATAAATCTATTGAGACTCAAGAAGGAATTTAAGTGGGATTGATAAGGAATGAGGACTAAGGAGAATGCTTTATTGGATGGAAGAGCCAAAGTGTGAAAAAGAGTAACAGAGAAAGAAAGAAACATGGAGCTATTTGATGAAAAGGGAATGACGCAAGTGAGATTTGAGATATGGCTTTCACAAACAGCACTTCATGTATTTCTCTGTGCTCTGAAGATGCCACTGCTTTTGGAAAAGAAATATGAAGTTGCCAGGCATGAGTGTGAAATATTGTGCTGAAAATGAAACTGGAAGTCTAGGATGAGAAAATGGAAGAAATCTTTTTGTTGAATGGAGACAAATTTTAGGGATGCTGGTGGTAAAAGAGAATTTTACTCAGGAGAGGTACCACAGAGTTTCATTTAAAAAATGAAAATAGGAAAAGAGAAAAGAGGGGTTTGAAGTAACATTAACAGTAGAGGAGAAGGTTAGTTGCAGAATGAAAAATTATGTAATAATTTTGTATTCCTCAGAGACAAATTGATATAGAGATACTGCAGCCCATTTGAGGAAGTTGTGTATATCAATTAGGATATTTTTATGTTACCATAGCTTTAATAATCAGACTATCATTTATATGAAATGGCACAGAAAGGTTTAATTGATTAAGGACATTAATTCCAAACAAAGGAATTCTGTCCTCTGATATTTCAACCGTAATCTGTTTTTAATACCTATTAAAAAACTAATTTTTAAGACCTATCCTTATTTGAAATATATTCAGGAATCTTATTGTAGGACAGCAAGCCACATTTTTCTAAATTATATTAGAAGGGTTTTTAACCCTACATAATGGTTAGGTACTTGATTGCTGATCTGTAGGTTAGCTTGGAAGCATGATAATGACAGGGTGTTGTGCAATGTAGATGGATAAATATACAGTGTGTTTCAAAATGGAAACATTCGTTTTCAAGTAATTTCAAGATTGAGTGTCAGAAATCAAGTCCAAGTATACTAGAGCTTCCTCTTGCAGGCAATGAAATCGTGGTTTTAAATTTAACCTATTTTACGAAGTATCTTTAATCATAAAGGTTTTTAAGGGCTTTTTTGGGTTGAGTTTGATGTTACCACAAAACCTGAACTGCCAGAGTTATTTAAGACATTATGTTGTTTCTGAGCTAAATGACAGATGAATTCAAATGTACTATTCAGTTGTAATTTGTTGTATTTGAACAAAACCACATCTTGTCAAAAGAGCCCTCAACAACTGTATATTTTATGTATGGAAACAGTGATTAACACTGTAATATTTTACTTGTAAAACAGGAAATTTGTTATCTGTAACTTTGGGATTACAGATTCTGAAGCTAACTGGGAATTACTTTTCCCCGTGGAGCACTGCGTTCAGTTAGTAAAAACTACTTGCAGAAAACACTTTTTGAAAATTTCTTCCACTTTGTCAATTGTTTCTTCCAAATGTGTAGAGTTTTTTATTTTCTTTTTTAGCTAGTCAATTATATAAAATTATTGTGAGAAAAAAGCAGTGTCAAAAAAGTGATCGTGAAACTGAGATAGGAAAATTTTTTTTAAAAGAAAATGAAGTTTGCTTGAGTTGCCTTGTCTCTTTTTATTCCTTTTTTTTTCCCTTTTTTCCTTTTTTTTTTTTCTTCCTTTTTTTTTTTTTTTTCCCAACCAGCTTATTACTTTTACATTTAACTCATGTATAACTCTGGGACCTAATCCTGAAGTTGCTGAACTCATCAGGTAAAATTCTGAGTTAAAGGTAACTGAATTTGAGGGCATTTAGCAGCTTTGCATCCTATGCATTAATAGCAACATACCTTTGGATATTAAAAAAATGCATATCCCCCACCGCCCACAAGTGAGCAGCTGACCTGTAACATAAGAAGAAGTTTCCTTTAACTTCTCAAAAACAACTACTCTCAGCAACTTACTTTGCTGAATGGTGATGGCATTTTTTTGTTTTCTAGAGGCTTTTTAAAAAATTTCAAATATGTATGGTCCTGAAAAATCAGTGTTAAGTATATTGAGCTAATAATCTCGGTCACCTTATGCAACATTATTTATAAACCACCAAGGCTCTAATTTAAGAATGCTCAATTTATCACTGAAATACTTTGTGTGGCAAAATACTACTTATTTTAACTGAGGCATTATTCCTTCTTTGTCATAATTATTCCTTCTTTTGCCTCAATAGATAAAACCAAATCTTTTTGTTAAAAAAATTACATAATTAATAAGCAGATAAAATACAGCATAATGTTTTGCAGTACATTTTTATGGGAAAAAAAAAAATGTAGAAGAAATAATAGCTCACTATATGTTGCAGGAAGTTTAGTGAAAGTGACTTCATTTCTTAGAGAGATACGCCAGTCTCATTGGAATATACATGTTTTAGCTACTTTTTTCCAACAAGTAAATTTATTGTACATCCACCTTTGATAACTCACTGCAAACTGCACCTTTTTAAGGTGTTACTGAAAGAGAAATATTAGCTTTAGGTGGGTTTCTGTATATTTTCAGTTATATTTCACTCTTTTCACACTGTACCTCTATAAAATCACTAAAATGGATCTTAACATTTGGAACTATTGAAGACTGAAAGAATGTGAGAAAATATATTGAATTATGGTGGGAATAACTTTGTGGTAGTTGCTTTTTAAAGACGTCTTTGTAGCTTCTTTATATTTTTTCTGTTTATATTCTTGCTTGTTTATTGCCAGTAGGCAGAAGGCGACTTTAAGTTGATATGAAACATCCAGTGTTAGCATTTGGCATAGGTGAGCTTGAAACAATCAGTGGACTTTCAGTGGGATTATAGTATACCTTAACTAAATTTTCAGTGACATTTTTACAGAATAACAGAATTACAGAATAACATTGACCAAATTTGATTATTTTCTGTAGGCAAAGTAGCTGTCAACAGCTGAGCAAATCTAAGAGTGATTAATTTATTTCTGAAAGAGGCAAAAGGAGTGTTGTGGGTTTTTTTACAGAAGCCGTATTTGTTATAGTAAAAAGAAGGAAAATAATAAATTTGCTAGGATAGCATGGGATGGGTTAGATAAGTTATGAAAAGATACAAAAGAACATTTCTTTTACATCCTTGTATGTTTTTCTCATGCAGTGTAAAAAATCCCCAAAGGAAGCCAACTGAATAGTTTCCAAAAGCTATTTTTATTAGTAATATTTATTGGTTCTGTGGCCAAGACAGATTATCTTCTCAAATGCAAATTTTGACAGTGCAGCCAAACATTCAGCTGGGATTTCATTTTCTAACCATTAAGCAAATATTTAGCAATGCTGTTAAGAAGCCATCTTTCTAAAATGGTTTTTTAAAATCTGTCTTGATGAATTAACTTAAACAAGAAGAAGTTGTTTCTGTGGTCAGCAATATTCTTAAAAATTGAATGCTCTAAGGGGTGAAGGAAGCATGGACAGATAGGAAGGACCTTCTCATCACTCTACAGTGGTTCAGAGACATCTCTAAGGCAAGCCAGCCTGGTGCTTCCTTGTGTTGTCTAAAACCACATATAGTCAAATGCATTGGGTGCCTTGCCTCCTTACCTTCTGTGTAAATGTTAGAGGCATTTTCCCAATAGAAATCAACTTTTTTTGTATCAATTGCTATTAAAATGCTAAATCATTTTTCACCTTGACTGGCTACGCTGCTGTATGGCTTCTTTCTAAGAATACTGTTTTCCATAGCAGCCCAACATTTTCCAACTAAGCATTTCACATGTGTGTTTTTATTTTCGTTCATAGTGTTGTGATACAATGCATGATTCACTGCAAGGGATTAAAGATTTCATAAACTCTGAAAATAGTTACAAAGCTGTTATCTTTTCTGGTTTTTTGTGTTGTTGTTTGTTTTGGGTTTTTTTCCTGGTTATGTAGGTGTTTCATTGCAATATAGCTGCTCAAGAAAAACTGCAGAATATTAAAAAAAAAAGCCAGATCTGTTTAGTAATTGCAAATAATGAGGAAAACTTCTCTATGAAATAGAGGTAAAATATTGTTGGATGTTACTGGACCACTGCTGGCTGAGAGAAAGAAATTCCAAAGAATTGCCTCCCTTAGTATATCATCCCTCCACACAGAAAAAGGCCTTAGTTTGAACAGATGAGAATAAAATGAACACGCAAGACAGTTAAATACAATTGCCAGTCAGATGTTCTGGTTATGGCAAATTAAGTTAAGTTACTGTATTCATAACTGGTTAATTAGTATAGAGAGAAAGGAAGGAGTGTTTCAGGTCTGCTAATGATACATGTAGATGTCACTGAGTTAGAAGATGACAGAGAAGAGCAAGTCATGTAACAGTGTAATCATGTAAACACTAAAAACTCAAATTTCACAAGTTAATCTTGTTTTGCATCAGCATGGTCATTACTGAAACAGCATCCATTTCTACACCATGGGAAGTGGTATTGAAGAGCTGTCACATAAATTGAAAGCCCAGGGATCATGTTTACAGAGACTTAAGGAGAGCATCTGATATAGTCTGCAACTGCCTACTCAGGGAAAAAATTAAGAAATTCCTGAATTCAGCTGGCATATGTAGACCTGATAATTTGTAAGTGATATACTAAACCCAGAAAGTACAGTTATGGGTTTTTTCCTGGGTTTTAATTGAGAGCAAAGCAAATATCATTCCTTCAATAGAGATGACCAAAGGGGGGATGGGGAAATAGCCATTTGGCAAGTGTAACTTGTGCCTTGGGAACCTGTCTGTCTTGTCAGCTGTGATCACAGCTCTGAGATGTCTGGCTGTCTCTGATAGAGATCACTTTCAACAAAGGCCCAGACAGCTTTGCTTAGTTGTGACTAAAAAGAAGATTTTTAGTTTGTTTGTTTTCTTCTTGCAGCTTTATAACTCATGCCTTTGTCACCTTGAGACTGGCCTATGATAATATGTTATCTTGGAAGGCTTTTATGTTTGTTAAAAATTACCATTTTTGCAGTTGAATGTTGTCAGTGTCAGCTAATTTATTTTACTGGAAGTATCTTAGTCAGGTGGCATGCATCATCCATTTAAATCTTAAACAGCTATACATGGCTTGGGACTTGACAGTCTAGCATCTCTGCCCAGCTAGTCCTGCCCTTCTGCCTCATGTTTGAAACTAGTGTAAAATCCTATTTCCAGCTCTTTCAAGATGCATTGCAAACATTCCTTGATGTGAAAGAGGGGGAACAGCTGGTAAGTGACCATGGGAGGTATTTCTAGAGATGAGATTCCCTGTTCAAAATACACTTTCTTTGTGCCGGAGCAAACTGGAGTAGCGGTACACTCAGTATTGGATAGAGTTCGTTTTGCTGCAGACATGATTGTGGTTGCATGGTTGACGCTGTTGTTCACCCTAATAAATGCATAAAGTTTTGTTATGCATCTATAATACAGGGAAAGATTGGAATAGTAATCTTTGTAGATCTTGCTTTCCCTGAGGCCTTCCTTAATTTACTGCATCTGCTTTAAAAAAAAATCCTGAAGACGTTAGGAAGAAGAACGTCTTGGCTGGGACATCTGTTGTTTCGTTTAAAGGAAAAAAGGGTGAGGGGAGCATTATAATCTTGGGAAAGTGTTGGCTTACTATGAAATACTGTATCCTAGAAACAATGGGAAAAGTTAAAAAAATTCATTAGTTAAGTGTATTTCTTTTCTCATGGATGTATCTTGGATTTCTGAGGTGAACAAACTGACTAGGTCTTTCTTCTGCTTTTCCTAGAACATGTTTTGTTTTGGTTTCTGGAAAAGGAGAGCAGTTGTGTGACACAGAACTCTAACCATGCAGCTCTGTGATAAACACTTCCATGTAGTCACTGGTTTTTTCTCTTCCCATATTGGTCCTCTTCAATCCACTGAGATTTTTCGTGCAAAGGATAGTTATTACTGATGGTCCAGTCATGTACTTTTTTTTTAACCTCTCCCTCTTACCAATCCTTTCTCTGAATTCCTTTTCTCTTCTGGTTCTCATGCTCTCTGAGGACTGTGGCGATATTGGAAACCCTGACATTTATCTGTTACCCTAGGTTTTTTGATACATGCAAACTGCATCCTTTCACACGTGCTTCATGTTTTCTGCTTGTCATTTCATGTTGCACACAAGTCCAGTCAGCTGTAACTGCTTAACAAAAATACATGTGTTAATACAAAGCTAGAAAGAAAGTGCTTACATTGCTGGAGTTAGTTGCTAGAAAGCCTTCACAGAACTTGCAGAAGATAGGATGTGTTACTGCAGAATTTGCTGAAATAACTAAATCTTTAAAATATTTTAAGGACTGATGAACTTGTCAAATTTTGGATGGCACGTGACTGGTACTCCATAATAGGAGACACCTGTGCAACAAAATGAGAGGGGTAATGAGGGAGAAATGAAGATACACTTTGCCTTAATCATCTTTATATTTATCTAGTGTTTCATTGCTCTCTCCTTGCCTTCCTGAATCAAACTTCAGAATTGTGTACGTTAGTTCTGTTATTTCATGTCTTTCCAACAAGAAACATTATGATAACAATTTTTTTTCTAATGATTTGTTAGCAACATTAGACATCTGTTAAAAATGTTGAGAGGCCAGAGGCCAAACACATTATTTTCTTTGAAAACTGCAACGAGCATTTGCCAGTATATGAAAAAACTTCTTGTTCAACCTTCTATCATTTTTAGAGCAACCTTCAATCATTTTATAATATTTGATTTAGTATTACAATTCAGGGTTATATTCCTTTGCAGAATAATATATGGAGGGCAGTCTTGCAGAGCTCAAAGTTAGGAAAACAATCTTTCTAGTGTAAACTGAACAAATTTATTTTTAAAGACAAACAGAATTGCTGATGCAATCTTACTGTCGGTTTCAGACGAGTCTCATTTTACATTAAATCCTAAAACATGGAAGCTGGACAGAGTTGGGCAAAATTTATTTTGTTCTTTTCGGTTTTGTGATTGAGGGGCAAATAACGTCTGAGTCTTGGATATCTGCATGTTGCTGTTTTTCTATGGGACAGTTGAAAAAGAGTAGGAACTGGTCAAAGTATAGGTACTTAATTGAGAATGCTCCATAGGGATGACATATTTAAGCTGACCTGTTTAATTTCAGAAAGATACAGTTCAGGTTTCATTAATGGATTCATAAATTATGCTAAATAAAATCGGTATCTTTGACTGTAAAAAATAACAAAATTCCTGAAACATTATGTGATTGAATATCTATCTATCTATCTATATGTTTGGGCTTTTTACTAGTAAAACATAAAAGAAAAGGCATTGGTCGGACCCCAGATCTTTGTTTTAAATTTGTATCTAAAAGAAAACCGACGGAGAGAATTTTAGATTGATTGAGTATGAAATGAAAGACAATAAAACTCAAACACCCTTGCATTAATTTGGGCAGCAAAATGAAAAAAAAAAAATGTTATTTTAATACATGTATGTCAGTGTGATATTGCCAGGGAGGAATGGGAGTGTTGAGTAGACAAGGGTTGTGGAGCCCAAACGAAGTTTTTCCAATGTATTTGAAATAGCTAAAAAACATATTGTAATCTTTCTGTCATTTTTTTAGGTGTGATTATTAACCATTTATGATGTTTTTGCAAGTGTCCATGGTATTTCTTAGACAAAAAATACATCATTTTAATTGCTTGTTAATGTTTAACAAATATTATAGAAAATTTATTTTCTGATAGTCAATTCCCAGTTTATCCTTTATATGTTACCACGTACTTGGAAAATTTTAGGTAATTGGATGCATTAAACATGTTTCTTAGTATTTATAAACACCCCCACCAAAGACATACAGTTGTAAAATGCAGACTGTTCATAGAGTTTCTTCAGGATGTGCACAATTGGCTGGAAGTGACAGCAATTTCAAAACAAGTACTATGGCTAAATATAGGCTATTACATTCTATTTCCAAATACTGTAAGAAGCATTACTTGGTGTTTCAAGTCCTCCTTTGTTTGCTGAAGAATCATTTGTGGATGGAATGACTTCTGTGAGTCCTCTCAAGACTTGACTAAACTGCACACCAAAATAAGCTTGCAGTCATTATTAATGGTGTCACATAAAGATTCTCTAGCTTTTGGACCAAATTTAGAACAAATATTTGAAAGGGTAAACAACATTAATTACTTTACTATCTTGGGTCTTTTGCATACAAAATAGCCCATGAAAAAGTCTTGTTCAAAAATAAGAAGATAGAGTAACTGAAGCTTCCTATGCAAGCTTAATTCAGTCAGTGTGTTTGCATTTCATGATCACATCCTTTTTTATTCTGTAGAACTCTGTCTTTTTTAATGTATAGAGAATAGGAATCACTAAGCAGCTGCTCAATATTTTGTCTTCTTACTGTTCAGGGTGTGATTTTCAATCAGACTTAACTGCATACTGTTCAAACCATCCTCTGAAAATACATGCTTCTATGCATGTTTTTCTGTTTTGCTCATCACTATGGTAAATAAAGGACTTTAAGGTCACTAATTTGTCTTCTTCCCTCTCTGTGAGGAAGGGCATGTTTTAATCCTTGTTCTGCTGATGGGAAGCTGAGATACATTTGTACAGGCAATTTTTAATTCTTGAATGCTTTGTTTTATAACTATATGAATTAGTTTTATGTTAGGAAAAGTGGGCACATGACAAGTCATTTCCTAGGTTTTAAGAAGAGTCAACCTGTCTCAAATTCCTTTATCTCTGTTACTGTCTTTTCCCTTTTCTTCCATTTTCCCTTTCTGTGTATGAAAGGCATCTTGGTACCTTAGCAGAGACCTTTGGTCTTGGTTGGGAAATAGGAAAGCTTGATTTTACAAAAGTGCTAGAATTCAGTTTCGGGTTCCTCCCTTTTAAATGGAATTTTACTACATACAGACAATAAATAAGTCAGCTCTGTACAAGAACTAAAGGTTAACTTAGAAGTAAATTCTGCTTTTCTCTCAGATGATCAAAAAATAGCAATAATTAAAAATAAACGAACATAATTTTCAAACCTGAATTGCAGCTAAATGGAACACAAACCTCAGAATATCTGAGCTTTGTTCTATTACATAAGCCATGAATTTTGTCAGGGATTAAATTTAACAAAAGTAGATTCTTACAATCCTTCTTTTAAGTCCACTCCAAAGTATGTATATTGTATTGTGATATTTTTTTGTAACTAGAAAACTGCTTAGGGGAATGTTGAGAACTCCCTTAAAATGTATTTTTACCTTAACCAGGCATAACTACTTTTATTCAGTGCTAGTGGGAGTTTTCCAAGAGCGCTGATGCTATGTTAAGTGTGGACTATATAATTAAACCTATGAAAAAGTCAAATTTTGCATTCAAGCTCTTATTATGAAAGCTTATTCTGAAACATATGTAGCATTTTTAAAAGGCTGTGGAGATATTTAGCTTCTGTAGCAGCTAAGTAGTGCAGGGTATTCTGTTTAAATTCAAAAATAGCAGCAGAGTACACAAAATGCTATAAGGAGTTGTTTGTCTCATCTTGAAATATGCAAGTTTTCTAATGTTTTATTTTTTTGATAAACAGGTACACACAAAGTTCCATTGCAGGCAAGCCCATACTCCAGGCACTGACACTTCATGCTTGACATTTTCCTATGATGGTACTGTCCTGGCCAGCCGGGGAGGTAGGTGATTGAACAAACCCTTTGATGTGTTGAATGTGAAATGGTTCAGTAAACAAACCATTTAAATGGTATTATCCTTAAATGTGATTGTTTGTGATGGAAGTGAGATAGTGAAATCAGATCTAGGGTTTTAAACCTGAGGTGTTTCACAGTTCACGTCTTTTATTTTGATACACTAGGCAATACTGCGTTCCTGAAAGCACATTTTACAGCAGCTAAGGAGTATTTTAAGAGAACTTTGCTGTTTACATTAGGCAGTTCCTTATCTCTCTTCTTGTCTAGCATTAATAATACAACGAAAGGAAATTATTGGCTTAATTAAAAATAAAATTAGACCAGTTTTGTTGCTTAGTTCTTTCCTGGAAGATTACTGCCTCTCAAAAACAGTACCTCTGTTCTGGAGTTATTAATTTCTTGAGCAGCTTTCTTATATAATGTCCTTTTCTGTTCTAGTTGGAATTTTAATCTAATTTATATCACAAGCATCGAGAAGTGATGACTGGAGTGAGTGGCCAAGATGTTCTTGAATGGCAAAAAAATTTGAAATGTATGCAGGACAAAACCACTTATTTTTTAAACTTCAAATAATACTTTCATTAAAAAGTCTTAGATAGTGGAACAAGTCTTGAGAAAGAAAAGATATATTTGAAGGCTCATTCACTTGAATATTCAGTGTGTTGGATAGGATGGTGTCTGCCTAAGACAGCTTTTCATACAGAGATTTGTCCACCCAGGATTTTGCAGGCAGGTGCAAGCCTACCATCTGAGCTGTCTGGATGGAAACCAGCTGCAACCAGAAGCTATGTGTATGCATTAGCATGGCCCCAAGGCCAAATAAACAGGCCTAGGGAGTGGCAGTATGTGTTAATGTCAGCTAACACTGTGCCTAGCATATGTGCAGGACATCTGGTCAGACGGGTATATAGACAGAATGAGATTACATATACAAAATACCAGAACAGAGGTATTCATAGATGGCAAAACCAGTGTAACAGGGAACGTTCTTCCAAGACAAGAGCTGTAGCTTGCAATTGCTTTACATTCTCCCCCTTCCTCTGCCCCTGATGAGTAGAGTGATGTAGAGTGACATTGATGGCTTTTACAGTGATAAGCAGTTGCATGCTACCTCTGACTTCTTTGTATGTCTTGCCGTGTTTCTAACATTCCAAACGTATGTTCCCCAGATCCCATCTTTCAAGGAAAGATGATGGTAGTCTTGTCCTTGACAGCCCTAGGCTTAGTAGGGCATGCTAATGGCACTTGGCTTGTTTCTTAATTGCTGTTCAGGCTCCTGGATCCAGACTTCTACTGCCGCTGTACTTATTATGAATGAGTCCTAAGTGGTTGAGGTAAAAACTCTCAACTTTGCTGGTCCTTAGTGAACCAGACACTTACTCTGTAAGAACGTTCTCCTCCTTGGAAAGTAGGTGAACCATCTGTCTTTCCATTCTGGACGAAGAGAAATGCTGTATCTGTCTGTCAGTGGTGTTGCCCCCCAAAAATTCACACAGCTATAGTTTGTAAGTTTTTTAAGAGAAACCTCAGTGTGATTTTACATATTAACAGCAAACAAGGTTAATACTTAGGTGAGGAATATTCATTAGTGCTGTCTTGACTCCACTTATGTAAATTACCTTATGTTTCACATTTATGGATGTAGTCACATTGACGACCTTTGCTTATTTTTATTGAATGTGGCACATTTGGTTGTCTGCTCTTTGTCATCTGTCTCCAGATTTTGTGTCATGTTAAACAGACCTTCACTTATATTTTAGCTACCACACTCTGCTCTAAGCTATATAAAATGTTGATTGATTGTTTGCAGAATGTAAGACTCTGAGAATTTGGCCCTTCTGTGTGAATAGAAGTGCTACCTTTGTCTAATGTATTTAAAAAAAAAAGCTCTGTGTGCTGTGCTAGAGAACAAGGAGGATTCATGCCTTATTTTGACTTGTTTGGTTAGCGTTTTAATGTGAGTATTGCTTTGGATCTGTACCAACAAAAGCAGATGTGGATCCAACATTCTTAAATTAACACACCTGCCAAGTGCTGAGGATCAAAGAGAGGATAGTTGTTTGGGGCATGGGGACTTTCATTGAAAACCTGATTGATTCTCTTGCATCTGATGTAGATTCTGTGTTGGATATGAAAGAGATGAGACAGAGCTCAGCTGCAAGCACAAGGGAAAATGAAAAGCTAAGGAGCTGCTTATGAGAGTTCCTCGTTTTACTCTTGTTGGGTATTTGGTAGTAACTTGACAGAAATGTAAGAAAGTGATATTTGTGCACACTTATAATCATGAAAGTATTTTTTTCTGAATACAGTGAAGAGAGTATTTGGGGAACATTTTCTTTGTTTAGTAGTGAAGAGGTAAGTATTAGGACTGAATTTGGGTTTCTAATATAAAAAATTTAAAAAACCTTTTTTGACTCCTGGTATTTATAGAATTTATGGCGTTAGTTTTTGTCATAATATGAAGCAATGACTTCACTAATTCCATGAATCTCATTATACCTATTAGTTTGATGGTTCATTTATTTTCTGTGGTATGAACAATGTGCAGACTCAGTGCCATCTTAACCAGAAAACTTACATAGGAAAATAAGTTCACTGTAGTTAAACCCGAGAGAAAATATTCACATCTAAGCCTGCCAGCTTATGCAGATACATGCTTTCTTTAGATCTCAAAAATAATATTATTTTTTTTTTAGTTTTAGCTGTATTTGTCTTTTCAGTTTTCTTAAGGAAAATTAGAATATTTAATTTTGAATTTGGTTTAAAAACTAGAACCACCTTCAGTTTCCTGTATATTCAAGGATTATGCAGCGATATATACAGTGACTTTTTGTTTTGTGTAGAGTAATAATACATTGCTCCTTATGGTCAATACAGGCATTAGCGTTTTAAAAATCAAATGGTTTTACATCAAGTAATATTTTTCGGGACCTGAATGCTGATGTTCATTTCAAACAATGCCAAAAATGCATTCATTAGCTTTAATAGCCATAGTTAACTATTTGTAATAATTGGAGCTGAAATTACTTTCTCAAAGTCTTCCAGTGTCCTTCACTTCCATGTTTAGAGAAGATGATGCACTTAAATGTTTGGCCAGGCTGATATGGATGCAGGTGATGGTGAGAGCTGTTCCAAGTGTAAGTGCAGCATACCCAATTTGTGACTTCCCTCCCAAGGCCTTTGGCTCAGGGTGAGCGTGGTGCAGACCTGTGGCATCTCCGACAGTCTTCAGCTCTTGCAGCTCCTCTTGCAGAACAGGTGCAGAATGCAGAAGCATGTATCTTGTTCTGTAAGGTGCCTCTCCTCACACAGACAGGCTCTGAGTTTATAAACACATTCTGGTGCTCCTTCAGAGTAAGCCTTGTTATGCTATGTCTTTCCTGTCTATTTTTTTTTTTTTTTAATTCTTATTTCCTAAGTTTCTTTGCTCTCCCCTGTGATCTTTGATTTTCTATCCTTGAGCTTTGCTTTCAACATGAGACTCCCTCTTTAAAACAGGAGCTTCTAGAATCGTGTTGCTGACTTCAGGCTTTTTGAGTTTCTGGCAGCACTTTGCTTCTTTTGGGCGCATTTGCATCCATGTACTTGTCTTCCTGGTCAGGATCTTCTGAAACTAAAAAAATATCAGATAAAATCTTTGTAGTATCAGGACAATGGCCTTATTTTGAGTAAAAGCCATTTGGAAAGTGCGTATCCTGGCTCACGAAAGACAATTTTTCTAGGACCAAATTGTTATCTCTTGATAAATCCAGTGCTTAATGTGCACATAATGGTGTCTGACCTGATCATACCAGGCTACAGCCTGTTTGCTGGTGTCTTTCTCATTAAAATGGCAAAGAATAGAGTTTGAAATGCTACTAAAAACGCTATAAAATCTTTAAATACTCTGCCAACTTTGGAGAAGTCTGCCATTAAGACAAATACTGAATGATTTGGGTGGACAGTTTTGAATGCTTCATACTGAACTGTACAACTTCTGTTCCACTGCTTTTGCTTAAGGGTAACTATTTTTGCCCATGTATGAAGTAATGAAAAATAGATCAGTGTTGCTGCAGCTCTTGCAAAGAAACCCCTTATGCACCAATGGAAGGATGCTACTGGAAAAAAATCCTTGGTGTTGTGGAAAGTTAATATGTCTGTTTCCTTAGTGACAGTGATTTCAACTCCAAATGCAGATTAGATTCAGGAACAAATATTGTGTTTGCCACACAGAAAATTTTAGTTAGAAAAAGTGAATTTGGCAAATTCTTAAAGATGATAAGAGTTTCATGGCATTAGCCAAGTCATTCTACTAGCATTTCTCCCTTTCCAAATTCTTAATCATCTATTTCTGCACAGTGTTGCAGAAATCAGTAAGACAGTGTTGATTTGAAATCAACCATGACTTTTTGAGTCCTTCTAGTCTTCTAATGTTTTAAAACAGCAAATTACATTTTCTCGTTAGTGGAAGAGATATAGCTAAATGCCTGACTGTGTCTCTCCTGCTAAAGCCTGGCAGGACTACAGCTTGAAGATCATGTCAAGGCTTATTCCACTGGGAACAGAACAGCCTTGGCTGCTAGCCTTAGATCTGTCCCTATCCAGGAGATTTGCAGAGTGGCCAAATGGTATCCTTTGCATACATTTATAAAGTGCCGATGCTTTACATATAACATCTCACTGATAAGTGTTTTTTGTTGGGAGTGGAAGAAAAAAGGGAGGGTTTTTGTATTACAAGACCAAATGCTTTGAAGTGCTGGGGATGCAGTCTACTGGGAAACAATAAGAAAACAAATAGTTCCAAAATAGTGATTCCACATTTTTCTTTTTTGTCATTTTTTAGCTTCCCAATGAACAGAAATAGACTCTGCTCTAGACGTCATTTATTTAAGTTGTCCACTTCTTTAAAATATTTTGCAGTAAGGAGTTATCCTAGTCCTTAATATAAACATACATGATGTACGAGGCCACACATTACTGCTTTCCCTGTAAAGAGTACTGCTGGCCTTGATTTCTTTTGTTACAGAATGTTGGGGGTTTTTTAACAATTTTTTTCCCAAGACCTCCTGTAAGCTCTTGATCTCAAAGGCTGTGAATCCACAAAATACTTTTAGACAACAAAATTACTGCCCTGCAAGGTTTGTGCTTTGAAAGGAAGCAGGTCTGTGGATTACCAGTCACTTGCCTCCTTTTCTTCATAGACCAGTAAGATTTTGTTACTTTGAAAGTCCTTCTTTTCACCCTTGAAAGTGCTGAAGCACTCATGTCAAATACAAGAAGTTGTCTAGGTGCCTGAGTGAGGTGCTTCAAAGCTCAAATTCTGTAGCTCATCTCATGCTAGAAATATGTATCCCAGAGGGGTGATCAGCAGAGATGTAGATAGATTTCTCTGAGAATAACTAATTAATTTCTCTTATTTTCTCCCCCCCCCCCCGTTCTCACTTTGTTAGTGTGTCATAACTTTGAAAAGGAATAAACAGCCTGACTTTTACAGAGCTACAGTCACACCATGTTTATCAAACAGACAAGAATTGCTATAAATGTCTTGCTGTAATGTTGATTTTGGCTTTTATGGCCAAAGGTAGTATGGACGGATGTGAAAAGGTTTTGTTATAGCAAGTGTGCGTTCACTTCCTTTCCTTATCCTCCTTCCCCAAGGATTTCTGGCTGATTCCAAGGCCTGTTCTCGGTACGGAGTTTGCAGTTTGTTGGTATTTGCCTGCTAAAGAAGGGGGAAGGCTTCAAGTGACTTTCATTCTCCCTGATCATTTTTTAAGGGCAGGTAGAAATCAGACATACAAAACTTGTTTAGTTTTTGATCTAGACCATCTATGGTTTGGGTTTGGGGTTTTTTTGATATCTTAAAAATTAAATTTACCCCTACTAGCAGAGCATCGGTGCTCATAAACACAGAATAAATTAGTGTTTGGGGAATCTGATTTCACTGTGGATAATAATTCTTGGTAGGAGGGATTGCCATGATGGAGTTGAGCTGCTGAGGAGACATTTCTCATCCACTAGAGTGCAGCAGGTGGAACTTTGCATCCTTGCACTTATGTAGTCATTTAGGGACAAAATACTTCCAAACCATCCCCATTTTGAATGCTTCTGTGGGATCATTCTGTTCTTTTTGTGTCTGAATTAGAGGATGAAATTTTCTGCATGTGTCTGAATTCTTGACTTGCTAATTCTATATTGCTAACCTTTGTCCCTTTTGTTTCATAGGAGATGATACTTTAAAGATATGGGATATTAGACAATTTAAAAAGCCTCTTAATTCAGCGGAAAGACTGCCCAGCTTCTTTCCAATGTAAGTACTGTAATTTTTTCCAGCTAGTAGAAGTAGTTGTGCTGAACGGGAGGGAGTCTTCCAGAGTTCTCCACCTCAGTTCCCACTAGGTCCGGAACTGTGTAGAAAGCACTGCATAGGGAGGATTGTGCAATTACAAATTTTGGTTATTTTTGGATTTCACAGTGCTTTAAAAGATCCCATATTTTTGTGATAATTCATAACTAGATTTGCTTGGTTTGTGCCGTTTTTCAGTCTCATGTGTCTTATGTCTAATTAGATTAGCAGCTTTCCAGGAGGACAGTTCATTGCCTTATGTTTGTGTAATGAGATACATAAGTAGTCCTCATTCTTACTTGGTCTGTGATTAATGAAAAAAGAGCTGGATTGAAAAGTAGACATAACATAAAAGGTGCATGGTATGAATTCAATTGGTTATGATGTTAGAAGTGGTGATGACTGTCTTCTTTGATACTAAAATACTGTGTTGTACTGCATAGTGCTAAGTTCTGTATTTAATATTTTTATGTAATGGGTATTACCTGCATTTCTGTAGCTGTAGCACAACCAAATCCAATTTTAAGGACAATTTATACTTTTGAAATAAGATCTTAGAAAGGCAGGTCATGGACATCTCAGACTGCAATTTGTATCACAGAGGAAAAGTAAACAGACAAACAATTTTGGCCACTGTATAAACACAGTGCCTTGCATCATTGAAGAATGTAACATCAGCAAAACCAGATTTCATCCTTGATATATTTTTTTTACTTAATGATGATAACCAGATTTGAAAATATTTTTTCTTTGTTTGTTTCTCATATTGAGAAGTTTACAACACTTGAGCAGAGGATTATTTTGTTGGCAGTAGGATTTTTATTGGATCTACACATTCTGTGTATAGCTGTAATGGTACCTGTGAACTGTCTGATAAAGACAGTAATAGAGGACAGCTGATAAAAGATTTGTTTAAAGCTTTGTCCTGAAAGTATTAACAAATAGAAAGGATTATTTTTAAGGGGTGCAATTTGTATCTAAGTTCCTTATGCATTAATTATTGGTTTGTCCAGCATGATGATTTGTTTTTTTCAACAGGACAGATTGTTGTTTCAGCCCGGATGATAAAATACTTGTCACAGGCACCTCTGTTAAGAAAGGTGGTGGCAGTGGGAAGCTTTTTTTCTTTTATCGGGAGACTTTCCAGAAGTTGTATGAAATAGAAGTTACAGATGCGGTATGTATTTTAGTTTTCTTTTGACAACTGATCAAAATACTAATGAAATCACATTCAAATGCTTTTTTTGCCCTTATATGGGTAATGACCTACTCACACTACTGTAATTCCTCTACTCCATATTTAAGAGATAGAGTGGCCTGAATAGGTGCTATTCTCCTTTCTATTAAGAATACAAAAGAAAATCTTGGAACAAAGTGTTTAAGCACTAGATCCCTGCTTTGGTGTTACCATTGCCTTTCTCAAGGATTTCTGTGAACCCTCCTAGATCTGCAAATGAGGCAGAAATCCTAAAATTCTTATACGTTTATGCTGTTACTCTGCCAGTTATCATGATGAGATGCCATATTGTGACAAAACTCCTATTTGTCCCTGCAACTAAACTTGTGGTTACTATAAAATGTATTTCAATGGACTCAAGATTGTGTAAATGCAACAAGTTTCATAGCAAAAGACAGGCATCATTAGGAATCCTTCCATCAGAAATACCCTTCTCACAGCAATATAAAAAGGTAAAACTGTGAATCTGTACGTAATACAGAAGAGTCTGTGTGTGGCTTGAACTACCTATTCCCTTGTACAGAAGTAAAAAACTTAATATCATAGTTGAAAAAGAAGTATTTTCACTGTTGTGATGTACAGAAGTGAGCTTATGGACTGTAACAAACAGGAGTGGGAGAAATTCAAACAGAATTGTATTGCTTAAATACTGCAATGTATGCTTAAGTCCTGTTAGTTGTTGCAGTCTGTCAGATAGCAACTTGTTGCTTCATTTGAGGACATTATTTTCTCCTTCTGCACTTTTCTTAACCCAGCACAGCAGTCTTTCTTAGCACAGTAGACAAAAACTTCTTGTGCTGGAGATCATTTCTACAGAATTTACATTTGTATTGACTTCTCTTTTCAAATCTCATTTTCTCTTCTAATTCATTCTAAAGCAAAATCTGCTTTCAGATGAACTTGTTGTATCGTTTCTGTGGCAGCAATCTTGCAAATTAAAAAATTCAGAATTCATGTCAAACAGAGAGCATGTGTTTTTTCTGGAGGGGGAAAAAAAAGCCCTGTTTTTATTTTAAACATATATTCTAAATACAGTTTTTATATGACAATGGCAGTTTTATTTAGTACTAAATGGTATCTCTGAAAATAGCATCAACTGCGTTTTAAATTTTTCTCTTGTGGAAAGTACCAAACCTCAGCTTAACTCATGAGGATTTCTAGTGGATTTTTATTTTCTGTTACAAGTATTATGACCAAGAATTTATAACCTTTTTTCTGAAACAAAAAATGAATGCCTCAGTATCCCTTCTGAAACTTCATAACAGCAAAAAGGAAAACAATTGCATAAGGTAAAGTGCAAGAGGTGGTTTGTAGGAGCTCTTCTGACCTTGGGCACAGGAAACAAAATGGCTTAGCAATTCTATTCACAGTGAATTTGGACTCCTTAGAGCTAAGTGTCTGGATGTGGTCATTGTGGCATCTCCATTATGTGGTGGTGAAGTCTGTAAGTGTACAGTAACTTCACCTGAGCTTGAAGACTGCAAGAAAAATAGACTTGGCAATGGTGGATCCTGTATCTCCAAAAGAAATTAAATAGTAAAGAAAATTTACTACTTAAGAAAAAAAAAAAAAACAAACAAAAAACAAAACAAACCGAACTGTTTTCTGTTCAAAGGAAATATAATTTTTAATTGCTAACTTTGTCCCCCAGAAAAGTGGTTGTTTAATTCTCTGAAATAGTGGGTCTGTTTACCTGCTGGGGTAGATAATGCTACAGGAGAGTCCAGAAAAGATTGTTTTGCTATCAGTTTTTCTCAGAATTGAGAGATAAATTACTGTTCTTTTGTTTCAAAATGCAAGAGAGACATGGAGCTGAGAACCAACAGTAGGAAATTACTGGAAAACCAAATTAGGGGTCAATAGGTGACTTCACTGGGGCCACTCGCGTAGTAAAATTTTAAGTATGTGTACAATCTCAGCAGGTTCATAATTTTATACTTTAAATTTATATAGGTGCTGATTTTTATGTGGTACTTTTTAAGACTGTAGTAAATCACTGTTGTCTGTAGGGTTTTAGTGGTGCTGTTTTTCTTCATTTTTAGTTATAAAATTTAAGACTGTTGTTCTACTGCTTTGAATATAATAGGTCAAATAAAAGTGATGGAAATAATGGGTGAAGAATTGAGATGTATAAATGCTGGCCTTATAACATAATATTCAATGTGAGTCAGCACTAATACTACCTCTACAATCAGCCTGTCTAGCTTACAGCTTCAATACTACACGTCTAAGAAAAACACAGTTAAGCATATCAACCTCAATCGAAAAGAATAAAAATTACTGTAGGTGGTGTTATAAAATAAAAGCAGAATATTTTTTCAAGATCTTTCTACTGTTTGTATCCTTCAGCTTTTTCATTAGTGTTCTTTGCTTGTTCTTCTCAAATTGCAGTGTTTCATGAAATATAAACACATAAAGGCATGCTAAAAGCAAGTGAATTTTCAAGAATCTGGCTTTTTTATTTTATGAGCAGTACATGCTGTTTGTTGGAAAGATCATTGGCCTATAAATTGATAGATTAATATCTTGTGTAGTTTATCAAAGCATTTTTCAGCAGTAATTACTTGCTTTCTACAGACTCCTAGTTTCCATTTTTTCCTTAGTCTGTTAAAAATGCAGATAGCAGGTTAGTGTAATTAAAGATAAACGTGTAATGTTCTCCAAGTCTTCAGTTTGTCTTCTGCAACTAAATATCATACTACTTTACCTTTTGTACATTATCTAGTGTTTAAATATGTAATTTCAGTGCTTCTATTTCTGGTTTTTTTAGGCATTGCATAGATGAAGTTACACAATGAGAATAGTAAAAGCACAAATATATATCTCTGCAAAGAGATTCATCTGCTCTCATTTCTCATGAAAATAATTTCAGTGATTTCAGTTGGATTTAGTACAAATTGCTAAAGAAAAAGGGCATCATTAGTCATTTATTTTAAGTATAAAATGAAAATAGTAAGACCTTTCAAGGGCAGTTGTATACCAGTTTAGTGGTAGAACATATATAATCAGAATAACAGAAAATCTAGTGTGAAGAGAAAACATAAACTGTTAATGTGTTACTTTTTTTTAATTTCATCAAGATTTTTTAAAGGAAATGCTGGTAAGCTTAGAAAATTGAAAAACACTTAAATAGCAGTAAACATTATCTTAAACCTCCTTGGTAAATAGCCAGTGCAATTGGCCTGTGAATGAACCTAGGGGGTAATGGGAAAATATTTAATGGGAATGTTTGACCAAAGCTGTGTCTGGCATTCCTTTCCATCACACGACACAAACCTTTTTTTCACCTTTTCTTTCAAGTTTTCATGGGAAAACCCAGTACTGTTTCAGAGCTGCGAGAGTGAAATCTTGTGGTTTTACTAATGGACTAACAGACTGATTAGACTCTGCTGCTGTGTCTGGGTATAAATGTTAATTTGCATTTCATTTCCTATATTAGTCTTTTTTTGGGTGGGGTGCGTTTTTTTGTTTGTTTGTTTTGTCATAATCAGTGGCTAAACTAGTGACTTTATTGTGTCCACTACTGAATGCCATTCCACCATGTAGGCATTGGAACTTCTGTGGAACTCAAGTTTCTCAGATAAATAGCAATACTTTTTGAAGAAAAACTAAATAAATGTTAGAAGTGGTGCAGACTGTGGGCTCTCTCTCTGGCCAGTAGCAGTGTGCCAGCAGGAGGCAGCATGAACAGGGCAAGTACACAATGATA